>NC_091283.1:327205045-327556295 GCF_032444005.1 Ranitomeya imitator | reverse complement strand
CACATATGATGAATGTATGTATTATATATAGTGAGGGGTTGACTCACCTGCTTGCAGAGGGAAACACAGGAATGCGTCTTGTGGAGGTTTACTAGAGCGCAGCATAAACCGTAGCAGGGTTCAACAATTCTGGCATAAGGGCAAAAAGAAAAAAACAAGGATGAAGTTCCATAGAGTCCTTTTTCCTGCAGCGTTTCAGGTAACACCCACATACCTCAGCTTCCCCTGGAGCCACCTTCTGGAGACTTTCCTCTCAAAGTCCAAACACACACACAGAAAAAAAAAACACAGTGGCTGAACATTTAGGGTATGTTTCCACGTGCAGTAAACGCTGCGTGTTTGATGCTGCATAGAGACGCAGCGTCAAACACGCAGCGTCCAGATGTTACAGCATAGTGGAGGGGATTGAATGAAATCCCGTCTCCACTATGCGTGGTAACACGCACGCAGCAGCCCTGCGACTCCGGAAATGCTGCGCGTCTTTTCAGATCACAGCATGTCCGTATATCTTGCGGCGACGCTGCATCGCCGCAAGATATAGCACAGGACCCTATGGTGGGGAGCGATGATGCCGGATGTGTGCTATGAACACATCCGGCATCATCGCGTCCCCAGAAGGGGGCGGGGCTTACCGCAGAGCGGCAAAGCCGCTCAGACTAAACCGCCGGCCATCCTGAAGGTGGACACGCAGCCTTAATTTCCCAGCCACACCCTTGTGTGGAGATATGGTGAGTAGTCTCCCGCCTATCTCTAACCTACCCACCTAAAAAATTATCATGGCTGATTAACTCTTTCAGCACATAGCATACTGGAGAGAAACATATGGGTTTTTAGATCACGGAAGACAGCAATCTTCGCAACACATAACTTCCCTCACATACAGTGTTGTGAATTCTGCTCTTGGGCTCCCTCCGGTGGTTATGAGTGGTAGTGCTGCGGTAGTTGGATCGCAGCATTTATCAGGTGTATCCATTTTTTGCAATCTGGGCTGGGCTATTTAAGTCCTGCTTTATCCTTTAGTCTCTCCTGGTCTGCTGTTTATTTCTTCAACGATAAGTTCTGGCCTTGTTTTTGCACCTGCTGTGGACCATATAGTTCTGTGCATTTTCATGTTTTGTTTTGTCCAGCTTTGTCTGTGCAGGATTTTTTGCAGCCAAGCTGTGTCTCTGGAGATGCAGATATACCCCCCATGTCTTTAGTTAGATGTGGTGATTTGTATTTTCTGTGGTGGATATTTTCTAGCGTTTTTATACTGACCGCATAGTACTCTGTTCTATTCTTTCTTTTTAGCTAGTATGGCCTCCTATGCTAAATTCTGATTTCATGTCTGCGTATGTTATTTCCCTCTCCTCTCACAGTCAACATTTGTGGGGGGCTATCTATCCTTTGGGGATTTTCTCTGAGGCAAGATAGGTTTCCTGTTTCTGTCTTTAGGGGAAGTTAGTTCTTAGGCTGTGTCGAGGGGTCTAGGGAGTGTTAGGTACCCCCCACGGCTACTTCTAGTTGCGCTGCTAGGTTCAGGGTTTGCGGTCAGTACAGGGACCACCTTATCCAGAGTCCGTCTCATGCTGCTCCTAGGCCACCAGATCATAACAATACAGTGCCAGTGTTGAGGGAGGATCTAAATTGATCCTTCACGGTTGACTCAGTGATTTCCAAATTAATCTACAGGGTGTTGCCGGCAACTGAAAATGACCAGACGGAGACGCGTGCCTCTGTGTGGGGGATCGAGCAGATTTCTGGGCCCCCGTTTATTGTGTTGCAGTTTTATCATATTAGCAAATTCTACTTCAGCCAATCAGCATAAGAACACGCTCACAGTTCTTAACCTATAAGAATGCAGAAAAACTTAACCCATAAAGATACAGGAAAAAAGGGAAACTACAGATATGGTCGTGTCTTTTTAGCATAAAAAACATATTAACAGATGTCTCAGTCTTGTATAGCGATACACCCCCGAATCTCTTATCTGGCTCGGCTCGAATTAGAACACTCAAGGTCTTTATACCAATTATGAACCATAGCATAGTTGAATAACAAAATGTTATCTTCGTGAGAAACAGGACAGAGTTACTTCATGGAATAACAGAATTTATCTTTAACCAACAAGAAAATGGAGTCAAAGCACAAAATGGAGAATCTTTCATAATTTGTTCCTTCACACCAGTGACCCTGTCACATATCCCCACCCCCTCTGCCCAAAGTCAGGGGTTTTGGCACCTTCACACACCAAATGGAATTGAGGAGAAAGCATCCACATTACCATGTAACTTGCCTTGCCTATTCGCCATGTAGAAGCTGACATCTTACAGGGCTAAGAAACACCTAGTCACCTGGGCATTCTTACACTTCTTTTCTCTTAATCATCTCAAATGGGCATAGTCTGACACTAGTTTGAACTTTTGGACTAGTTGGTTATATTTCAGTGTATCCACGGCCCACTTTACAGTTTAACTCTCCTTCTCAACAATCGCATGGTTTTTCTCACAAGAAGAAAGTTTCCGGCTCAGATACAGGATGGTATGCTCTTCCCCATTTATTTCCTGAGACAGCACGGCTTCTGAAGCATCCCTCTGGACCATGAATTCTTTGCTAATGTCCAGTGCGACCAGAATCGGTTGTTTGCACAAAGCCCGATTAAGCTCCTGAAATGCCACCTCTGTGTCAGTAGTCCATTTCACCATCGTCAACTTGGTGCCCTTAAAGAGATCCGTTAATGCACGGCAATTATGGTGAAACTTGGGATAAACCGCCGGTAATAACCCACAATTCCAAGAAATGGTTGTAGTCACTTCGCCTCGACCTTGTTTAACTGTGGCTTGTTTTTGCCTCTCCCGACGACGTAGCCTAAGAACTTGGCCTCTTCCTTCCTTATGGCACACTTTTTCGGATTTACAGTGAACCCAGGTTTTCTAAACACATCTAAGATCACCTGTACCTTTGGTAGATGCCTACTCCAGTCAGGGCTGAAGACCACAATGTCATCAAGGTAGGCTGCAGCATATGTCTTATCTGGAGCCAAGATTCAATCCATCGCCCTCTGAAAGGTAGCTGGGGCACCCTGCAGTCGTAAAGGGCATTCTGGTGTTCTGGAAACACCCATCAGGCATCGAGAAGGCCGTCTTCTCCTTGGTACTCTGAGACATGAGAATCTGCCAATAGCTGTTTGTCAGGTAGAGGGTTGTAATGTACCTCGCAGGTCCAAGGCTCTCAATGAGTTAGTTCACATAGGGCATCGGATATGGATCAAAACTGGACACCTCATTCAGTCTGCGGTAGTCATTACAAAACCGCCACTCAACATCGGCCTTCGGCACGAGGATGATGGGACTCAACCATCCACTTATTGACTACTCTATCCCACCAAGGTCTATCATTCTCTTAACCTCATTTGATATTATCTCCCAGCGTGCTTCATGAATTCTATAAAGCTCGAGGTTCACCCTAACATACTGCTCTTTTAACATGTCGTGTTCCACCACCTGTGTACGCCCTGGCAACTCTGAGAAAAGGTCTCTGCTGCAGCAGTTGCTTCTGGGACAGCATCACAGTCTTTTCAAGGAGATTCCAACGATTTACAATCTTGCCATGTTTTGAGCAAGTTCACATGATACACTTGGTGCAGCTTCCTTCGACCGGGCTGGTGTACCTTGCAATTCACCTCACCCAGCTTTTCCACCACATCGTATGGACCTTTCCACTTGGCTAGGAACGTGCTATCCACTGTGGGGATAAGAACTAGCACGCGATCCCCAGGCTGGGACTGCCTCAGCCTTGCTGATCGGTTATATACCCTTGCCTGTGCCTTCTGTGCCTGGAGAAGATACTCCTTCACAATTGGCATTACGTGAAGCATCCTTGTCATGATCCAGGTTAGGCTTTGCTTCTTGATTTTCTTTCCCTGGCCTTGTTATGGTGGGGTTAGCCTTTCCTGCCTCTCTTTCTTTCATGGGTGGCTATTTATTGGTGCCATTTCTGGTAGTATTTGTTAGTGATAGTTCCAGTCTCTGGCTTGAGCACTAGTGATCCTTCTGCCTCTGACTACCCGTATTTGTGCCTGACCCGTTCCCTATCCCTGACTCAGTGTGTGTTTGGTGGTTCCCTCAGTGTATTACTCGGCTTGAATTCTGAACTGTCTCTGTTACTACGTTTCCCATCTGGCTTTGACTTTTTGGCTCGAACCCCGGCTACGCCTTCTGTCTCACGTTTTGGATCCCGCGCTCCCGTCTGGTACTAATTTCTGGCTTGTCTTTGACCATGCGCATTGCTGTGACGTCTGGTACTTTGTCTTCCTGTTTGTTGCTGACCGGCCTGTCTGACTACTGTGTTGCCTCCAAGTGGTGCTTCGCGCCTTGCACTGTGGTGCTACATGGTGAGTGCTACCTGTTTCCCCTTACATGCGCCCCTGGTGGCTGTTGCGTGCAACTGCTTTGCCATTGCATTACATTATCACTGACCCTAGCATTTAAAGGGGATTTTGCATTTTTTTCCTTTCTCTGGTATGTATCCGCTCCATACTCTGGCGGACCAAGTGACAAACCTTACTCAGATGATGCAGGAGTTATCTCTGGAGCACAGAGCTTTGGTCACTTCCCAGAAGCAGGTGCAGAGGGAGATGGCAAAAACAGTTAAGATAGCCCAAGGGACTCCCTTTGTCAGTAAGTCTGTTGAGGTAACTGACGTGTCTCTGCACTCTCCTGAATCTTCGGTGAAACTCCCTGACACCTTCTCTGGCCAGAAGTTCCGCATGTTCAGGGAGGGTTGCAAACTACTATTTTCCCTTAGACCTCGATCTTCAGGGGATGAGAGTCAGTGGGTGGGGATAATTATATCTTTATTGAGGGAGGGTCCATAGTCTTGGGCTTTTACCTTACCCACGACAGCCCCTGAGGGAATGTCTGTGGACAGGTTCTTTGAGGCTCTGTGCCTCACCTATGATGAATCAGACTGGCAGAGGACACTATTATGGTTCTATCTCAAGGGAAGCTCTCTGCCCAATGGTACTGTTCGGAGTTTTGGCGATGGTCTCCAGAGGTGTCCTGGAATAACTCAGCACTCAGGTGTCAGCTCCAGAAGGGACTGTCTGATCATTTAAAGGACGCTCTGGCTCTCCATCCTCCTCCCAGATCTCTGGAAGAGGCCATGACTCAGGATGTTCGCATGGATCGGAGGTTACAGGAGAGAGGAATCATTTGGGAGGCATCGGGAGGCTTCTTTCCTTCCGGTTAAGCCGGAACCCTCACAACCTTCTGAGCTCATGGAAGTAGAGGCCATCACCATCAAGGCGAAGGAGAGGAGATGTCGATGAGAGGGTAAACTTTGTTTTTACTGCGGTGCCCCAGGACATTGGAAGAAGGACTGTCCCTCCTGTCCTCTTACTCCCAAGGTGTACGGAAGTGCCTAAGTCTGAGCAACTACCGAGGAGGTTTCCCACACTCACAGGTACCTTTTTCCTCATTCCTTATAGTACTGTTAAAAGTGGAACTTGGTGTTGAGAACTGTTTTAGTATTTCAGAGTACCTGAATGACTTTGAGGATGTGTTCTCTGAAAAAGAGGCTGAGATTTTTCCACCATACCACCCTTTTGATTGAACTGTTGACCTAATTCTCGATGCTAAATTGCCCAAGACCCATTTGTATAATCTTTCTGGTCCTGAGCGAGCCGCCATGAAAGAATACATCTCTGAGAGTCTCCGTAAAGGGCATATTCGCCCCTCGGTGTTTCCTGTGGCGGCTGGGTTCTTTTTTGTAAAAAAAAAAATGGTGGTTTGCATCCATGCCTCGATTTCCGAGAGTTAAATAAAATTATTGTGAGGAATACTTACCCCCTCCCACTTATCCATGATTTATATAGATTTATATAACCAATTGTCTAGGGCCAAGTGGTTTTCCAAATTGGATCTCCGAGGGGCATACAATCTTATCCGCATACAGGATATGGCTGAGTGGAAAACTGCATTCCTCACCTCCGAAGGGTTGTTTGAAAATTTGGTTATGCCTTTTGGTCTGACTAATTCGCCAGCAGTTTTTCAGAATTTTATCAACCATATCTTTTCTGACTTCCTTGGGTGCTTCATGGTAGTTTATCTAGATGATATTCTGGTTTACTCTGCAGAGAAGCAGGCCCACATAAATCATCTGCGTGCTGTTCTGTAATTACAGATCATAAGAATCTGGCGCACATCGAGTCTGCTAAAAGGATTGACACCGTTACAGGCGAGATGGTCACTTTTCTTCTCATGGTTTCGATTCTCTATTACCTTTCGACCCGGTTCTAGAAATGTTAAGGCCGATGCCTTGTCTCGTAGTCTGGACCTGATGTCACCTCCTGAACCTCCTTCCTCTATTCTTCAGCACGGTGTAGTGGTGGCTGGGGTATCTTCAATATTGGAGCGGGAGATTTGTGAGGCCCAATCTCTTGCCCCATCATCACTGATGGGTAATAAGCTCTTTGTGACCATTCAATTTCGTCTCAGGATACTCCAGGAGTTTCATGATTCAGCCCTGAGTGGGCATCCTGGAATCTTGGCTACCCGTAAAGCTGTCTCTAGGTTGTTTTGGTGGTCCTCATTAGCCTCGGATGAGGTGAAGTTTGTGTCGTACTGTGATCTATGTGTTTGTGCTAAGAACTCCCATAGCCGGCCAGCCAGGATATCGTTGCCATTGCCAATTCCTGATAGACCATGGACTCATCTGTCCATGGCTTTTATCACCAATCTTCCTCCTTCTAGTGGTAAAATGGTCATTTGGGTGGTGGTGGACACATTTAGCAAGCAGGTGCATTTTGTACATTTATCAGGTCTGCCTAATGCAGAGACATTAGCTAAATTGTTAATTGAACATGTGGTGCGGTTGCATGGTGTGCCTGTGAGTGTGGTTTCAGACAGGGGAGTGCAGTTTGTGTCCAAGTTTTGGAGGGCCTTTTGTAAAAGGTTGGGTATCTGACTTTTTCTTCAGCATATCACCCTGAGACTAATGGGCAGACAGAGAGGACCAATCAGTCCCGGGAACAAATCTTGCAATGTCTGACCACAGCTCGGCAGGACGATTGGGGTTCCTCTTTGCCTGTGGATGAATTTGTTTTTAATAATCGCATTAATCAGTCCACGGGCACCTCCCCTTTTCTCAGTAATTATGGGTTTCACTCACTCTCATTTTGGGGAATTTTCCCAACTGGATTCAGGGTGTCCTGGAGCTGATCTTGCTATTCATCTGTTGGGGAGGTGTGATAGGAGGTTCAGAGGAGCATTGGGGAGGCTCAGGGGAGGTATTGCCATGATCCGTTCCAGGGTTTAATCCTGTCTGCCCCTTTTTCCAGGTGGATCATGTCAAGGGTTAACTTTGCTCTGCCTCATTCTGGGTTCAGGTTTGCTATTTAGCTTCTATGCATCCTGTGGGAGGCATTTTAAATCACACAGGCCCATGTTATCCCCGTCCCCATGAACCAGATGGGATATATTACAAATATTACCCTGGATAGAGGAAAGGAAGATGTTCTACAAGACCAATATTTCTAATGATCCCCACGGCTGCTGGGGTAAGTGACGGAGTCAGCCACTTAGTACTTCGTCACAGCTCTTAACAGTATGGCTATCTTGAGAACATCAATTCTGTTAACAACATTGCAGACAAGGTGGCCCATGACCAGACAGGCTCTTCTGGCATTTGCCAGAATTGCCAGATGGCCAGTCCGGCCCTGGTGGGAGGTGTCAGCTATAGTTCTGCCTTCAGTGTGTGAACCTGAATCTGGTAGCCCTTGATTTGTCCTGCTGTGATCCCTGACTTGCCCCATGTCTGTTGACTTCTGTCTACCCTTTTCCCAGCGTTTCCCTGTTTTTCTGTTTGATTCTCTGGTTTCTGATTTGGCCTGTATTCGGACTCTCTTCTGGCTTCTGACTTTGTATTATCCGCTTCCAACCATTGCTGAACCTCCTGGCTTGCTCCTGACCACGTGCACTGCTGATCCCTTCGGTACTTCTGCCGCTGCTTTTTTTTTTTTGACTCGGCTTATCTGACCACTCTCTCGCCTCTTGGTGGCGCCGGTGCCGCTGCTGCTCTGTGGTGCAGCTCTGTGTATGCAGTCTCACATCAACAGCAAAATGGAGGAATTAGAATTAATGTTGTTGGAGCATAATTATGACATGGTGGGGATATCTGAAACATGGCTGGAAGAAAGCCATGACTGGGCTGTTAACTTGCAGGGCTATAGTCTGTTCAGAAATGACCGTACAGATAAGCGAGGGGGTGGGGTGTGTCTATATGTAAAATCGTCCTTAAAACCCATCCTGTGTGATAATATAGGTGAATCTAATGAAAATGTAGAGTCCCTGTGGGTGGAGATAAGGGGAGGGGGAAAAAATAATAAATTACTGATAGGGGTTAGTTATAAGTCTCCAAAAATAATGAATGCAACGGAGAATATTCTTGTAAAGCAAATAGATGAAGCTACGACTCAAGGAGAAGTCATTATTATGGGGAACTTCAACTACCCTGAAATAGATTGGGGAACAGAAACCTGCAGTTCCAGCAAAGGTAATTGGTTTTTGACAACTATGAGAGACAATTACCTTTCACAACTGGTTCAGGACCCAACAATAAGGGGGGCACTGCTAGACCTAATATTAACCAACAGTCCAGACCGCATAGCAAATGTAAGGGGTGGGGGTCACTTGGGGAATAGTGATCACAAAATAATAAGTTTTCATGTATCCTTTAATAAGATGTGTAGTAGAGGGGTTACAAGGACACTAAACTTCAGGAGGGCAAATTTCCAACGGATGAGAGAGGATCTTGGTGCATTTAACTGGGACGATATCCTGAGACATAAAAATACACAAAGAAAATGGGAGACATTTATTAGCATCCTGGATAGGACCTGTGCTCAGTATATACCGTATGGGAATAAACATACTAGAAATAGGAGGAAACCAATATGGCTAAATAGAGCTGTAAGGGGCGCAATAAGTGACAAAAATAAAGCATTTAGAGAATTAAAAGAAGTAAGTAGTGATGAGGCATTAAATAAATACAGAAAATTAAATAAATTCTGTAAAAAGCAAATCAAGGCAGCAAAGATTGAGACACAGAGACTCATTGCCAGAGAGAGTAAAAATAATCCCAAAATATTCTTTAACTACATAAATAGTAAGAAACTAAAAAATGATAGTGTTGGCCCCCTTAAAAATAGTCTGGGTGAAATGGTGGATGAGGATGAGGAAAAAGCCAATATGCTAAATGACTTTTTTTATCAGTATTTACACAAGAAAATCCCATGGCAGACAAAATGATCAGTGATAGCAAAAAAATCACCATTAAATGTCACCTGCTTAACCCAGCAGGAAGTACGGCGGAGTCTAAAAATCACTAAAATTGACAAATCTCCAGACCCAGATGGGATACACCCCCGAGTTCTGCAGGAATTAACTACAGTCATTGATAGACCATTATTTTTAATCTTTAACCCCTTCATGACCTTGGGATATTTCGTTTTTCTGTGTTCGTTTTTCACTCCCCTCCTTCCCAGAGCCATAACTTTTTTATTTTTCCGTCAATTTGGCCATGTGAGGGCTTATTTTTTGCGGGATGAGTTGTACTTTTGAACAACATCATTGGTTTTAGCATGTCATGTACTAGAAAACGGGAAAAAAATTCCAAGTGCGGTGAAATTGCAAAAAAAGTGCAGTCCCACACTTTTTTTTGTTTGGCTTTTTTGCTAGGTTCACTAAATGCTAAAACTGACCTGACATTATGATTCTCCAGGTCAGTACGAGTTCATAGACACCTAACATGACTAGGTTATTTTTTACCTAAGTGGTGAAAAAAATTTCCAAACTTTGCTAAAAAAAAAATAAAAAATTGCGCCATTTTCCGATACCTATAGCTTCTCCATTTTTCATGATCTGGGGTCAGGTGAGGGCTTATTTTTTTGCGTGCCGAGATGACGTTTTTAATGATAGCATTTTGGTGCAAATACGTTCTTTTGATCGCCCGTTATTGCATTTTAATGCAATGTCGTGGCGACCAAAAAAACGTAATTCTGGCGTTTCGAATTTTTTTTCTCGCTACACTGTTTTGCAATCAGGTTAATGCTTTTTTTAATTGATAGCTCGGGCGATTCTGAACGCGGCGATACCAAATATGTGTAGATTTGATTTTTTTTTTTTATTGATTTATTTTGATTGGGGCAAAAGGGGGGTGATTTAAACTTTTATATTTTTTTTATTTTTTTCACATTTTTTTTTAACTTTTTTTTTTTACTTTTGCCATGCTTCAATAGCCTCCATGGGAGGCTAGAAGCAGGCACAGCACGATTGGCTCTGCTACATAGCAGCGATCTGCTGTTCGCTGCTATGTAGCAGAAAATCAGGTGTGCTGTGAGCGCCGACCACAGGGTGGCGCTCACAGCTACCGGCGATCAGTAATCATAGAGGTCTCAAGGACCTCTATGGCTACAATGTACAAGCATCGCCGACCCCCGATCATGTGACGGGGGTCGGCGATGCCATCATTTCCGGCCGCCCGGCCGGATGCGGTAGTTAAATGCCGCTGTCTGCGTTTGACAGCGGCATTTAACTAGTTAATAGGCGCGGGCGGATCGCGATTCTGCCCGCGCCTATTACAGGCACATGTCAGCTGTTCAAAACAGCTGACATGTCCCGGCTTTGATGCGGGCTCACCGCCGGAGCCCGCATCAAAGCGGGGCTTCTGACCTCGGACGTACTATCCCGTCCGAGGTCAGAAAGGGGTTAAAGACTCCGTAACAACAGGGTCTGTGCCACAGGACTGGCGTATAGCAAATGTGGTGCCAATATTCAAAAAGGGGACAAAAACTGAACTCGGTAATTATAGGCCAGTAAGCTTAACCTCTACTGTGGGTAAAATCCTGGAGGGCATTCTAAGGGATGCTATACTGGAGTATCTGAAGAGGAATAACCTTATGACCCAGTATCAGCACAGGTTTACTAGGGACCGTTCCTGTCAGACTAATCTGATCAGCTTCTATGAAGAGGTAAGTTCCGGACTGGACCAAGGGAACCCAGTGAATGTAGAGTATATGGACTTTTCAAAAGCTTTTGATACGGTGCCACACAAAAGGTTGAAATGAGAATAATGGGGATAGGCGAAAATATGTGTAAGTGGGTTAAGAGCTGGCTCAGGGATAGGAAACAAAGGGTGGTTATTAATGGAGCACACTCGGACTGGGTCGCGGTTAGCAGTGGGGTACCACAGGGGTCAGTATTGGGCCCTCTTCTTTTTAACATATTTATTAATGACTTTGTAGGGGGCATACAGAGTAGAATTTCAATATTTGCAGATGACACTAAACTCTGCAGGGTAATCAATACAGAGGAGGACAATTTTATATTACAGGAGGATTTATGTAAACTAGAAGCTTGGGCTGATAAATGGCAAATGAGCTTTAGTGGGGATAAATGTAAGGTCATGCACTTGGGTAGAAGTAATAAGATGTATAACTATGTGCTTAATTCTAAAACCGTCAATGAAAAAGACCTGGGTGTATGGGTGGATGACAAACTCACATTTAGTGGTCAGTGTCAGACAGCTGCTGCAGAGGCAAATAAAATAATGGGATGCATTAAAAGAGGCATAGATGCTCATGAGGAGAACATAATTTTACCTCTATACAAGTCACTAGCTCGACCACACTTAGAATACTGTGCACAGTTCTGGTCTCCGGTGTATAAGAAAGACATAGCTGAACTAGAGCGGGTGCATAGAAGAGCGACCAAGGTTATTAGAGGACTGGGGGGTCTGCAATACCAAGATAGATTATTACACTTGGGGCTATTTAGTTTGGAAAAACGAAGACTAAGGGGTGATCTTATGTTAATATATAAATATATGAGGGGACAGTACAAAGACCTTTCTGATGATCTTTTTAATCATAGACCTAAGACGGGGACAAGGGGGCATCCTCTACGTCTGGAGGAAAGAAGGTTTAGGCATAATAACAGACGCGGATTCTTTACTGTAAGAGCAGTGAGACTATGGAACTCTCAGCTGTATGATGTTGTAATGAGTGATTCATTACTAAAATTTAAGAGCGGACTGGATGCCTTTCTTGAAAAGTATAATGTTACAGGTTATATATACTAGACTCCTTGATAGGGTGATGATCCAGGGAACTTGTCTGATTGCCGTATGTGGAGTCGGGAAGGAATTTTTTCCCGCAAAGTGGAGCTTACTATTTGCCACATGGGTTTTTTTGCCTTCCTCTGGATCAACATGTTAGGGCATGTGAGGTTAGGCTATGGGTTGAACTAGATGGACTTAACGTTTTCCTTCAACCTTAAGGGTATGTGCCGATGTTGCGGATTTGCCTCTGGAATTTTTTGTGCGGATTCTGCATCTCTTGGCAGAAAACGCAGATGCGTTTTTGATGCGTTTTTGCGAGTTTTATGTGTTTTTTTTAATGCATTTTTGCATGCGTTTTTGAAAGCTAAATAAAGATGTATTATTGAGCCAAAAAAAATTTGTGATGTCATTTCTTGTCCAACCTCCTCTTTTATATTTCCATTACACACACAGATAGATAGATAATAGATAGATATAAATATAGATAGACAGATAGATCTATAGATATATGAATAGATAGATCTATGTATCTATCTATAGATGTATGTATGGATAGATATACAGTACAGACCAAAAGTTTGGACACACCTTCTCATTTAAAGATTTTTCTGTATTTTCATGACTATGAAAATTGTACATTCACACTGAAGGCATCAAAACTATGAATTAACACATGTGGAATTATATACTTAACAAAAAAGTGTGAAACAACTGAAAATATGTCTTATATTCTAGGTTCTTCAAAGTGGCCACCTTTTGCTTTGATGACTGCTTTGCACACTCTTGGCATTCTCTTGATAAGCTTCTAGAGGTAGTCACCGGGAATGGTCTTCCAACAATCTTGAAGGAGTTCCCAGAGATGCTTAGCACTTGTTGGCCCTTTTGCACTCTGTGGTGTAGCTCACCCCAAACCATCTCGATTGGGTTCAGGTCTGGTGACTGTGGAGGCCAGGTCATCTGGCATAGCACCCTATCACTCTCCTTCTTGGTCAAATAGGCCTTACACAGCCTGGAGGTTAAGTATAACTTTTTTGTTAAGTATATAATTCCACATGTGCTAATTCATAGTTTTGATGCCTTCAGTGTGAATGTACAATTTTCATAGTCATGAAAATACAGAAAAATCTTTAAATGAGAAGCTGTGTCCAAACTTTTGGTCTGTACTGTATCTATGGATAGATGTAGATAGATATATGGATAGTTAGGCTACTTTCTGTTAGGCGTCGCATTCCTGCCGCTGCACAGGGGGAATCTCGAGCCATGTCCACTGTGGTCTCCCATTCTTCTCCAAACGCAGTGGAGCCTGCTCAGCGGAGACGTCGGTCCCAGCGCCTGGCTAAGACAGATACTGCACGTTTGGTTACTGCTGCCCTTCCAGGTCCAGCCATTATAACCAGTACTGTTCGCCGGCAAGCAGGCGCTCCTGAGACTAAGTCTTGCTTTTCTCCTCCTGAGCATGCCCAAGGGAAGACCTCTCATTGGAGGTCGGGGGTCACACACTCAGGTCCTGTAGCAGCTCCTATTGGTCCACTAGGAAGGTCCTGAACTGCTACAGCTATAAAAGGTTTGCATGGCCGCATGGCCATGCGCTAGTATCATTTGTGTTTGGCAGTTCCCAGTGGATACTCTGCCACACTGTATATAAGTGGTGTGAGTCTGTTTAGCCTTGGGACTGTACACTCAGGCAGCTAGCGTCAGTGGAGGCAATTAGCCTTGGCTTAGCATCTGGTTCCTTCATGTGTGTGGTTAGCACAGAAGAGTTCCAGAGCAAGCACAACTTCTAGTTAGGGTTTTAATTCCTGTGTACAGCGTGACTCTGAGGCAATAGAACTCGCTTTCATTTCACACGGGGTGAAGTTTAACCCATGTGTGAGCTCAGTGTGCATCCGCCATTACTTGCAGCAGGTATCTTTGCACGGTGGACCCTGGCCTGCGAACGCACCTCGTATCTATCACCCTATTACTTGGTGTGTTCCGCTAGCCATAACACTTTCACACATCAGTTTTTTTCCATCAGGCAGGATCCGGCAAATTTTTAAAAAAACAGATCCATTGCAAATAGTGAAAAACTGATGCAACTGATCCGTTTTTGCCAAGAGAGAGAGAACGGAAAATGTGCATGATTTGAATGGAAAAATGCATGAAAAACCGGATTCGGAGGCCGGATTTATCATTTCACATCTCAGTTTCATACGTTTTTCACTGGATCAGTTTCTGGGCATTTTTTCGCTGGACAGAAAAAACATTCATCTGTAAGTTTTCTCCATCCGCCGGAAACAGCTTTTTTTACGGATCCGGAAAAAACCGTATGAAATGTGAGGCCATTAGGCGCAATCCGGCTCTATAAGAAAAAAACGGATCTGTTTTTTTCAAAACTCGCCGGATTGTGCCTGACGGCAAAAACCTGATGTGTGAAAGTAGCCAGATCGATATATGGATAGATATATCTATGTATCTATAGATATAACTATCTATCTATAAAGATATCTATAGATATATCCATAGATGGATAGATATATCCAAATATCCATAGTTAGATATATCTATAGATATCCATCTATAGATATATAGATTTATCCATAGATATATAATAGCAAGACTGATGTTGATTAATGAACATGTTTAACCCCTTAATCCCATACGACATACTATCGAGGTGACAGAGCGATAGTTGCCTCCTGGAGCTCAGATTTTGCTACAATAGTTTTCAGACTCCATATACAAAGTCCCCCAGTACTAGAGAACAGAATCCCCCCTAAAGTGACCTCATTTTATAAATTATACCCCTGTCAAACATGTGGACGCTAACTGCGGTTTAGGAACACTGGGGCTCAGACGGGAGGGAGGCACTTGGATTTCGGAGTGCAGCATTTGCTGAATTTCTTTTGGCTAGTGAGGAGCCATTTAACTTTTCCAGAACCTTTGTACTACCAGCAATAATCTAATAATAATAATCTTTATTTTTATATAGCACTAAGATATTCCCCAGCACTTTAGTTGGCTCACATTATCATCGCTGTCCCCATTGGGACTCACAATCTAAATTCCCTATCAGTATGTCTTTGGAATGTGGGAGGAAACCGGAGTACCCGGAGGAAACCCACGCAAACACGGGGAGAACATACAAACTCATTGCAGATGTTGTCCTTGGTGGGATTTGAACCCAGGACTCCAGCGCTGCAATACTGCAGTGCTAACCACTGAGCCAACATGCTACCAGTAACATGGAAGTTCCCTATATTTCCATTAACAGATGATAGACCTGAGTGAGGATTTGCTTTTTCGTGGATTAACTTGAAGCTTTTATTGGGAACATTTTACATAACATTTGGGACAACATTTTTTACATAACGTTTGGGATCACATTTATCCGGCACTGTACGCTGAGCACTTACTTTGGGGTTTCTATCTAAATCTCCAAATGATATGTTTCAGATGAAACCCCCAGAGGGACCCATTCACTATAATGAGGCAGCAGAGTTACTCTGGACTCAATCTGGCCTCTGTTCAGTGATATCCTTCCCAAAAGTGCACAAAACTGTGTTCGACAGCAGTTTTATGCAAGCCTAAAAGTCAAACATCACCGGACCACAGGTTCTATGATGTCCACAGTGCCTCCATCTGCCTCATTATAGGGAATCTTCTGCCAGAGGTTCTGTCTGAATCATGTATTTCAGATATTTACATGGAAATCCCGGTACAAGCGCTCAGCGCAGTGCGCAGGATAAATGTGAGCCGAGCCATACTGCGATCGTTGCTAGGCAAAATGAACAAATCCACAGTAAGTGAAGAATTGGTTTTATTTCTTTTTTACGCTGTTCCTCCTGCAGTATAAGTAATTACACAAATTTATTCTTCAGTGCCAGATTTATATATTTCTTTACACTTTTGTACAATGAAAACTTTTAGAGAAAAAAAATGTTATTTTTGCATCGCTTTATTCTATGAGCTATAACTTTTTTATTTTTCCGATGATGGAGCTTTATATTTTTTGCAGGACCATTTTTATTTACAAGCATCTTTTTGATCGCGTTTTGTTCCCATTTTTTCCAGCGGTATGATGTTAAACCATTGTTTGCTACTTTTTTTGTATTTTTGTTTACTGAAAAAGGTTAATTAATGTGACACTTTCAAACCAAAAGTGTACTTTTTTGTTTATTTATTTTTACTTAAAAATGTGTATTTATTAGTGTCAGCACTATTATTATTACTACTTTGTAATTTTTTTTTTCATATTTTTAATTTTTTTTTTGCGTAGTTCAGCCATAATGTACTGCATTGCATCAGCTTCTGACACCATACTGTGGGCATGGTCTTAGAAGTTTTCTGTAGATTGGTGACCGGGAGTCGGCATGATGACCCCGGGTCACCATGGCAACGATCGGTGTTAGGGCTTGTTTCCACTTGCGATAAACACGTCCGTGTCTCGCATGTGGAAACGAAGCTCTGGTGCCGACACTCCAGAGCGGAGCGTGCAGCCGCATAGCAACACATGGAGCCGCACGCTCCGCTCCAGAGTTGGGGCACCAGAGCTTCGTTTCCACATGCGAGACACGGACGTGTTCCTCGCAAGTGAAAACAAGCCCTTAGAGAAAGGCCTGAACTTTGTCCCAAGCAGAGACTTTGATCTCTTCCAAACAATTCAGTACATTAATAAGTCACTAGACTCCTTAACATTCAATTGCATTCTACCTCTTGCCCTCCAGTATCAGATATGGCAGCTTTTTAAGAGCAGAACATGATTTTAACACTAATTTCTCTACAGGATCATATGAACCGTACCGACATGGTACATTCTAAAGACGTTACGGTCACAACAAAATACTCAAATTATTACCTGATTCAGTCTAAGGTTTCATCATTGGATCTTTTTCAATCATTAGTAGAAAGAGACCTAAAGTTACTCCATGAACATATCAAATCATCTCATCGCCACAGAATTATGACCGACACCGAATTTACACCTATTGGTGAATTACAAGAAAATCCAAATCTCACAATCTGGCAGTCTGATAAAGGCGGATCTATTGTTGTTATTGACACCTCATTGTACAGTAAACTAGCTAACAATATTCCTAAAAGAGCCTTCTACATATAGGCAACTTACATCAGATCCTATCCTGCCATACAAATGCACAATGTCCCATATTTTAGATGAAGGTGTTAGATTAGGAATACTCAATAATAAACTTTGTTCATGGCTACTACCAAATCATCCCATTTTTCATGGGATCCCCAAAACACAAAAGGGGTCTTTCCTCCTCCCATGCTCCCCATTATCTCCGGCATCGGATCATTAAATGAAAAACTAAGTCAATAGATAGACGAACATCTTCAGCCCTTGATGACCAGAATTTCTGGCTATCTGAAAGATACTTCTGCAGTACTACAAGTTTTTGACCAATTTAAATGGAATGGCAATTTAGATTCCTAACATGTGATGTTGTTATTCCACCACTCTTCATCATTCAGTCATTACATCCATTTGGTACTATTTAGATAAATAGAGTGATTATTCCATTAATTTAACCCCTTAAGCCCCAAGGGTGGTTTGCACGTTAATGACCGGGCTAATTTTTACAATTCTGACCACTGTCCCTTTATGAGGTTATAACTCTGGAACGCTTCAACGGATCTTGGCGATTCTGACACTGTTTTCTTGAGACAAATTGTACTTCATGATAGTGGTAAAATTTCTTCAATATAACTTTTGTGAAAAAAAACGGAAATTTGGCAAAAAATTTTGAAAATTTCGCAATTTTCAAACTTTGAATTTTTATGCCCTTAAATCACAGAGATATGTCATGTAAAATAATTAATAAGTGACATTTCCCACATGTCTACTTTACATCAGCACAATTTTGGAACCACCTTTTTTTTGTTAGGGAGTTATAAGGGTTAAAAGTTGACCAGCAATTTGTAATTTTTACAACACCAATATTTTTTAGGGACCACATCACATTTGAAGTCATTTTGAGGGGTCTATATTATAGAAAATAACCAAGTGTGACACCATTCTAAAAACTGCACCCCTCAAGGTGCTCAAAACCACATTCAAGAAGTTTATTAACCCTTCAGGTGTTTCACAGGAATTTTTGGAATGTTTTTAAAAAAATTAACGTTTAACTTTTTTTCACAAAAAATTTACTTCACCTCCAATTTGTTTTATTCTACCAAGGGTAACAGGAGAAAATGAACCTCTAAAGTTATTGTACAATTTGTCCTGAGTACAACGATACCTTATATGTGGGGGTAAACCACTGTTTGGGTGCATGGCAGAGCTTGGAAGGGAAGGAGCGCCGTTTGACTTTTCAATGCAAAATTGACTGGAATTGAGATGGGACCCCATGTTGCGTTTGGAGAGCCCCTGATGTGCCTAAACATTGAAACCCACCACAAGTGACACTCCTCAAGGTGCTCAAAACCACATTCAAGAAGTTTATTAACCCTTCAGGTGTTTAACAGGAATTTTTGGAATGTTTTAAAAAAACTGAACATTTAACTTTTTTTCACAAAAAATTTACTTCAGCTCCAATTTCTTTTATTTTCCCAAGGGTAAGAGAAGAAATTGGACACCAAAAGTTGTTGTGCCATTTGTTCTGAGTATGCCGATACCCCACATATGGGGGTAAACCACTGTTTGGGCACACGGCAGAGCTCGGAAGGGAAGGAGCTCGGTTTGACTTTTCAATGAAAAATTGACTGGAATTGAGATGGGACCCCATGTTGCGTTTGGAGAGCCCCTGATGTGCCTAAACATTGAAACCCCCCACAAGTGACACGATTTTGGAAAGTAGGCCCCCTAAGGAACTTATCTAGATGTGTGGTGAGCACTTTAACCCACCAAGTGCTTCACAGAAGTTTATAATGCAGAGCCGTATAAATAAAATATATTTTTTTACAAATATGATCTTTTCGCCCCCAATTTTTTTATTTTCCCACGGGTAAGAGAAGAAATTGGACCCCAAAAGTTGTTGTGCCATTTGTTCTGAGTACGCCAATACCCCAAATGTGGGGGTAAACCACTGTTTGGGCGCATGGCAGAGCTCGGAAGGGAAGGAGCGCCATTTGACTTTTCAATGCAAAATTGACTGGAATTGAGATGGGACACCATGTCACGTTTGGAGAGCCCCTGATGGGCCTAAACATTGAAACCCCCACAAGTGACACCATTTTGGAAAGTAGACCCCCTAATGAACTTATCTAGATGTGTTTTGACAGCTTTGAACCCCAAAGTGTTTCACTACAGTTTATAATGCAGAGCCATGAAAAATATATTTTTTTTTTCACAAAAATTATTTTTTAGCCCCCAGTTTTGTGTTTTCCCAAGTGTAACAGGAGAAATTCGACCCCAAAAGTTGTTATCCAATTTGTCCTGAGTACGCTGATACCCCATATGTGGGGGGAACCACCATTTGTGCGCATGGCAGAGCGACCCGGTAGGTGATCGCCTCTCGTTGTCTGGGGACTAAGCCGGACGCCTATAGCAGCAAGGGGGTGAAGTCCCCACCGTTAAGTGAGGAAAATCCCCCAAGGCCGACGAACCGGGTACCCCAGGCACCTTAGACCAGACCAAGTACAGCAACCATTAAGCCACTGCACTTGATCTTAGCCATTCAGCCGAGAAACGATGCCTGAAATGCTTTGCCTCTTCGGCCGCACCAAGGCCTGCAACCGACACCCATTGTGAAGAGATAGCAAAAAATTGCCGCAGGGAACACATTTCCAGAAACTTTGTGTGTGTTCAAGGAGTGCACAATGTGTTTTGCATAATCTGCATAACTCCGCCTATTTTAAGCCACCTTCCATCCCTTATTGTTCAGAGTGCAAAGATGCAAATTGCCTCTTCTGAGAAAAAGAGGACTTAAACTCTATAGCGCCACCTGTTGGAAGTAGCGATCCTACAAGTCACAATCAACTCTTTAACGAGTCGTGTAATAGGACTTAGGGTTAAAGCCAAATCAGTATCTCTATTCACAGACACGGTGTTTCGGGCTGTTGGCCCTCGTCAGTGCGAAGCATGAGAACTAAGTTGGCTAGGTGAGAGGCTCTGGACTGGGGGTCTAAGGGGTAACGTTTCTCCCAATTATGGAGAGTGACATACCAGCTCGGGCTTGTCAAGGTAAGGAGGCTTATTCAAGAAACAGGCAGAGCGAGAGAGAGGGAAATTCAAAAAACAGACAGGCGATCAGCAGTTGTCTTCCCAGCTCTCCTGAAGCTGGGCACAGACCCCCCCTACCATGTGGTCTGCTGCCGCTCCAGCAGCAGACTGAAGACGGCGCAATTTTACACTGCCTTACATAGGCCAAGAGCCCATTGTGACACGTGAGAGTTTCGGAGTCAATGGAGAAAGGCCCCATTGTGACAGCAGCAGCAGCAGCACGTGAAGGTTCCGTGCACAGATTCTATCTACTGCAGGCAGCGCACCTGATTGGTCAAAAGCATTAGAAGACTACTCACACACACAGGTGTAGAGATGGACAAGGCAAGCATATTCAAGATCGGCACAGACCCCATTTTTCCCAAAAGAATTCATGCATGCGGGCGGTCAGAAATGTGGTCTGTATGGCCGAACTCCTCATTGGATACTTCAGTGTTTACATTGAAGTCCTCTTTTTCTCAGAAGAGGCAATTTGCATCTTTGCACTCTGAACAATAAGGGATGGAGGCTGGCTTAAAATAGGCGGAGTCATGCAGATTATGCAAAACACGTTGTGCACTCCTTGAACACACACAAAGTTTCTGGAAATGTGTTCCCTGCAGCAATTCTTTTGCCAACTCTCCACAATGGGTGTCGGTTGCAGGCTTTGGTGTGGCCGAAGAGGCAAAGCATTTCAGGCATCCGCTTCCCGGCCTGAAATGGCTTAGATCAATCAGGTTTACCTGTGCAATCTGGTCGGGTTAGGTGCCCTCGGTACCCTCTCTCTTGGCCTGGGGGGATCGTTCCTCTTCGGAGGAACTTCACCCCCCTGCTGCTATTGGGAGAGAGGATTAGTCAGTGGGCAACGAGAAGGGATCCCCTAAAGGTTTATGCCTTTTCTTACAGTCGGTGTGGTTTACCTTGTGAAGGATGCCGGCTTTGCTATCCTATGCATCGGGGGAATCCCGGATGAAGAATACCGTGAGGATTGAAGTCAGTGAAAGTGCTCGGAGGGAGAAGAACCTGTCTTTCATCTGCCATAAGATCTTGCTTGGAGTCTTGGAGTTTGAGAGGAGTGACATCTTCTGTTTCCAGGACAATGAATTTAAAGGAACCTACACCATCACCTTTAAGACCCAGGGATGCTGTCAACAACTGGTGCAAAAGGTAAATGAGAACTCTTACATGGATGAGCTTGATGACCTAACCTTTTGTCTCCTATTTGCCTATGATGAAATCCCTGTGGTGGTTCACTTCCCCAACCCTTATGTGGACGTAGATGACATCGCCACCTACTTAAAGCGGTACTGTGATGAGCTATGATACCAAGGAGAAGTGATGAACGGAGTTGGTTTCTGGTGTGGGAAAAGGAGGTTCTTAGTTTGCCTGAAAAAGAGACCCCAATGGTTTCGGAGGAATGTTACACCCCCCATCAACTTTCGTTATTGGTAAGAGCAGGGGGTATTTGTTCTATCCTGGAATGCCAATGTCATGCAGGAACTGTGGAAAGATGGGACATACGCAGGCATCCTGCAAGGACAGAAAGGTGGACCGCTGCAATAATTGTAGTAATTATGGGCACCAAATGAAGGACTGTCCTTTAGGCAGGAGATGCAATCTCTGCGGTGATAATGGACATGTGTTCCGGAACTGCCCCAATAGAGCAAAGACTTATGCAGAGGCTGCTGGGTCCTCTGTGGGGGCTGGGAGAGCCCAAGAACCCAGTACCTCCTCTCATGGTTTGCCTATCCATCTTTTAGCCCCTTCTGATGAGCGGGCTGTGGAGTCGGAGGTTCGGGAGTCGAGGCCAAGGGGTCCTGCCGCTCTTGCAGCGGAGGCCAAAACCCCTGGCCATGTTCATGAGTCTGTTGGGTTGGAGCAGGGTGCCCCCAGTATGTTGGTGCTGGGGGGCCCGGCTGCGAAGGCCCCAGACATTCCTCGGGAGTCGAGCCAGCAGAACGCAGTGTGTTTTTTTCCAGGTGATGTCATGGAGGAGAGAGGTCACGTCGCAGTGGCCGAAGAGGATTGTTTCAGTGACCTGCTTGAGCCTAGCGGGAAGAAGATTCGGGCAGAGGATATCCCAGAGGTCAATCCAGAGTCGCCTGATGTCACCTTGGAAGAAGGAGAGATATGGTTGAGAAAGACGGGGTACCCAGTCTCATCCTCGGACCCTTGTAACATTTCTTTTGACTCCCCGTCACCTGGAAACCTGGAGGAGGTTGTGGGTCAAAATTCAGAAGACGATATGATTACGGATGTTACTTTCCCAACGTGATTTGCATGCCATCTATAAGATGTGTCTCACTAAACGTGAGGTCTTTAAAGAGTCCTGTCCGCAGGGCTGCTCTTTTTCAGTATTTGGAGACAGTAGATTTTGATGTATGTCTATTGCAGGAGTGTGGCCTACAGCATGCACTACGATATGAGGAGTTAAAAAAGGACTGGAAGTTGGGCCCGTCAGTATGGTCTGGCTCAAATATTCACAAAGCTGCTGGAGTAGGTTTGCTCTGTCGTGGTAACAATATTGTAATTTCTTCTGTTACGGAGATTGAGCCAGGCAGGGCAATATTAGTTCATGCACACATAAATGGCTTCAACTTCCGTATAATTAATGTGTATGCGTCTCCTTATAAGCAGGAGCGTATCTGTATAAAGGAGATAATTACCTGCCTTGATGGAGAGTCTACTATAGAAGGGATGAAAAAAGTGGCAACTGATTTTTACCAACTTCCTTTTTAGTGAGAAAAGCATAGATCTTTCTTTTTTACGTGATGCTCTTAATATTTTAGATGTCAAACTTAGTCAGTCAGATCAGGACTTTTTAGCTCGGGATTTTAGCCTAGAAGAACTTTTTAGTGTTTTTAAGAGTTTTTCAAAGGGCAAAGCCCCAGGTGCGGATGGTCTTCCTGTAGAATTTTATCTGACTTTCTGGGATATTTTAAAAGATGATCTTTTAGAAATTTTTAAAGAAGTGTTTGTGTGTGAACAGTTGCCGAAGGGATGGAGGAGGGGGATAGTGTCCTTGATTTTTAAGAAAAAAGGGACCCGTGAGGACCTCGCAAATTGGAGGCGTATAACCCTACTTAATATGGACTATAAGGTGTTTGCTAAAATTATTGCATGCCGGCCTAAAACAGTAATTGACAAGTTAATACAACCTGAACAAGTGTGTAGTGTGCCAGGAAGGAGTATTACTGAAGTTTTAAATGTTATTAGAGACACAATATGGTATTCTAAAGACCGTGGTCAAAATGTAGCCCTGTTGGCGCTGGACTTTGAGAAGGCGTTTGACAGGGTATCACATAAGTATCTTTTTAGTGTTTTAAAGAAGATGGCGATCCCAGATTTTATTGTGTCTCGTATTATGGTTTTATACAAGAATTCTTTTAGTCAAGTCTCTGAATGGTTTTTTAACAGGTGAGATATCGCTGGAATCCGGAGTGAAGCAAGGGTGCCCGCTCTCCCCAATCCTGTTTATTTGTGCAATGGAGCCTTTATTATGCCAGATCAGGAAAGATAAAGTAATTCGAGGGGGCCATGTTCCCGGTGGAGGAGGGGCTCAAATTAAAGTCTTTGGATACATGGATGATGTCACCGCCACCTGCACGGACCCTGCTTCTCTCCGGAGGGTGGTGAGGTGTACCAGTTTTTTTAGTCAGGCCTCGGGTTTTAAGTTAAATTTTAATAAAACAGAGTGTTTGACAATCGGTACTTGGGATGTTGTTGACCTACCAGCGGTCAAAATGAAACAGGATAATGTAAAGATTTTAGGTATCACTTTTAATAAAGAAAATGATGGGAGGGAAAGTTGGGAGGAGGTACAAGGAAAAATGGTGAAGAAATTATCTTTCTGGAACTTGCGGAGTTTGTCAATCGAAGGGAAAGTTTTAATTATCAAGTCCATTTTATTACCAATGATGTTATATGTTGCAATGGTGTACCCTCCCTCTGATTTAATGCTTAGAAAACTGACCCGTTGTATTTTTATGTTTATTTGGGGCTCAAAGATGGAGAAATTAAAGCGCACAGAAATGTATAAGAGACATCAAAATGGTGGCAAAGATGTCCCAGATTTGACCAGGTTTTTGTACATAAATTTCTTCCGTTTCTGTTTTAAGCTTTTTAATTCAAATAGTGTTTTTAGTCAGTTTTTAAAGTATACTTGTGGTTATGTTTTTAAGAGATGGCTTCGGCCATCTCTATCCTCGCCTGTTTTATTACGCCCACCTAAGCACCATAGTATTTTAGAGAAAGTATGCAGGAAATATGATTTAACAAACTTGGACTCGGACCTTTTAAAAGATCTCAGGAGATTAATGACTCATCTAAGGAGAGAAGACGGAGTGTCGGAGGTAATCAACTTCTCATGGAACAGATCTAAGCGCGTGTGGAGAAACGTGTATGGGAAATTTCTTGCAAATGTGCATAAAGATCTTGCCTGGATGTCCGTACACCAGTGCCTCCCTACTAGAGACTTCCAGCACCGAAGGGGCCTGGTGGCACGAGCAAAATGTCCAAGGGACTCATGTGCGAGCAGTGAGACTGTGCTACACCTGTTCTGGGACTGCTGCTACGCTCAAGAACTGTGGAAAATATTAGGGGTGCTTTTAAAATGGGTGTGTGGGTTGAGAGATTTTAATCACGAGTATGTTTTATATGGACTTTTTAATTGCCCCACCTTGCATCAAAACAAGATATGTTGGTGCATAATAAATTGTGCAAAGAGTGCTTTATAGAAGGTCAGAAACATTTTATTTTTTAAACGTGATTTTATTTCCATAAATGACTGTATCAGAATAATTTTTAGTGAAATGTATATTTATTATTAAAAAGATATCAAAGATGTGGGTAGACAGGAGGCAAATAAGAGATGGAATTTTTATATGTGGAACACTATTTTGTACTGAATGATTTGTTCTTTCTGGAATGGTTTTTATACTCGCTGTAAATAATGTTATGTCATGTTCTTTGTATATGACTTAATAAATATCATGTTGAAACCTTATCTGTTCTTGTCAGTTTAATACATAGGTGAAAGCAAGGCCAAGGCACCCAAAATGTTGCAAATGGTCACGTGACATCGAGCAAAATGCTACATGTGGCATCTGAAAGGTGCTTTTTCCACCCTGAAAAGAATTCACGGGAAGGGTTAAAAGGCAATTTGCGCTGATTTCAATTCCATCTGTTTTTGGAAACCGGATCAGAGGAGGAGTGCACTGAAAACTAAAAATCCATTTAATAGATCATGGTCCCCAAATAGGGGTCGTATCAGATATGAAACTGATAAGAACAGATACTACCACTAACCAGATTTTGAGCGGCGGCGACGACGGATGGAAAGGCAAGCGTCTACATCTTCTAAAGACAGTTCTAAACCTTTAATTTGCTGCGCTGATTTCAATTCGATCTGTTTTTAGAAACCGGATCAGAGAAGGGGTGCACTGATCCCGGAGACACTGCAATAACGGGGCAATGCATGGAGTGGACAGAGCAAGCTCCGTTTCCAGCTCCCTGTTCTAAAAATCCATTTAATAGATCATGGTCCCCACATAGGGGACGTATCAGATATTAAACTGACAAGAACAGATTTTTGCGTTTATATTTAAAAGTTCGTAGTCTTTATCTTATTTTCGTATCTTTAGAATAGCATTTTCCACAAATGAAAGTTCCATATACTTAATGCTCTTTTCTTTCCAAGCTTCTTCATGTCTAGAAGGTAATACTTGTACAGCTCACTTAGTGCCAGCCTTATACAGTCTCTTACTATTATGTAGTCCCTTTTAAACAGCAGGATGTTCCTTGTTTTCCACAAAGCACTCTTTATACAACTTAAAGTGCACAATAAAACTCTTTCTTTTTCTTTGTTCAAATTTGGCAAAATTGCGTGCAAAACTATTTCATGGTTTAAAAAAGTGAGACCTGAACAAAATTTTATAAGTTCACCACATTCTTTCCAGACTTGTTGTGCAAAGTCGCAGTTCCATATAAGGTGCATAGTTGTTTCATCGTTATTGCACTGGTTCCTAGGACAAGTCTGTATGTTGCTAAGTCTTCGCCTGTATTGGAAGTCTCTAGTTGGCAAACACTCATGCACTATCATCCAAGACAAGTCTTTATGTTGATTTGTCAGATAAGGTGCGTTTACTAGTTTCCATACTGAGGCAGTTTTGTTGTAAGAGTAGTAGCTTATTGGCGTCATAGTTTCTTTCCTCTTTATTTGTTGCAGCAGCTTCCTTGGGTTCTTTAAAGTGTCAATGTCAAAAGTCTCCAAGTCGTATGTTCTTATTGCTTTCTCCAAAATGAGATACTGCTTTGGAGGAGACAGCAGGACTGGGCCTGTTTGAGAAATAAACACCCATTTCCGCTTCCTAAAAATATGTCCGGCAGCATATCGCAGAAAGTGTGCCCAAGGGCTAAAAGCTGTCAAATTCTTAAAATAGAGGCTAAAAAACTTTGAGTATAAAAACAATTTGATATTAGGGACATCTTTGCCTCCAAGATGATGTGGCTTGTGCATTATTTGCCTTTTGACTTTCTCAAACTTTGAACTCCAGATAAATTCGAACAATGTCCTTTGCAATCTTTATGTGGTGAGTTCACATGGAGGAAAAACAAGGCTAAGGTACAGCATGATGGGAAGCAGGAGGGCTTTGATGATGAGAGTTTTCCCCTCTATTGTCAGTTTTCTTAATTTCCAAAATTCAATTTTTTTCTGCACTTTTTCACTTACTCCATTCCAACTTTGTTTTCCGTCATTCTGTTTGTCAAAAATAATGCCCAGTATTTTAATTTTCTCTGATTGTATCGGAAGATTGGGTATAGATACATCGGACCAGTTCCCACGGGCAAAACAATCGCATTTGTCTATGTTAAGCTTAAAGGCTGAGGCCTCACAAAAAAAATTCTGTGACTCTGACAGCTCTCCTAAGAGCAGCGGGAGATGAACAGCAGATGGTAATATCGTCCATATAACCCATAACTTTGACATCTTTTCCATGTCCACCGGGAATGGGAACTCCTTTAACAACTTTATCCGCTCTCAACATGGACAGAAGAGGTTCTATTGCACAGATGAATAAAATCGGAGACAGGGGGCAGCCTTGTTTCACTCCAGAATGTAGAAAAACTTCTTTTGTTAAAAAAACGATTAAAATTTTGCTGAAAGAGTCCTTATATAAAAGTGCAATTTGCTTGATAAAAACTTCGGGAAAGCCCATTTTCCTTAAAACAGACCATAAAAACTGATGTGACACACGGTCAAACGCTTTTTGAAAGTCTAATGATAAAATGGCGAGATCTTGTTTCCTCATCTGCTGGTACCAGATGATGGTATTAAGGTGCTCAGCGACTCCTCTTCCCGGCACTCCACATACTTGGTCTTCATGAATAACTTTGGCGAAAACCCCTTTAAATCGATTCACAAGAATTTTAGACATTAGCTTATAGTCCACATTAAGCAAAATGATCGGTCTCCAGTTAGCCAGCTGGGACTTAGCTCCCTTCTTGAAGATTAAGGAGACCAGTCCACTTCTCCAGGATAGTGGCAGGATATCACATTTGAGTGCTTCTTTAAAGACTAAAAACACTTCTGAACTTAAAAGACTCCAAAATTCTCTATAAAATTCAACTGGTAGCCCATCAGAGCCAGGGGTCTTCCCATAAGAAAAGCTTTTCATAGCAGCATCAATTTCTGGTAAGGTGACTTCTGTGCATAGCAGCTTTTGGTCTTCTCGGTTTAGTTTTTGCTTTAGAGAATTTAAGGCATCCACAGTAAAAGATTGATCTATAGGCTTCTCATTAAAAAGGTCTTGATAAAAAAGCTGGGCTTGGTTGAGCATACCATTAGAGGTTGTTTCACCTTCAAGTTCAGTGATCATTTCTTTGGCAGTGACTACTTTCTTAAAAAAGAATCTCGAACATTTCTCATTTTTCTCCATGACTTCGATTCTTGAATTATAAATAATCTCTTTTCCTTTAGACTCTATATTTTTCTTAATTTCTTTCTTTGTGCTCTCAATAAGATCTTCCATTTCTACGCCTATTTCTCTCAGTTGGTAGCATGTTTGCAACTTGGTGATAAGTCTCTTGTGCCAGGCCGACCTTTCTCTGGCTTTAGTTATACTGATTTTTATAAAAAATTATTTTATCTTTGTCTTACTATTTTCCCACCACTCAAGCAAAGTGGAAAATTTCTGTTGCTTAGTTTTTAAGTAATTAAAAAACGATTTAAAATCTGCTCTTACCGTTGGATCTTGTAGCAACGTCGTGTTTAATCTCCAGACTCCTCTTGCCTTGACAAGTCCAGGTAACTCTAACTCTGATAGAAGCAACTTGTGGTCAGAGAAGATGTTAGGGATTAAAACAGCAGCTTGAGGTTTCATATGTTGGGATACAAAGATAAAGTCAATGCGAGACTTAGATGAAGAATTCTCCCAAGTATAGCCGGGGTCATTTCTGTTCACCTCTTTCCAAACATCCTTTAAGCTAAAGTCAGTTATTAAATCTTTAAGTTGTTTCTCTGTCTTGTCTTTTTTAGGTGCGCTGGAATTTGTACTTCTCCCTTCTCCAGGTAATATACAGTTGAAATCACCGCAGAATATCAGTGGCGTTGATCCAGGCAAGTAATACTGTACATCCTCTAGGAGCTGATATCTCTCTTCTTTCTCAGGAGATGCATAAAGACTTACCAGTCTAAACTCCACACCTTTGAAACTGACCTTCAGGAAGAGAGCACGACCAGAACTGACGTCTACAAAGGAATTGACTTTGAAATCGTGCGACTTGAAGAGTACTCCGACTCCAGATGAACGATTGTTATTATCACCGGACCAGATGGAGGGTCCGCAAGTCCAGTCTTTTCTTAAGTCAGCATAATTCACGTCAAAGTCTATATTACACTCTTGTAGGCAAAAAACATCACAGTCTAGTGTAGACAAATAAGACAATAAAGCAGCCCTTCTGGTCTGGTAGGGCCCTTTATGCTTCTCACATTGAGTGAGGCAATTTTGATTGAAGAACTCATGATAAGACAGTTTTAGGTTACGCTACTGTCAGAGTCAGACATAAAGCCCACAGGTGTCAATGGGCTTTGGACATCAGAGTCCGAGAACTCAATGTTTATTGGATCTGAAGGCTGTGGCTCTTCAGGGGGAGCCACAGGGGGTAGTGGCTTCGGCTTATACTGCAGGAGGCTCGGCTTCAGAGGATTCTTTTTAGAAGATTTTACAACACTTGTGTCTTCTGTCTTCCTCTTCCTGTTCCTCTCCAGCTCCATTGCTTCATCCTCCAGCTCAAGTTCTTGATCAGCCGAAGCATCTGTCTTGTCAGGGGGACCTGGTTTCTCTAATAGAGGCCCCTGCGCAGCCAGTGCAGGCGCTGGAGCACCGGCAGGTTTCATCTGCACAGTAGTTGCAGGCACCGGCACAGAACTGCTGCCAGACACCACAACAGAGGCACCGGCCTTGACAACCCCTTGTACAGACACAGTCTTGTTAGCAGGCTCACTTGCAGCTTGATTCTGTGTCACAGGCTGTGCTGGAATACAGGAAGCAGGTGCAGGCGCAGGAGTACTGGTGGGCGCCCCCACTGGAACACATGTAGGCGCCCTTGCTGGAGTACTGGCAGGTTGTCTCTGCGCTGAAGAGGATGCACCAGTGGGTTGTTTCTTCAGCGTTTCGGCATAAGTCTCTGCTTTTTTCTTTAGCGGACACTCCCGGAAGGAATGACCAGGCAGCCGGCAGATGTTACACACCATGCTGTTGGTGCAATTGGCTGTGGCATGGCCTCGCTCATAGCACTTTTTGCAGATTGCCACTTCTTCTGTGCAGCTTTCGTAAGTGTGTCCAAACTGCATACATTTCCAGCAGAATCAGGGCATATCAGGGTAGAAGAGGCGCCCTCGCTCTCTGCCAATCAGAAAACTTGATGGGGGGTGGCGAAGCCCTCCGATGCCATTAGAGTCCTCCATAAATTTAACAAAAAACCTATGCTTCCCCGTCCACAGGTTTTCTTCGTTCATCACCTTGTGGGAATAACGCAAATCCGGGAAGTATTGCTGAAGGAAGCAAATGATATTCACCAAAGGGACGTGAGGGTTGCTCATCTGGACGACAAGCGGCTTTTCCCCACCAGAATATAGAACAACAAACTTGAGTCCCTTGAGGTCTTCTTCTGACAGATGCAGATGAATCTGGTGAAAGAGATTCTGGCATGCACTCTCTGATTCCATAGTCAGGGTAAATGAACCAGGACGATCTTGCAGGGCCAGGATGTCTCCTCTTTTCACTCCCAAGATTTCCAGCAGGACTCTTCTTACAAGGAACCTCAGAGTAAACTTCTCCTTGCATGCCTCGTCCACCTCGATCTTAAAGGAATTCTTGATACGAAGATCGCCAGCACTGGCATAGCGCACTGAGGCCGCTACTGCCATCTTCGATTAAACCGCTGGTCGATCGCCTTCTAGGTCTCCTTGCGTATCCACCCCTTATAGCAGCATGAGGCTTAAGACGGTATACCGCCGATGCCCCAAGGCCAAGAGTACGATGTGCCTGGAGTCCTTCTGGCTAGACTTGATATCTGAGCCAAAAGGCCGAGAAGCGATAGCCTGTAATGGTTTGCCACTCCGGATGCACCATGGCCTACAACCAGGACCCACTGTGGAGAGAGCCCAAAAGATTGCCCAGGGGAAGACATTTTTTTCTAAACTCTGGATGCCTTCTCAAATGGCAGTTCTGGTGTGTGTGGGGTGTGTGGGGGTGTGTGGGGGTGTGTTCAAGTTGGGCCCAACGCGTTTTTCTGAAATCTGCCTAACTAACTCTGCCTAATCTGCATAACTCCGCCTATTTGAACACACCCTCCATCCCTTTTGCGCCAAAGAGTGCAACTATCAGTGCAAATATGCAAATTGCCCCTTTAAAAGAAAAAGAAGACTTCAACTCTATAGCAGCAAGCACCTGTTGTAAGTAGCGATCCTACAAGTCACAATCAACTCTTTAACGAGTCATGCAATATGACTTAGGATTAAAGCCAAATCAGTATCTCAATTCACAGACACGGTGTTTGGAGCTCTTGGCCCTCGTCAGTGCGAAGCAAGAGGACTGATTTGGCTAGGTGAGAGGCACTGGACTGTGGTCTAAGGGGTAACGTTTCTCCTAATGGATGGAGAGTGACATACCAGCTGACTTGTCAAGGTAAGGAGGCTTATTCAAGAAACAGGCAGAGCGAGAGAGAGGGAAATTCAAAAAACAGACAGGCGATCAGCAGTTGTCTTCCCAGCTCTCCTGAAGCTGGGCACAGACCCCCCCTACCATGTGGTCTGCTGCCGCTCCAGCAGCAGACTGAAGACGGCGCCATTTTACACTGCCTTACATAGGCCAAGAGCCCATTGTGACACGTGAGAGTTCCGGAGTCAATGGAGAAAGGCCCCATTGTGACAGCAGCAGCAGCACGTGAAGGTTCCGTGCACAGATTCTATCTACTGCAGGCAGCGCACCTGATTGGTCAAAAGCATTAGAAGACTACTCACACACACACACACACACACAGGTGTAGAGCTGGACAAGGCAAGCATATTCAAGATCGGCACAGACCCCATTTTTCCCAAAAGAATTCATGCATGCGGGCGGTCAGAAATGTGGTCTGTATGGCCGAACTCCTCATTGGATACTTCAATGTAAACACTTGGTACTGACAGACAGCAGGGGCCTCATTTGGTAGATTGCACAATCTATTTGCAACACTGTAACAAAGGCCTAATTCGGGCCTGCATCTTAACACACCTGTAGCAACCAGCAAAGACTGATTGATTGATTGATTGATTGATTGATTGATTGCATATTGGATGCAATACAATGCTTGACATACATAGGTGAAAGCAAGGCCAAGGCACCCAAAATGTTGCAAATGGTCACGTGACATCGAGCAAAATGCTACATGTGGCATCTGAAAGGTGCTTTTTCCACCCTGAAAAGAATTCACGGGAAGGGTTAAAAGGCAATTTGCGCTGATTTCAATTCCATCTGTTTTTGGAAACCGGATCAGAGGTGGAGTGCACTGAAAACTAAAAATCCATTTAATAGATCATGGTCCCCAAATAGGGGCCGTATCAGATATGAAACGGATAAGAACAGATACTACCACTAACCAGATTTTGAGCGGCGGCGACGACGGATGGAAAGGCAAGCGTCTACATCTTCTAAAGACAGTTCTAAACCTTTAATTTGCTGCGCTGATTTCAATTCGATCTGTTTTTAAAAACCGGATCAGAGAAGGGGTGCACTGATCCCGGAGACACTGCAATAACGGGGCAATGCATGGAGTGGAAAGAGCAAGCTCCGTTTCCAGCTCCCTGTTCTAAAAATCCATTTAATAGATCATGGTCCCCACATAGGGGACATATCAGATATTAAACTGACAAGAACAGATACTACCACTTGATCTAAGCCATTTCAGGCCGGGAAGCGGATGCCTGAAATGCTTTGCCTCTTCGGCCGCACCAAAGCCTGCAACCGACACCCATTGTGGAGAGTTGGCAAAAGAATTGCCGCAGGGAACACATTTCCAGAAACTTTGTGTATGTTCAAGGAGTGCACAACGCGTTTTGCATAATCTGCATGACTCCGCCTATTTTAAGCCAGCCTCCATCCCTTATTGTTTAGAGTGCAAAGATGCAAATTGCCTCTTCTGAGAAAAAGAGGACTTAAACTCTATAGCGCCACCTGTTGGAAGTAGCGATCCTACAAGTCACAATCAACTCTTTAACGAGTCATGCAATAGGACTTGGGGTTAAAGCCAAATCAGTAGTATCTCTATTCGCAGACACGGTGTTTCGGGCTGTTGTGCGAAGCTTGAGAACTGAATTGGCTAAGTGAGAGGCTCTGGACTGGGGGTCTAAGGGGTAACGTTTCTCCCAATTATGGAGAGTGACATACCAGCTCGGTCTTGTCAAGGTAAGGAGGCTTATTCAAGAAACAGGCAGAGCGAGAGAGAGGGAAATTCAAAAAACAGACAGGCGATCAGCAGTTGTCTTCCCAGCTCTCCTGAAGCTGGGCACAGACCCCCCCTACCATGTGGTCTGCTGCTGCTCCAGCAGCAGACTGAAGACGGCGCCATTTTACACTGCCTTACATAGGCCAAGAGCCCATTGTGACACGTGAGAGTTCCGGAATCAATGGAGAAAGGCCCCATTGTGACAGCAGCAGCACGTGAAGGTTCCGTGCACAGATTCTATCTACTGCAGGCAGCGCACCTGATTGGTCAAAAGCATTAGAAGACTACTCACACACACACACACAGGTGTAGATGGACAAGATAAGCATATTCAAGATTGGCGCAGACCCCATTTTTCCATTTTTTTTTTCAAAAATACATATAATACACCACATTCAAACATCAGTGGTCCACAATGTTTTCCAAAAGAATTCATGCATGCGGGCGGTCACAAATGTGGTCTGTATCGCCGAACTACTCATTGGATACTTCAATGTAAACACTTAGTACTGACAGCAGGGGCCTCATTTGGTAGATGGCACAATCTTTTTGCAACACTGTAACAAAAGGCCTAATTCAGGCCTACATCTTAACACACCTGTGGCAACCAGCAAAGTGTTGCAAATGGTCAAGTGAAATCGAGCAAAAGGGTACATTTGGCATTTGAAATGTGCTTTTTCCACCCTGAAAAGAATTCACAGAAAGGGTTAAAAGACAATTTGCGCCGATTTCAATCCAATCTGTTTTTAGAAACTGGATCAGAGAAGGAGTGCACTGATCCCGGAGACACTGCAATAACGGGTCAATGCGTGGAGTGGACAGAGCAAGCTCCAGTTCCAGCTCCCTGTTATAAAAATCTCTTTAATATGTGGTCCCCAAATAGGGGACGTATCAGATATTAAACTGATAAGAACAGATACTACCACTTGATCTAAGCCATGAAAGGCCGAGAAGCGTTGCCTGAAATGCTTTGCCTCTACGGCCCCACCAAGACCTACAACCAGCACCCATTGGGGAGACAGCGCAAAAGATTGCCAAGGGGAAGACATTTGTCGAAACTCTGGATGGATGCCTTCTCAAATGACAGTTCTGGTGTGTGTGAGTGTGTGTGGGGGTGTGTGGGTGTGTGTGTTCAAGCTGGGCACAACGCATTTTTGAATCTGCATAACTCCGCCTATTTTAACACACCCTCCATCCCTTTCCTTCGAAAGAGTGCAAATATGCAAATTGCCTCTTCAGAGAAAAAGAGGACTTAAACTCTATAGCGCCACCTGTTGGAAGTAGCAATCCTACAAGTCACAATCAACTCTTTAACGACGAGTCATGCAATATGACTTAAGCTTAAAACCAAATCAGTATCTCAATTCGCAGACATGGTGTTTGGGGCTGTTGGCCCTCGTCAGTGCGAAGCATGAGAACTGATTTGGCTAGGTGAGAGGCTCTGGATTGAGGTCTAAGGGGTAACGTCTCTCCTTATGGAGAGTGACATACCAGCTGGCTTGTCAAGGTAAGGAGGCTTATTCAAGAAACAGGCAGGCGATCAGTTGTCTTCCCAGCTCTCCTGAAGCTGGGTGTAGACAGACCATGTGGTCTGCTGCTGCTCCAGCTACAGATTGAAGACGGTGCCATTTTACACTGCCTGATATAGGCCAAGAGCCCATTGTGACACGTGAGAGTTCCGGAGCCCATTGTGACACGTGAGAGTTCCAGAGCCTATGGATAAAGGCCCCATTGTGACTGCACGTGAAGGTTCCGCGCTCAGATTCTATCTCCTGCAGGCAGCGCACATGGTTGGTCAAAAGTACTAGAATACTACTCACACAGGTGTAGATGGACAAGACAAGCATATTCAAGATCGGCACAGACCCCTTTTTTTTTTTTCAAAAATACATATAATACACCACATTCAAACATCAGTGGTCCACAATGTTTTCCAAAAGAATTCATGCATGCGGGCGGTCACAAATGTGGTCTGTATCGCCGAACTACTCATTGGATACTTCAATGTAAACACTTAGTACTGACAGCAGGGGCCTCATTTGGTAAATGGCACAATCTTTTTGCAACACTGTAACAAAAGGCCTAATTCAGGCCTACATCTTAACACACCTGTAGCAACCAGCAAAGTGTTGCAAATGGTCAAGTGAAATCGAGCAAAAGGGTACATTTGGCATTTGAAATGTGCTTTTTCCACCCTGAAAAGAATTCACAGAAAGGGTTAAAAGACAATTTGCGCCGATTTCAATCCAATCTGTTTTTAGAAACTGGATCAGAGAAGGAGTGCACTGATCCCGGAGACACTGCAATAACGGGTCAATGCGTGGAGTGGACAGAGCAAGCTCCAGTTCCAGCTCCCTGTTCTAAAAATCTCTTTCATATGTGGTCCCCAAATAGGGTTCCACAAATGAAAGTTCCATAGACTCTTTGCCCTCTTTTTTCCAATTCTCTTCAGGTCTAACAGGTAATACCGGTTTTTACGTACCGGTAATAGGATTTTACAGAGTCCACGACAGCACCCACAACGAGAGAGGGGATCCGCCCACCTTCCGGACAGGAACCTACAGGTTAAAAAGGGGCGGTCCCCCTCGCCCTCCAGTTTGTGTTCCAGAGTACAAGGGATACCGCCAATGAATCAGTACATGACAATATTATCTTAAACACTACTAAATACCACCACCTTATAGAGTGATCTCTAAGGCACACCTTCCAACAGAGTGCAGGAATAAGTAACTAAATACGGGGGGGGGAATGTATGGGTGCTGTCGTGGACTCTGTAAAATCCTATTACCGGTACGTAAAAACCGGTTTTCCTATCGCCACGACAGCACCCACAACGAGAGACTTTCAAAGACTATTTAACTGGGAGGGACCACAGCACTAAGTACTGAACGGCCAAACTGTAAGCTGGAATTAGCGGATAGATCAAGGTGATAGTGCTTATAAAAGGTGGAAGGTGATGACCAAGTTGCCGCCTTACATATCATTTCAATGGGGACATCTGCCTTCTCCGCCCAGGATGATGCCATGGCCCGAGTGGAGTGCGCCCTGATGCCTTCTGGTGGTGTTACTCCCCTGGCAGAATAGGCAAGACATATCGCTTCTCTAATCCATCTAGTGATAGAGTTCTTCGTGACACCAGAACCTTTTTTCTGATTCTGGAAAGAAACAAACAGAGCCCTACTCTGTCTCCAGCTTTGTGTCCTATCCAGGTATTCTAATATCGCCCTCTTTACATCTAGGGTATGATATTTTTTCTCCTCTTCTGAACCTGGATTTTCATAGAAAGATGGTAAATAAATCTCCTGACTTCTATGAAATTTAGTTGCTACTTTTGGTAAATATGCATGATCAGGTTTTAGGACAATCTTATCCTGGAGAATTATTAGATAGGGAGGATCTACTGATAACGCATGTATATCACTGACCCTCCTGGCAGACGTTAATGCTAAAAGTAGAGCTGTCTTTAAAGTTAAATTTTTTATCGAAATAGAGTCTAATGGCTCAAAAGGGGGTTCAGTCAACGCCTCAAGCACCAAATTTAGATCCCAAGGGGGTATTCTTACAATATGGATTGGGTTAGAACGCTGACATGCTTTAATAAACCTAGCAACCCATCTATTACCAGATACATCACTGTTCTATAGAGCTCCCAAGGCTGAAACATGAACTCAGAGTGTTGACTGCTAAACCCAATTCCCAGCCCTTCTGAAGGAATTCTAAAATAGCTGAAATCGGAGCCTTATCTCCTAATGGTTGCTGATGAAACATAAGGAATTTTTTCCAAATTTTTGTATAGATCTTTGTAGTAACCGCCTTCCTGCTTTTCAATAAGGTAGTAATTAAAGCATTGGAGAACCCGCTCTCCTTCAGAAGCTCCCTCTCAAGTTCCAAGCCGTTAAGTGAATAGTCTCCAAATTTGGATGACGAAATGGACCTTGAGAAAGGAGTTCCGGAACCACTGGCAACACCCAGGGATCGGTCACAGACATTGTCCTGAGGAGAGAGAACCAAGGCCTCCTGGGCCAGAAGGGGGCAATTAGGATCACTCTGGCTCCTTCCTCCCGGATCTTCCTGAGAACTATCGGAATCAGACACATTGGGGGAAAGGCATATGCCAGCTGGAAGTCCCAACGGACACGAAGGGAATCCACTATGAATGGTTGGTCTGCCCTGTGTAAGGATGCGAACCTCCTTACCTTCCTGTTCTTCCTCGTAGCAAATAGATCTATTATAGGCAAACCCCACAGATTGACTATTCGATCGAATATCTGTTGGTCTAGGGACCACTCTCCCTGACGGAGGGAATGGCGACTGAGATAGTCCGCCTCTATATTGAGTTCCCCTTTTATATGAACTGCCGACAGGGATTGTAAGTGATTCTCGGCCAGAGACAATATCTGTGCTGTAGTGGTCATCAGGGATCGAGATCTTGTCCCCCCCTGATGATTGATGTAGGCCACCACAGTCATATTGTCGGTTTGTATCTGTACATGTGAATTCCTCAGGGATGGTAGTAAGCAAAGAAGAGCCTGTTTGACTGCAGTAAGCTCTCTTAGATTTGAGGAATTCTGGGACTCTTGGATCGACCATCGCCCTTGGGTTAGAATGTCTCCCATATGGGCTCCCCAACCGAACGGACTGGCATCTGTTGTAATTACGTTGTTCGGAGTGATGGTCCAGAGAACCCCTTTTGACAAATGTGCCAGATTGAGCCACCATCTCAGATCGTGAAGAGTGGCGGGTGATAGACCGAATTTTCTGCTCAGAGCACCGTGAAGATCTTTCTCCGCTTGAAGAACCTCGTATTGAAGCATTCGAGTATGAGCCTGAGCCCATCTCACTGCCGATATACACGCAGTCAAAGATCCTAGTAGAGACATTGCGTCTCTTAAACTTAAGTTTGGAGTTTTTCTTACAGCCGTGATTCTTTGAATAATCTTCTGCTTCTTCTCTTCTGGTAGGAAGGATGACTGATCTTCTGAGTCTAGAAGAACTCCTAGAAAGATTTGACGTCTTGTGGGTTCCAGTTTTGACTTTTCCCAGTTGACTATCCACCCGAGTTCCTGTAGGGATGATATTATGCCATTTACCCTAGACGTACACTGAGCAATTGAATTTCCAACTATCAAAAAATCGTCTAGATAGGGCACTACAAGAGTTTCCTTTTCCCCAATATGGGCCATTACTTCCGAGATAACTTTTGTAAAAATTCTAGGTGCCATGGATAGACCAAAGGGCATTGCCAAATATTGGAAATGTTTAATCTGATGGTTTACCCATACTGCCATCCTGAGGAATTGCTGGTGATTTCTGTGAACTGGAAGATGGTAGTACGCTGTTATGTTTGCTAATGACAGGTGTTATGAAGGCAATCCAGAAACACAGTGTGCTTAGCGATCAGAGCGCACACAGTGATCTGACAAATACCCAAAAATACAAGAACGAGCTCTGAGACGTGGAAACTCTGTAGACTGCACACCTGATCCTATCCTAAACACAACTAAAAGCGGCTGTGGATTGCGCCTAACAACTACCTAGGCAACTCGGCACAGCCTAAGAAACTAGCTAGCCTGAAGATAGAAAAATAGGCCTGACTTGCCCCAGAGAAATTCCCCAAAGGAAAAGGCAGCCCCCCACATATAATGACTGTGAGTAAGATGAAAAGACAAAACGTAGGAATGAAATAGATTCAGCAAAGTGGGGCCCGATATTCTAGGACAGAGCGAGGACAGTAAAGTGAACTTTGCAGTCTACAAAACACCCTAAAGCAAAACCACGCAAAGGGGGCAAAAAAAACCCACCGTGCCGAACTAACGGCACGGCGGTACACCCTTTGCGTCTCAGAGCTTCCAGCAAAACAAAAGACAAGCTGGACAGAAAAAAAAGCAACAAAAAAGCAAAAAGCACTTAGCTATACAGAGCAGCAGGTCACAGGAACAATCAGGAGAAGCTCAGATCCAAGACTGAAACATTGACAAGGAGCAAGGATAGCAGCATCAGGCGGAGTTAAGTAATGAAGCAGTTAACGAGCTCACCAGAACACCTGAGGGAGGAAGCTCAGAAGCTGCAGTACCACTTGTGACCACAGGAGTGAATTCAGCCACAGAATTCACAACAGTACGCATCTTTTAGATCCAAGACCGACATGTAGCACCTAGGAAACAAAAGCTTAGTTGTTGATTTAATGGATTCCATCTTAAAAGCATGGTACTGAAGATATTTATTCAATTTACGTAAATTTATGATAGTCCTAAAGGACCCATCAGGTTTAGAGATTAAGAATAGCGGAGAATAAAAACCCGTCTTCTCCTGATGTTTTGGTACCTCTTCAATAACTCGCTTTGTAAGCAATTGTTGAATCTCTAATTCTAAGGCCTGTTGTTGGGCCGGAGTGTCCAGTGATGTTATCACAAAATGATTTGGTGGAGTTCTCAAAAATTCTAATTTTAATCCTGACTCAACCACCCCCATTATCCAGGCACTAGAAGTAATCTTTTTCCATTTATCTGAGAAGAACTTTAGTCTTCCCCCTACTGGTAGATCAGTTTTATCTGTAATTACGTCTACGTCTTGAGAAAGATGAAGAGTTCTTATAGTATCCACCTTTCTTCTTTTGATCCGATGTTTCCCAGTCGCGATTATTTCCCTGCTGGTCTGACTGGAATCTTCTGAAGGGCATGTGTCTCCGGAAGGCATTCCTAAAAGTGGGATTAAACGTTTTAGGAAATCCCTTCTTTCTGTCTTCTGCCTTTGCAAGGATGTCATCCAGCACCGGGCCGAATAGGTACTCACCCCTACATGGAATGGAGCACAATTTGGCTTTTGCCTGAGCATCCCCCTTCCAGGTTTTTAGCCAAAGTGCCCGTCGGGCTGCATTTGAGAGACCCGCCGATCTTGCAGCCAATTTCAGGGAATCAATCGAGGCATCCGCTAGATAAGCCGCTCCTTCCCTGACCTGAGACAGGGAGTTTAACAATTTATCCCTGGGTACTTTTGCTTTAAGCTGTTCCTCCAGCTGAGTCACCCAGACCATCACTGATCTTGCCGTACAGGTGCCTGCGATTGCGGGCTTAAAGGCTCCAGATGATGCTTCCCATACCTTCTTAAGGAGCATGTCAGCCATCCTGTCTGAAGGATCTTTAAGGAGTCCTACATCCTCTAACGGTAGCGAGCCTGTTTTCGAGGTAGAGGCTACTGCCGCATCTATTTTTGGGATCTTCATCCACTGGGATAAGGTGTCATCCTCAAAGGGGTACCTTCTTTTTGCGGCCGAAGGTAAGAACCCTTTATCCAGCTTGTCCCACTCCCGTTTGACCAGACCTTTAATGGTATCTACTACCGGGAAAGCTTTGCGACTTCTCTGGCTCAGCCCTGCGAACATGATCTCCTGGGTTGTTTTTGGCTCTTTACTCTCAGCCACACCCATAGTCGCACGGACTGCCTTAATTAAAGTCTCCATATTATCTGTGGCAAAGCAAGGCCTTCCTTCCTCATCTGAGGAGGATGGTGATGAACTCTCCGAGCACTCGCCCTCTTGCAAAGAAGGGCTGGAATCGGATATCATTTCCATACTACTCTTCTCATGCCGCTTAGATTTAAGAGAAGATTTTATTTCTTCTCTAATTACTTCCCTCAAATCCGACACACGAAGGGGGGCCTCTTCCTCTAACGTACGGCATATACACGTCTGACACAATCTCTTTACATAGGTGTCAGGTAGTGGCTCCGTGCATAACGCACACTGCTTATGTTTGGATTTTGAGACCTTCTTCCCCTATAACAAAACATAGTATAGAAGACAGTTGTATCAGCCAGTGGCTCAGATATAACACTCACCACTGCTGATGAAATTAGAGTACCGGTTTCTGAGGGGGTGAGGTGTGATGTGACGTGCCAGGATCTTGCTGCCCGCGTGCCACATCTCCACTCTGAGATCTGCTGCTGCTCCTTTGCTGCTCTCCTTTTCGGTGTTTGGCGTCTCCTGTGGAAGACATGTTGCCGCACACCACTCACCAAGCGCTGCCTTCTTTTCAAAGGTCCCGCGCTCCTCCTCCCGGCCTCCTCCGGAAGTCGTTGGATCACTTCCGGGTCATAAGCGCCGACCTGCTCCCGCAGCGTCGCGCGCGTGTGGACGACCCAGGGCGGCGTGCCTTCCCCTGGGAACGCCACTCCGACGTTCAGCCGCTCCTTGCCAGACGAGGGGGGAAGCTGGACACAGGACTTCCCCCGACGCTGCTTCCGGGCCCCCGACTCTGCCGTTCTCACCTGGACACCGCACAGAGGCTTGGCGGACCCGGGTAGGTGAACAAGACCTGTAGGCTCCCACCGTCCGGACAGGAACCCAAACTGGAGGGCGAGGGGGACCGCCCCTTTTTAACCTGTAGGTTCCTGTCCGGAAGGTGGGCGGATCCCCTCTCTCGTTGTGGGTGCTGTCGTGGCGATAGGAAAAAATATATATCTCACTTAGTGCTAATTTTATACACTCATTTTCACTTATATGATCTTTTTTGAAAAGCAATATATTTCGGACTTTCCATAGCGCCATTTTTATTCCATTTATCATTATCCAGATGACTCTTTCTTTTTCTTTGGACTGACATGTAAAATTTCCATATAAAACTACTTCATGATTTAAAAACTTAAGACCAGTAACAAACTTTAAAAGACTTCCAACTTCTCTCCATACATTTTGGGCATAAAAACAGTTCCAAAAGGTGTGTAAAACAGTCTCTTCATGCGCACAGCTTGCCCTAGGACATTTTGCAGTATTGCACAATCCCCTTCTGTGTTGAAAATACCTAACAGGAACACATTCTTGCACTATTGCCCAAGCCAAGTCTTTGAATTCATTTGTTAAATAAGGTGCATAAGTCATTCTCCAAATTCTTCCACTTTTATTGTATGTAAAATTTGCCACTGCAGTCATTGTTTCTTTTCTCCTTGTTTCTAGAGCCAGTCTTCTTGAATTTGACAGCATCTCTATGTCAATTTCAGGTAAGTTGAAAAGTCTAATTATTTTCTCTAACAGAACATATTGTTTAGGTGGTGTAATTAAGACTGGAGAATTTTGTGACAAAGTTATCCACTTTCTCTTCCTGAAGATATCTCCAGCTGCATATTTTAAATAAAAAGACCAATGAGTCCTTATGTTGATCATTTTAAAGCAAAAACTGAAGAATTTTAAGTATAAAAATTTTTTAATATTTGGGATATTCTTTCCACCATACTTGTGTTGTTTGTACATTATTTCTCTTCGGACTTTCTCCATTTTAGACCCCCACAGAAAAAGAAAAATTTGTCTCTGCAAAAACTTCACTGTATTCTCATTCGGGGGGTACACCATATTTAAAAACAACATTATCGGTAACAATAAAGACTTAATTATTAAATTTTTACCTTCCATAGATAATTTTCTTAGTTTCCATAAACTTATCTTCTTCTGTATTCTCTCTTTCACCGACTGCCAACTTTCTTCTCCATCATTTTTTTTAGTAAACACTACGCCAAGGATTTTAATTTGGTCATTTCTGATTTTCAGTTGAGGAATCTGCGCATCTGACCAGTCACCAAAGCCCAGACATTCACTCTTCTCTAGGTTCAGTTTGAAGGCCGATGCTAAACAAAAGAAGTCAGTCATTCTTACCGCTCTTCTTAGTGACTGTTCTGAGTCACACAGGATTGTGATATCATCCATGTAGCCTAAAGATTTTGTACTCAGGCCATCTCCTCCTGGTATAGGTACTCCTTTCACCATTTTCTCCTTCCTCAGCATCGCCAATAAGGGCTCAATTGCGCAGATAAAAAGCAAAGGTGAGAGAGGGCATCCTTGTTTAACGCCAGACTGTAAAAAAACTTCTGCAGATAAAAAGCCATTAATTAAAATCTTGCTAAAACTTCCTTCATACAAAAGTGCAATGTGCTTAATAAAAACAGCTGGGAATTTCATTTTCTTTAAAACAGAACACAAGTACTTATGGGAGACTCTGTCATATGCTTTTTGAAAGTCTAAGGACAGAAGCGCCAGTTTTTGCTTCCGTTCTTGCTGGTACCATATTGCGTCCCGTATTATATTTAAATTTTCAGCAATTGTACGACCAGGCACACCACATACCTGGTCTGGATGCACGACCTTTCCGATGACGTTCTTCATTCTATTAACAATAATTTTTGCCATAATTTTGTAGTCCACATTGAGCAATGTAATTGGTCTCCAGTTTTCAAGATTCGTCTTGTCACCTTTTTTAAAAAGTAAAGTGACCACACCACTTCTCCAAGACTCTGGCAATTTATCACATCGAAAAGCAGCTTTAAAAATTTCAAACAGGTCATCCTTTAAAATCTCTCAAAAAGTTAAGTAAAATTCAATTTGTAAACCGTCAGCACCCGGCGTCTTTCCTCTAGAAAAGCTTTTAATTGCACTTACTATTTCAGCTTCACAGATATCTTCAACTAACAAGACTTGATCTTCCTTCTCAAGATGACTCTGCAAAGAATTTAAAACATCAGGTAAAAAGTCATTATCAATTTTCTTTTCACTAAAAAGGTTATGATAAAATTGTTGCGCTTTGTCTAACAGTCCATCCTTTGTTGTTTCACCATCAAGTTCCTTAATCAATTCTCTATGTTCAAAAGATTTTCTAAAAAAGAACCTGGAACATGTTTCGTTTTTTTCCATATGTTCTACCTTGGCATTAAAAATTATTTCTTTGCCTTTCCGTTCTATTGCTTTTCTGATATCTTCTTTAACTTGTAAAATAACATCATCCATATCTATTCCAGCATTCCTGAGTTTGTAACCTGTTTGCAGTTTTGTGTTCAGGTCTTTAAACCATTTTTGATTCTGTCTGGCTTTTTTCCTACCAGCCAAGAGAAAAAAAAATTTAATTCGAGTCTTCACAAACTCCCACCATTCTAAAATTGTTTTGTAGTTATATTTTTTTCCTTGCAATTTTTTGTAAAATCTCAAAAATTCCACTTTTATGCTTTCATCTTCTAGCAGCAGGGTGTTCAACTTCCAGACTCCTCGCCCTTTCTCCAGAGTGGGCAATTGCAGATGAGTTATGAAAGTTTTGTGGTCAGAAAAGATGTTACCTGCTAGACCCACATTATTAACTTTGAGACTCCGTGATGTCAGCACAAAGTCAATTCTTGATTTTATAAGATTGTTCTCCCAAGTGTATCCTGGATCTGAAGTATTCTTCTCTCTCCAAACATCTTTCAGGTGAGTATCCTCAATAAGGTTTTTTAACTGCATCTCTGTTTTATCTTTTCTTTTAGTACCTGATGTCCTATTTTCATTGGCCAGAATACAATTGAAGTCACCGCCAACCACAGTTGGTGTAGGCCCAGGTATAAAAAGTTTTATAGTGTCAAACAGACAAGATCTTTCTTCCTTCATCGGAGATGCATAAACATTAAGAAGTTTAAATTCAGATCCGCAGTAGTTCACATTCACCACTAGTGCACGTCCAGGTTCGACTTCAGTAAACGACACAACTTTAAAGGCATTGTTTTTAAACAGGATTCCAACTCCAGTAGCACGTGATCCATTTTCACCGGACCAGATGGAAGGTCCGTTCGCCCAATCATTCCTTAGCTTGTTATAATTGGGGTCATGGTCAATACCGCATTCTTGTAGCAGAAAAATGTCAGCATCTAAAGTTCTCAAGTAAGAAAATAAAGCAGCTCTCTTGACAGAGCCCTTCAAGCTCCTCACATTCAGTGAGGCGATTTTAAGCAATGCCATAGATCATTTAGGCAGAGCTTGAGTCGGGGTAGGAGGACCCTCAGAGACTTCAGAATCCGAGAACCCCTTGATATTTACTGGATCAGAAGGATTAACAGGTTGAGGAACAGGATCCAACGGTCTTGGTGAGTACTTAGGGAGGGTTATTTTAGGGCGCCCCATAGGTTTTTTTTTGGCGCTCTCCCCTTTTTGCACACTTGATTCTTGCTCTTTTTTCCTTTTCCTCAGAGCCTCCATGTCCATATCCTCATCACCAGCCTCCTTGGACTCCATTTCAAACACAGTCTCAGCTGGCTTCTCCTCCACCACCTGACCAACTGGACTGCCTGACAAATCACTGGGAACCTTACTCTCGACAGGGGGATCCCCTGGAGGGTTCCCGGGAGGATCCTTAGAAGAGTCTTTGGGCTTGTCCTTTTGCTCATCAGAGTTAGTCCGCTTCGTAAAGGGTTCCCCCCGAGCGGCATCTGCGTAACTGAAGGTCTTCCTTAACGGACAATCCCTGAAAGAATGTCCAGAAACACGACACATATTGCAGATCATCTGATTTGGACAGTTTAGAGTGGCATGTCCCTTCTGATAGCATTTCTTGCAAAGAGCATTTTTCTCCTTGCAGCTCTCGAAAGAGTGCCCAAAGTCCATACACTTCCTGCAGAAGATAGGCATCCCAGGATAGAAGAGTCTTCCTCTCTCTCTGCCGATTAGGAAGTTCTGAGGTGGATGACTCAGTCCACCAATTCCCAGACCTTCTCTTAATTTCACAGTGAACTTATATTTTCCAGTCCACAATTTCTCAGCATTCATGATCTTGTGAGAGAAGCGAACCTCAGAGCAATAGATCCACAGAAAGGCTGCCACATCTCCTTGAGAGACATGGGGATTGTTCATATGAACCACGACAGATTTCTCTTCTGCCAGGCAGAGGGTCACAAAGTGGAGTCCTCTAAGTTCTTCCTCTTGCAGCCTCAGCTTGATCTGATGGTAAAAATTCTGAGATGCCACTTCAGAGGTCAGGGTGAGAACAAAGCGTCCTGGAGCATCTTGAAGTGCCAGAATATTCTCCCTTTTCACCAGCAGGATCTCAAACAGGACCTTACTCATGAAGAAAGACAGGGAAAACTTGTCACGGGCTCGCTCTTCAACTTCAATCTTGAAGGAGTTCTTGATCTTCAATTCATCAGCTCCAGCGGAACGGAGAGTAGCCGATGTCGCCATCGCCATATTCAAGCAGGTCGATCGCCTTCTTGGTTCTCCTGAGCACGCACACCTCCTATAGCAGCAGGGGGCTTAAGACAGTTAAACTGCCGATGCCCCAAGGCCGAAGGTGCGATAGGCTTTAGAGACTTCCAGCCACAACACTTGGTCGTAGCCAAAAAGGCCGAGAAGCGTTGCCTGAAATGCTTTGCCTCTACGGCCCCACCAAGGCCTACAACCAGCACCCATTGGGGAGACAGCGCAAAAGATTGCCAAGGGGAAGACATTTGTCGAAACTCTGGATGGATGCCTTCTCAAATGACAGTTCTGGTGTGTGTGAGTGTGTGTGGGGGTGTGTGGGTGTGTGTGTTCAAGCTGGGCACAACGCATTTTTTGAATCTGCATAACTCCGCCTATTTTAACACACCCTCCATCCCTTTCCTTCGAAATAGTGCAAATAGCCTCTTCAGAGAAAAAGAGGACTTAAACTCTATAGCGCCACCTGTTGGAAGTAGCAATCCTACAAGTCACAATCAACTCTTTAACGACGAGTCATGCAATATGACTTAGGCTTAAAACCAAATCAGTATCTCAATTCGCAGACATGGTGTTTGGGGCTGTTGGCCCTCGTCAGTGCGAAGCATGAGAACTGATTTGGCTAGGTGAGAGGCTCTGGACTGGGGTCTAAGGGGTAACGTCTCTCCTTATGGAGAGTGACATACCAGCTGGCTTGTCAAGGTAAGGAGGCTTATTCAAGAAACAGGCAGGCGATCCGTTGTCTTCCCAGCTCTCCTGAAGCTGGGTGTAGACAGACCATGTGGTCTGCTGCTGCTCCAGCTACAGATTGAAGACGGTGCCATTTTACACTGCCTGATATAGGCCAAGAGCCCATTGTGACACGTGAGAGTTCCAGAGCCTATGGATAAAGGCCCCATTATGACTGCACGTGAAGGTTCCGCGCTCAGATTCTATCTCCTGCAGGCAGCGCACATGATTGGTCAAAAGTATTAGAATACTACTCACACAGGTGTAGATGGACAAGACAAGCATATTCAAGATCTGCACAGACCCCATTTTTCCATTTTTTTTTTTCAAAAATACATATAATACACCACATTCAAACATCAGTGGTCCACAATGTTTTCCAAAAGAATTCATGCATGCGGGCGGTCACAAATGTGGTCTGTATCGCCGAACTACTCATTGGATACTTCAATGTAAACACTTAGTACTGACAGCAGGGGCCTCATTTGGTAGATGGCACAATCTTTTTGCAACACTGTAACAAAAGGCCTAATTCAGGCCTACATCTTAACACACCTGTAGCAACCAGCAAAGTGTTGCAAATGGTCAAGTGAAATCGAGCAAAAGGGTACATTTGGCATTTGAAATGTGCTTTTTCCACCCTGAAAAGAATTCACAGGAAGGGTTAAAAGACAATTTGCGCCGATTTCAATCCAATCTGTTTTTAGAAACTGGATCAGAGAAGGAGTGCACTGATCCCGGAGACACTGCAATAACGGGTCAATGCGTGGAGTGGACAGAGCAAGCTCCAGTTCCAGCTCCCTGTTCTAAAAATCTCTTTAAGTCTAAGTTCACATTTGCGTTGTGCGCCGCAGCGTCGTCGCCGCAACGCACAACGCAAACAAAAACGCAGCCAAACGCATGCACATGCGGCCCCATGCGGCGCCAATGTTAAAGATAGGGCCGCACGACGCATGCGTTTTTTAAAAGGTCGGCGCCGCACAAAAAATCCAACATGTTGCGTTTGCCGCGCCCAGACAGGTGCGCCCTAACGCCGCATATGGCGTAAAACGCAACACAACGCATGCACATGCGGCGCCAATGTTAAAGATAGGGCCGCACGACGCATGCGTTTTGTTGCGGCGGCGACGCTGCGGCGCAAACCGCAAATGTGAACGTACCCTAATATGTGGTCCCCAAATAGGGGACGTATCAGATATTAAACTGATAAGAACAGATACTACCACTTGATCTAAGCCATGAAAGGCCGAGAAGCGTTGCCTGAAATGCTTTGCCTCTACGGCCCCACCAAGGCCTACAACCAGCACCCATTGGGGAGACAGCGCGAAAGATTGCCAAGGGGAAGACATTTGTCGAAACTCTGGATGGATGCCTTCTCAAATGACAGTTCTGGTGTGTGTGAGTGTGTGGGTGTGTGTGTTCAAGCTGGGCACAACGCATTTTTGAATCTGCATAACTCCGCCTATTTTAACACACCCTCCATCCCTTTCCTTCGAAATAGTGCAAATAGCCTCTTCAGAGAAAAAGAGGACTTAAACTCTATAGCGCCACCTGTTGGAAGTAGCAATCCTACAAGTCACAATCAACTCTTTAACGACGAGTCATGCAATATGACTTAGGCTTAAAACCAAATCAGTATCTCAATTCGCAGACATGGTGTTTGGGGCTGTTGGCCCTCGTCAGTGCGAAGCATGAGAACTGATTTGGCTAGGTGAGAGGCTCTGGACTGGGGTCTAAGGGGTAACGTCTCTCCTTATGGAGAGTGACATACCAGCTGGCTTGTCAAGGTAAGGAGGCTTATTCAAGAAACAGGCAGGCGATCCGTTGTCTTCCCAGCTCTCCTGAAGCTGGGTGTAGACAGACCATGTGGTCTGCTGCTGCTCCAGCTACAGATTGAAGACGGTGCCATTTTACACTGCCTGATATAGGCCAAGAGCCCATTGTGACACGTGAGAGTCCAGAGCCTATGGATAAAGGCCCCATTGTGACTGCACGTGAAGGTTCCGCGCTCAGATTCTATCTCCTGCAGGCAGCGCACATGATTGGTCAAAAGTATTAGAATACTACTCACACAGGTGTAGATGGACAAGACAAGCATATTCAAGATCTGCACAGACCCCATTTTTCCATTTTTTTTTTTCAAAAATACATATAATATACCACATTCAAACATCAGTGGTCCACAATGTTTTCCAAAAGAATTCATGCATGCGGGCGGTCACAAATGTGGTCTGTATCGCCGAACTACTCATTGGATACTTCAATGTAAACACTTAGTACTGACAGCAGGGGCCTCATTTGGTAGATGGCACAATCTTTTTGCAACACTGTAACAAAAGGCCTAATTCAGGCCTACATCTTAACACACCTGTAGCAACCAGCAAAGTGTTGCAAATGGTCAAGTGAAATCGAGCAAAAGGGTACATTTGGCATTTGAAATGTGCTTTTTCCACCCTGAAAAGAATTCACAGGAAGGGTTAAAAGACAATTTGCGCCGATTTCAATCCAATCTGTTTTTAGAAACTGGATCAGAGAAGGAGTGCACTGATCCCGGAGACACTGCAATAACGGGTCAATGCGTGGAGTGGACAGAGCAAGCTCCAGTTCCAGCTCCCTGTTCTAAAAATCTCTTTAATATGTGGTCCCCAAATAGGGGACGTATCAGATATTAAACTGATAAGAACAGATACTACCACTTGATCTAAGCCATGAAAGGCCGAGAAGCGTTGCCTGAAATGCTTTGCCTCTACGGCCCCACCAAGGCCTACAACCAGCACCCATTGGGGAGACAGCGCGAAAGATTGCCAAGGGGAAGACATTTGTCGAAACTCTGGATGGATGCCTTCTCAAATGACAGTTCTGGTGTGTGTGAGTGTGTGTGGGGGTGTGTGGGTGTGTGTGTTCAAGCTGGGCACAACGCATTTTTGAATCTGCATAACTCCGCCTATTTTAACACACCCTCCATCCATTTCAAAATAGTGCAAATATGCAAATTGCCTCTTCAGAGAAAAAGAGGACTTAAACTCTATAGCGCCACCTGTTGGAAGTAGCAATCCTACAAGTCACAATCAACTCTTTAACGACGAGTCATGCAATATGACTTAGGCTTAAAACCAAATCAGTATCTCAATTCGCAGACATGGTGTTTGGGGCTGTTGGCCCTCGTCAGTGCGAAGCATGAGAACTGATTTGGCTAGGTGAGAGGCTCTGGACTGGGGTCTAAGGGGTAACGTCTCTCCTTATGGAGAGTGACATACCAGCTGGCTTGTCAAGGTAAGGAGGCTTATTCAAGAAACAGGCAGGCGATCCGTTGTCTTCCCAGCTCTCCTGAAGCTGGGTGTAAACAGACCATGTGGTCTGCTGCTGCTCCAGCTACAGATTGAAGACGGTGCCATTTTACACTGCCTGATATAGGCCAAGAGCCCATTGTGACACGTGAGAGTTCCGGAGCCCATTGTGACACGTGAGAGTTCCAGAGCCTATGGATAAAGGCCCCATTGTGACTGCACGTGAAGGTTCCGCGCTCAGATTCTATCTCCTGCAGGCAGCGCACATGATTGGTCAAAAGTACTAGAATACTACTCACACAGGTGTAGATGGACAAGACAAGCATATTCAAGATCGGCACAGACCCCATTTTTCCATTTTTTTTTTTCAAAAATACATATAATACACCACATTCAAACATCAGTGGTCCACAATGTTTTCCAAAAGAATTCATGCATGCGGGCGGTCACAAATGTGGTCTGTATCGCCGAACTACTCATTGGATACTTCAATGTAAACACTTAGTACTGACAGCAGGGGCCTCATTTGGTAAATGGCACAATCTTTTTGCAACACTGTAACAAAAGGCCTAATTCAGGCCTACATCTTTGTTCCTGTTCCATCTTAACACACCTGTAGCAACCAGCAAAGTGTTGCAAATGGTCAAGTGAAATCGAGCAAAAGGGTACATTTGGCATTTGAAATGTGCTTTTTCCACCCTTAAAAGAATTCACAGGAAGGGTTAAAAGACAATTTGCGCCGATTTCAATCCAATCTGTTTTTAGAAACTGGATCAGAGAAGGAGTGCACTGATCCCGGAGACACTGCAATAACGGGTCAATGCGTGGAGTGGACAGAGCAAGCTCCAGTTCCAGCTCCCTGTTCTAAAAATCTCTTTAATATGTGGTCCCCAAATAGGGGACGTATCAGATATTAAACTGATAAGAACAGATTTTTTTCTTTTTCATTTGTTCTATTATTTCAGTTTTTATTCTTTCTTATATTTCTCTTGCTTATCATCTGTTCATGTTACAAGGTTCCACAAATGAAAGTTCCATAGACTCTTTGCCCTCTTTTTTCCAATTCTCTTCAGGTCTAACAGGTAATAAATATATATCTCACTTAGTGCTAATTTTATACACTCATTTTCACTTACAGTGGGGCAAAAAAGTATTTAGTCAGTCAGAAATAGTGCAAGTTCCACCACTTAAAAAGATGAGAGGCGTCTGTAATTTACATCATAGGTAGACCTCAACTATGGGAGACAAACTGAGAAAAAAAAATCCAGAAAATCACATTGTCTGTTTTTTTAACATTTTATTTGCATATTTTGGTGGAAAATAAGTATTTGGTCAGAAACAAAATTTCATCTCAATAGTTTGTAATATATCCTTTGTTGGCAATGACAGAGGTGAAACATTTTCTGTAAGTCTTCACAAGGTTGCCACACACTGTTGTTGGTATGTTGGCCCATTCCTCCATGCAGATCTCCTCTAGAGCAGTGATGTTTTTGGCTTTTCGCTTGGCAACACGGACTTTCAACTCCCTCCAAAGGTTTTCTATAGGGTTGAGATCTGGAGACTGGCTAGGCCACTCCAGGACCTTGAAATGCTTCTTACGAAGCCACTCCTTCGTTGCCCTGGCGGTGTGCTTTGAATCATTGTCATGTTGAAAGACCCAGCCACGTTTCATCTTCAATGCCCTTGCTGATGGAAGGAGGTTTGCACTGAAAATCTCACGATACATGGCCCCATTCATTCTTTCTTGTACCCGGATCAGTCGTCCTGGCCCCTTTGCAGAGAAACAGCCCCAAAGCATGATGTTTCCACCACCATGCTTTACAGTAGGTATGGTGTTTGATGGATGCAACTCAGTATTCTTTTTCCTCCAAACACGACAAGTTGTGTTTCTACCAAACAGTTCCAGTTTGGTTTCATCAGACCATAGGACATTCTCCCAAAACTCCTCTGGATCATCCAAATGCTCTCTAGCAAACTTCAGATGGGCCCGGACATGTACTGGCTTAAGCAGTGGGACACGTCTGGCACTGCAGGATCTGAGTCCATGGTGGCGTAGTGTGTTACTTATGGTAGGCCTTGTTACATTGGTCCCAGCTCTCTGCAGTTCATTCACTAGGTCCCCCCGTGTGGTTCTGGGATTTTTGCTCACCGTTCTTGTGATCATTCTGACCCCACGGGGTGGGATTTTGCGTGGAGCCCCAGATCGAGGGAGATTATCAGTGGTCTTGTATGTCTTCCATTTTCTAATTATTGCTCCCACTGTTGATTTCTTCACTCCAAGCTGGTTGGCTATTGCAGATTCAGTCTTCCCAGCCTGGTGCAGGGCTAGAATTTTGTTTCTGGTGTCCTTTGACAGCTCTTTGGTCTTCACCATAGTGGAGTTTGGAGTCAGACTGTTTGAAGGTGTGCACAGGTGTCTTTTTATACTGATAACAAGTTTAAACAGGTGCCATTACTACAGGTAATGAGTGGAGGAAAGAGGAGACTCTTAAAGAAGAAGTTACAGGTCTGTGAGAGCCAGAGATCTTGGTTGTTTGTTTCTGACCAAATACTTATTTTCCACCATAATATGCAAATAAAATGTTAAAAAAACAGACAATGTGATTTTCTGGATTTTTTTTTCTCAGTTTGTCTCCCATAGTTGAGGTCTACCTATGATGTAAATTACAGACGCCTCTCATCTTTTTAAGTGGTGGAACTTGCACTATTGCTGACTGACTAAATACTTTTTTGCCCCACTGTATATGATCTTTTTTGAAAAGCAATATATTTCGGACTTTCCATAGCGCCATTTTTATTCCATTTATCATTATCCAGATGACTCTTTCTTTTTCTTTGGACTGACATGTAAAATTTCCATATAAAACTACTTCATGATTTAAAAACTTAAGACCAGTAACAAACTTTAAAAGACTTCCAACTTCTCTCCATACATTTTGGGCATAAAAACAGTTCCAAAAGGTGTGTAAAACAGTCTCTTCATGAGCACAGCTTGCCCTAGGACATTTTGCAGTATTGCACAATCCCCTTCTGTGTTGAAAAAACCTAACAGGAACACATTCTTGCACTATTGCCCAAGCCAAGTCTTTGAATTCATTTGTTAAATAAGGTGCATAAGTCATTCTCCAAATTCTTCCACTTTTATTGTATGTAAAATTTGCCACTGCAGTCATTGTTTCTTTTCTCCTTGTTTCTAGAGCCAGTCTTCTTGAATTTGACAGCATCTCTATGTCAATTTCAGGTAAGTTGAAAAGTCTAATTATTTTCTCTAACAGAACATATTGTTTAGGTGGTGTAATTAAGACTGGAGAATTTTGTGACAAAGTTATCCACTTTCTCTTCCTGAAGATATCTCCAGCTGCATATTTTAAATAAAAAGACCAATGAGTCCTTATGTTGATCATTTTAAAGCAAAAACTGAAGAATTTTAAGTATAAAAATTTTTTAATATTTGGGATATTCTTTCCACCATACTTGTGTTGTTTGTACATTATTTCTCTTCGGACTTTCTCCATTTTAGACCCCCACAGAAAAAGAAAAATTTGTCTCTGCAAAAACTTCACTGTATTCTCATTCGGGGGGTACACCATATTTAAAAACAACATTATCGGTAACAATAAAGACTTAATTATTAAATTTTTACCTTCCATAGATAATTTTCTTAGTTTCCATAAACTTATCTTCTTCTGTATTCTCTCTTTCACCGACTGCCAACTTTCTTCTCCATCATTTTTTTTAGTAAACACTACGCCAAGGATTTTAATTTGGTCATTTCTGATTTTCAGTTGAGGAATCTGCGCATCTGACCAGTCACCAAAGCCCAGACATTCACTCTTCTCTAGGTTCAGTTTGAAGGCCGATGCTAAACAAAAGAAGTCAGTCATTCTTACCGCTCTTCTTAGTGACTGTTCTGAGTCACACAGGATTGTGATATCATCCATGTAGCCTAAAGATTTTGTACTCAGGCCATGTCCTCCTGGTATAGGTACTCCTTTCACCATTTTCTCCTTCCTCAGCATCGCCAATAAGGGCTCAATTGCGCAGATAAAAAGCAAAGGTGAGAGAGGGCATCCTTGTTTAACGCCAGACTGTAAAAAAACTTCTGCAGATAAAAAGCCATTAATTAAAATCTTGCTAAAACTTCCTTCATACAAAAGTGCAATGTGCTTAATAAAAACAGCTGGGAATTTCATTTTCTTTAAAACAGAACACAAGTACTTATGGGAGACTCTGTCATATGCTTTTTGAAAGTCTAAGGACAGAAGCGCCAGTTTTTGCTTCCGTTCTTGCTGGTACCATATTGCGTCCCGTATTATATTTAAATTTTCAGCAATTGTACGACCAGGCACACCACATACCTGGTCTGGATGCACGACCTTTCCGATGACGTTCTTCATTCTATTAACAATAATTTTTGCCATAATTTTGTAGTCCACATTGAGCAATGTAATTGGTCTCCAGTTTTCAAGATTCGTCTTGTCACCTTTTTTAAAAAGTAAAGTGACCACACCACTTCTCCAAGACTCTGGCAATTTATCACATCGAAAAGCAGCTTTAAAAATTTCAAACAGGTCATCCTTTAAAATCTCTCAAAAAGTTAAGTAAAATTCAATTTGTAAACCGTCAGCACCCGGTGTCTTTCCTCTAGAAAAGCTTTTAATTGCACTTACTATTTCAGCTTCACAGATATCTTCAACTAACAAGACTTGATCTTCCTTCTCAAGATGACTCTGCAAAGAATTTAAAACATCAGGTAAAAAGTCATTATCAATTTTCTTTTCACTAAAAAGGTTATGATAAAATTGTTGCGCTTTGTCTAACAGTCCATCCTTTGTTGTTTCACCATCAAGTTCCTTAATCAATTCTCTATGTTCAAAAGATTTTCTAAAAAAGAACCTGGAACATGTTTCGTTTTTTTCCATATGTTCTACCTTGGCATTAAAAATTATTTCTTTGCCTTTCCGTTCTATTGCTTTTCTGATATCTTCTTTAACTTGTAAAATAACATCATCCATATCTATTCCAGCATTCCTGAGTTTGTAACCTGTTTGCAGTTTTGTGTTCAGGTCTTTAAACCATTTTTGATTCTGTCTGGCTTTTTTCCTACCAGCCAAGAGAAAAAAAAATTTAATTCGAGTCTTCACAAACTCCCACCATTCTAAAATTGTTTTGTAGTTATATTTTTTTCCTTGCAATTTTTTGTAAAATCTCAAAAATTCCACTTTTATGCTTTCATCTTCTAGCAGCAGGGTGTTCAACTTCCAGACTCCTCGCCCTTTCTCCAGAGTGGGCAATTGCAGATGAGTTATGAAAGTTTTGTGGTCAGAAAAGATGTTACCTGCTAGACCCACATTATTAACTTTGAGACTCCGTGATGTCAGCACAAAGTCAATTCTTGATTTTATAAGATTGTTCTCCCAAGTGTATCCTGGATCTGAAGTATTCTTCTCTCTCCAAACATCTTTCAGGTGAGTATCCTCAATAAGGTTTTTTAACTGCATCTCTGTTTTATCTTTTCTTTTAGTACCTGATGTCCTATTTTCATTGGCCAGAATACAATTGAAGTCACCGCCAACCACAGTTGGTGTAGGCCCAGGTATAAAAAGTTTTATAGTGTCAAACAGACAAGATCTTTCTTCCTTCATCGGAGATGCATAAACATTAAGAAGTTTAAATTCAGATCCGCAGTAGTTCACATTCACCACTAGTGCACGTCCAGGTTCGACTTCAGTAAACGACACAACTTTAAAGGCATTGTTTTTAAACAGGATTCCAACTCCAGTAGCACGTGATCCATTTTCACCGGACCAGATGGAAGGTCCGTTCGCCCAATCATTCCTTAGCTTGTTATAATTGGGGTCATGGTCAATACCGCATTCTTGTAGCAGAAAAATGTCAGCATCTAAAGTTCTCAAGTAAGAAAATAAAGCAGCTCTCTTGACAGAGCCCTTCAAGCTCCTCACATTCAGTGAGGCAATTTTAAGCAATGCCATAGATCATTTAGGCAGAGCTTGAGTCCGTATCTGACATGAATCCAACCGGGGTAGGAGGACCCTCAGAGACTTCAGAATCCGAGAACCCCTTGATATTTACTGGATCAGAAGGATTAACAGGTTGAGGAACAGGATCCAACGGTCTTGGTGAGTACTTAGGGAGGGTTATTTTAGGGCGCCCCATAGGTTTTTTTTTGGCGCTCTCCCCTTTTTGCACACTTGATTCTTGCTCTTTTTTCCTTTTCCTCAGAGCCTCCATGTCCATATCCTCCTCTTTATCCTCATCACCAGCCTCCTTGGACTCCATTTCAAACACAGACTCAGCTGGCTTCTCCTCCACCACCTGACCAACTGGACTGCCTGACAAATCACTGGGAACCTTACTCTCGACAGGGGGATCCCCTGGAGGGTTCCCGGGAGGATCCTTAGAAGAGTCTTTGGGCTTGACCTTTTGCTCATCAGAGTTAGTCCGCTTCGTAAAGGGTTCCCCCCGAGCGGCATCTGCGTAACTGAAGGTCTTCCTTAACGGACAATCCCTGAAAGAATGTCCAGAAACACGACACATATTGCAGATCATCTGATTTGGACAGTTTAGAGTGGCATGTCCCTTCTGATAGCATTTCTTGCAAAGAGCATTTTCCTCCTTGCAGCTCTCGAAAGAGTGCCCAAAGTCCATACACTTCCTGCAGAAGATAGGCATCCCAGGATAGAAGAGTCTTCCTCTCTCTCTGCCGATTAGGAAGTGCTGAGGTGGATGACTCAGTCCACCAATTCCCAGACCTTCTCTTAATTTCACAGTGAACTTATATTTTCCAGTCCACAATTTCTCAGCATTCATGATCTTGTGAGAGAAGCGAACCTCAGAGCAATAGATCCACAGAAAGGCTGCCACATCTCCTTGAGAGACATGGGGATTGTTCATATGAACCACGACAGATTTCTCTTCTGCCAGGCAGAGGGTCACAAAGGGGAGTCCTCTAAGTTCTTCCTCTTGCAGCCTCAGCTTGATCTGATGGTAAAAATTCTGAGATGCCACTTCAGAGGTCAGGGTGAGAACAAAGCGTCCTGGAGCATCTTGAAGTGCCAGAATATTCTCCCTTTTCACCAGCAGGATCTCAAACAGGACCTTCCTCACGAAGAAAGACAGGGAAAACTTGTCACGGGCTCGCTCTTCAACTTCAATCTTGAAGGAGTTCTTGATCTTCAATTCATCAGCTCCAGCGGAACGGAGAGTAGCCGATGTCGCCATCGCCATATTCAAGCAGGTCGATCGCCTTCTTGGTTCTCCTGAGCACGCACACCTCCTATAGCAGCAGGGGGCTTAAGACAGTTAAACTGCCGATGCCCCAAGGCCGAAGGTGCGATAGTAACATAGTAACATAGTAACATAGTTAGTAAGGCCGAAAAAAGACATTTGTCCATCCAGTTCAGCCTATATTCCATCATAATAAATACCCAGATCTACGTCCTTCTACAGAACCTAATAATTGTATGATACAATATTGTTCTGCTCCAGGAAGACATCCAGGCCTCTCTTGAACCCCTCGACTGAGTTCGCCATCACCACCTCCTCAGGCAAGCAATTCCAGATTCTCACTGCCCTAACAGTAAAGAATCCTCTTCTATGTTGGTGGAAAAACCTTCTCTCCTCCAGACGCAAAGAATGCCCCCTTGTGCCCGTCACCTTCCTTGGTATAAACAGATCCTCAGCGAGATATTTGTATTGTCCCCTTATATACTTATACATGGTTATTAGATCGCCCCTCAGTCGTCTTTTTTCTAGACTAAATAATCCTAATTTCGCTAATCTATCTGGGTATTGTAGTTCTCCCATCCCCTTTATTAATTTTGTTGCCCTCCTTTGTACTCTCTCTAGTTCCATTATATCCTTCCTGAGCACCGGTGCCCAAAACTGGACACAGTACTCCATGTGCGGTCTAACTAGGGATTTGTACAGAGGCAGTATATTGCTCTCATCATGTGTATCCAGACCTCTTTTAATGCACCCCATGATCCTGTTTGCCTTGGCAGCTGCTGCCTGGCACTGGCTGCTCCAGGTAAGTTTATCATTAACTAGGATCCCCAAGTCCTTCTCCCTGTCAGATTTACCCAGTGGTTTCCCATTCAGTGTGTAATGGTGACATTGATTCCCTCTTCCCATGTGTATAACCTTACATTTATCATTGTTAAACCTCATCTGCCACCTTTCAGCCCAAGTTTCCAACTTATCCAGATCCATCTGTAGCAGAATACTATCTTCTCTTGTATTAACTGCTTTACATAGTTTTGTATCATCTGCAAATATCGATATTTTACTGTGTAAACCTTCTACCAGATCATTAATGAATATGTTGAAGAGAACAGGTCCCAATACTGACCCCTGCGGTACCCCACTGGTCACAGCGACCCAGTTAGAGACTATACCATTTATAACCACCCTCTGCTTTCTATCACTAAGCCAGTTACTAACCCATTTACACACATTTTCCCCCAGACCAAGCATTCTCATTTTGTGTACCAACCTCTTGTGCGGCACGGTATCAAACGCTTTGGAAAAATCGAGATATACCACGTCCAATGACTCACCGTGGTCCAGTCTATAGCTTACCTCTTCATAAAAACTGATTAGATTGGTTTGACAGGAGCGATTTCTCATAAACCCATGCTGATATGGAGTTAAACAGTTATTCTCATTGAGATAATCCAGAATAACATCCCTCAGAAACCCTTCAAATATTTTACCAACAATAGAGGTTAGACTTACTGGCCTATAATTTCCAGGTTCACTTTTAGAGCCCTTTTTGAATATTGGCACCACATTTGCTATGCGCCAGTCCTGCGGAACAGACCCTGTCGCTATAGAGTCACTAAAAATAAGAAATAATGGTTTATCTATTACATTACTTAGTTCTCTTAGTACTCGTGGGTGTATGCCATCCGGACCCGGAGATTTATCTATTTTAATCTTATTTAGCCGGTTTCGCACCTCTTCTTGGGTTAGATTGGTGACCCTTAATATAGGGTTTTCATTGTTTCTTGGGATTTCACCTAGCATTTCATTTTCCACCGTGAATACCGTGGAGAAGAAGGTGTTTAATATGTTAGCTTTTTCCTCGTCATCTACAACCATTCTTTCCTCACTATTTTTTAAGGGGCCTACATTTTCAGTTTTTATTCTTTTACTATTGATATAGTTGAAGAACAGTTTGGGATTAGTTTTACTCTCCTTAGCAATGTGCTTCTGTTTCCTTTTTGGCAGCTTTAATTAGTTTTTTAGATAAAGTATTTTTCTCCCTATAGTTTTTTAGAGCTTCAATGGTGCCATCCTGCTTTAGTAGTGCAAATGCTTTCTTTTTACTGTTAATTGCCTGTCTTACTTCTTTGTTTAGCCACATTGGGTTTTTCCTATTTCTAGTCCTTTTATTCCCACAAGGTATAAACCGCTTACACTGCCTATTTAGGATGTTCTTAAACATTTCCCATTTATTATCTGTATTCTCATTTCTGAGGATATTGTCCCAGTCTACCAGATTAAGGGCATCTCTAAGCTGTTCAAACTTTGCCTTCCTAAAGTTCAATGTTTTTGTGACTCCCTGACAAGTCCCCCTAGTGAAAGACAGATGAAACTGCACAATATTGTGGTCGCTATTTCCTAAATGCCCAACCACCTGCAGATTTGTTATTCTGTCAGGTCTATTAGATAGTATTAGGTCTAAAAGTGCTGCTCCTCTGGTTGGATTCTGCACCAATTGTGAAAGATAATTTTTCTTGGTTATTAGCAGAAACCTGTTGCCTTTATGGGTTTCACAGGTTTCTGTTTCCCAGTTAATATCCGGGTAGTTAAAGTCCCCCATAACCAGGACCTCATTATGGGTTGCAGCTTCATCTATCTGCTTTAGAAGTAGACTTTCCATGCTTTCTGTTATATTTGGGGGTTTGTAACAGACCCCAATGAGAATTTTGTTACCATTTTTCCCTCCATGAATTTCAACCCATATGGACTCGACATCCTCATTCCCTTCGCTAATATCCTCCCTTAAAGTGGACTTTAGACAAGATTTTACATAGAGACAAACCCCTCCTCCTCTCCGATTTTTACGATCCTTTCTAAACAGACTGTAACCCTGTAAGTTAACTGCCCAGTCATAGCTTTCATCTAACCATGTCTTGGTTATTCCCACTATGTCAAAGTTACCTGTAGATATTTCTGCTTCTAGTTCTTCCATCTTGTTTGTCAGGCTTCTGGCGTTTGCGAGCATGCAGTTTAGAGGATTTTGTTTTGTTCCAATCTCCTCACTGTGGATTGTTTTAGAAATGTTCTTACCTCCCTTCTGAGTATGTTTTCCTGGGTCATCTTTGTTCGAGTCTAATGTTTTTCTTCCCGTCCCCTCTTCTTCTAGTTTAACGCCCTCCTGATGAGTGTAGCGAGTCTTCTGGCGAATGTGTGTTTCCCAGGTTTGTTGAGGTGTAGTCCGTCTCTGGCGAGGAGTCCATCATACCAGTAATTCACACCGTGGTCCAGGAATCCAAATCCTTGTTGTCTGCACCATCGTCTTAGCCAGTTGTTTGCATCAAGGATCCTGTTCCATCTCCTGGTGCCATGCCCGTCTACTGGAAGGATAGAAGAAAAAACTACCTGTGCATCCAGTTCCTTTACTTTCTTCCCCAACTCTTCAAAGTCCTTGCAGATTGTCGGTAGGTCCTTCCTTGCCGTGTCATTGGTGCCAACATGTATCAGAAGAAATGGGTGGACGTCCTTGGAGCTGAAGAGCTTTGGTATCCTATCGGTCACATCCTTGATCATCGCACCTGGAAGGCAGCATACTTCTCTTGCAGTTATGTCCGGTCTGCAGATGGCTGCTTCGGTGCCTCTCAGTAGTGAGTCTCCCACCACCACCACTCTTCGTTGCTTCTTGGCTGTACTTTTTGCTGTCACTTGTTGCTGTGTGCCCTTTTCTTTTTTGCTTGCTGGTATTGCTTCATTCTTAGGTGTGCCATCTTCATCCTCTACAAAGATTTGATATCGGTTCTTCAGTTGTGTGGTTGGTGATTTCTCCATGGTCTTCTTGCTTCTTTTGGTCACATGCTTCCACTCATCTGCTTTTGGAGGTTCTCTGACACTTTTTGCACCTTCTGTGACCAGTAGAGATGCTTCTGTTCTGTCTAGAAAGTCTTCATTCTCTTTGATGAGTTTCAAAGTTGCTATTCTTTCTTCCAGACCCCGCACCTTTTCTTCTAAAAGGGCCACTAGTCTACACTTCTGACAGGTGAAATTGGATTCTTCTTCTGGTCGATCTGTGAACATGTAGCACATGCTGCAGCTCACCATGTAGGTTGTCACATCTGCCATGTTGCTCCTAGATCCTGCTGACTTGCTGTGTGTTTTCCTTCTTGTGTAATCTACTCAGCCAAGCTCTCTTGCAATAATGTCCTACAGGCAAAAATTCGCGCTCCGTAAGGCTTTAGAGACTTCCAGCCACAACACTTGGTCGTAGCCAAAAAGGCCGAGAAGCGTTGCCTGAAATGCTTTGCCTCTACGGCCCCACCAAGGCCTACAACCAGCACCCATTGGGGAGACAGCGCAAAAGATTGCCAAGGGGAAGACATTTGTCGAAACTCTGGATGGATGCCTTCTCAAATGACAGTTCTGGTGTGTGTGAGTGTGTGGGGGGGTGTGTGGGTGTGTGTGTTCAAGCTGGGCACAACGCATTTTTGAATCTGCATAACTCCGCCTATTTTAACACACCCTCCATCCCTTTCCTTCGAAATAGTGCAAATTGCCTCTTCAGAGAAAAAGAGGACTTAAACTCTATAGCGCCACCTGTTGGAAGTAGCAATCCTACAAGTCACAATCAACTCTTTAACGACGAGTCATGCAATATGACTTAGGCTTAAAACCAAATCAGTATCTCAATTCGCAGACATGGTGTTTGGGGCTGTTGGCCCTCGTCAGTGCGAAGCATGAGAACTGATTTGGCTAGGTGAGAGGCTCTGGACTGGGGTCTAAGGGGTAACGTCTCTCCTTATGGAGAGTGACATACCAGCTGGCTTGTCAAGGTAAGGAGGCTTATTCAAGAAACAGGCAGGCGATCAGTTGTCTTCCCAGCTCTCCTGAAGCTGGGTGTAGACAGACCATGTGGTCTGCTGCTGCTCCAGCTACAGATTGAAGACGGTGCCATTTTACACTGCCTGATATAGGCCAAGAGCCCATTGTGACACGTGAGAGTTCCGGAGCCCATTGTGACACGTGAGAGTTCCAGAGCCTATGTATAAAGGCCCCATTGTGACTGCATGTGAAGGTTCCGCGCTCAGATTCTATCTCCTGCAGGCAGCGCACATGATTGGTCAAAAGTACTAGAATACTACTCACACAGGTGTAGATGGACAAGACAAGCATATTCAAGATCGGCACAGACCCCATTTTTCCATTTTTTTTTTTCAAAAATACATATAATACACCACATTCAAACATCAGTGGTCCACAATGTTTTCCAAAAGAATTCATGCATGCGGGCGGTCACAAATGTGGTCTGTATCGCCGAACTACTCATTGGATACTTCAATGTAAACACTTAGTACTGACAGCAGGGGCCTCATTTGGTAAATGGCACAATCTTTTTGCAACACTGTAACAAAAGGCCTAATTCAGGCCTACATCTTTGTTCCTGTTCCATCTTAACACACCTGTAGCAACCAGCAAAGTGTTGCAAATGGTCAAGTGAAATCGAGCAAAAGGGTACATTTGGCATTTGAAATGTGCTTTTTCCACCCTGAAAAGAATTCACAGGAAGGGTTAAAAGACAATTTGCGCCGATTTCAATCCAATCTGTTTTTAGAAACTGGATCAGAGAAGGAGTGCACTGATCCCGGAGACACTGCAATAACGGGTCAATGCGTGGAGTGGACAGAGCAAGCTCCAGTTCCAGCTCCCTGTTCTAAAAATCTCTTTAATATGTGGTCCCCAAATAGGGGACGTATCAGATATTAAACTGATAAGAACAGATTTTTTTCTTTTTCATTTGTTCTATTATTTCAGTTTTTATTCTTTCTTATATTTCTCTTGCTTATTATCTGTTCATGTTACAAGGTTCCACAAATGAAAGTTCCATAGACTCTTTGCCCTCTTTTTTCCAATTCTCTTCAGGTCTAACAGGTAATAAATATATATCTCACTTAGTGCTAATTTTATACACTCATTTTCACTTATATGATCTTTTCTGAAAAGCAATATATTTCGGACTTTCCATAGCGCCATTTTTATTCCATTTATCGTTATCCAGATGACTCTTTCTTTTTCTTTGGACTGACATGTAAAATTTCCATATAAAACTACTTCATGATTTAAAAACTTAAGACCAGTAACAAACTTTAAAAGACTTCCAACTTCTCTCCATACATTTTGGGCATAAAAACAGTTCCAAAAGGTGTGTAAAACAGTCTCTTCATGCGCACAGCTTGCCCTAGGACATTTTGCAGTATTGCACAATCCCCTTCTGTGTTGAAAATACCTAACAGGAACACATTCTTGCACTATTGTTCAAGCCAAGTCTTTGAATTCATTTGTTAAATAAGGTGCATAAGTCATTCTCCAAATTCTTCCACTTTTATTGTATGTAAAATTTGCCACTGCAGTCATTGTTTCTTTTCTCCTTGTTTCTAGAGCCAGTCTTCTTGAATTTGACAGCATCTCTATGTCAATTTCAGGTAAGTTGAAAAGTCTAATTATTTTCTCTAACAGAACATATTGTTTAGGTGGTGTAATTAAGACTGGAGAATTTTGTGACAAAGTTATCCACTTTCTCTTCCTGAAGATATCTCCAGCTGCATATTTTAAATAAAAAGACCAATGAGTCCTTATGTTGATCATTTTAAAGCAAAAACTGAAGAATTTTAAGTATAAAAATTTTTTAATATTTGGGATATTCTTTCCACCATACTTGTGTTGTTTGTACATTATTTCTCTTCGGACTTTCTCCATTTTAGACCCCCACAGAAAAAGAAAAATTTGTCTCTGCAAAAACTTCACTGTATTCTCATTCGGGGGGTACACCATATTTAAAAACAACATTATCGGTAACAATAAAGACTTAATTATTAAATTTTTACCTTCCATAGATAATTTTCTTAGTTTCCATAAACTTATCTTCTTCTGTATTCTCTCTTTCACCGACTGCCAACTTTCTTCTCCATCATTTTTTTTAGTAAACACTACGCCAAGGATTTTAATTTGGTCATTTCTGATTTTCAGTTGAGGAATCTGCGCATCTGACCAGTCACCAAAGCCCAGACATTCACTCTTCTCTAGGTTCAGTTTGAAGGCCGATGCTAAACAAAAGAAGTCAGTCATTCTTACCGCTCTTCTTAGTGACTGTTCTGAGTCACACAGGATTGTGATATCATCCATGTAGCCTAAAGATTTTGTACTCAGGCCATGTCCTCCTGGTATAGGTACTCCTTTCACCATTTTCTCCTTCCTCAGCATCGCCAATAAGGGCTCAATTGCGCAGATAAAAAGCAAAGGTGAGAGAGGGCATCCTTGTTTAACGCCAGACTGTAAAAAAACTTCTGCAGATAAAAAGCCATTAATTAAAATCTTGCTAAAACTTCCTTCATACAAAAGTGCAATGTGCTTAATAAAAACAGCTGGGAATTTCATTTTCTTTAAAACAGAACACAAGTACTTATGGGAGACTCTGTCATATGCTTTTTGAAAGTCTAAGGACAGAAGCGCCAGTTTTTGCTTCCGTTCTTGCTGGTACCATATTGCGTCCCGTATTATATTTAAATTTTCAGCAATTGTACGACCAGGCACACCACATACCTGGTCTGGATGCACGACCTTTCCGATGACGTTCTTCATTCTATTAACAATAATTTTTGCCATAATTTTGTAGTCCACATTGAGCAATGTAATTGGTCTCCAGTTTTCAAGATTCGTCTTGTCACCTTTTTTAAAAAGTAAAGTGACCACACCACTTCTCCAAGACTCTGGCAATTTATCACATCGAAAAGCAGCTTTAAAAATTTCAAACAGGTCATCCTTTAAAATCTCTCAAAAAGTTAAGTAAAATTCAATTTGTAAACCGTCAGCACCCGGTGTCTTTCCTCTAGAAAAGCTTTTAATTGCACTTACTATTTCAGCTTCACAGATATCTTCAACTAACAAGACTTGATCTTCCTTCTCAAGATGACTCTGCAAAGAATTTAAAACATCAGGTAAAAAGTCATTATCAATTTTCTTTTCACTAAAAAGGTTATGATAAAATTGTTGCGCTTTGTCTAACAGTCCATCCTTTGTTGTTTCACCATCAAGTTCCTTAATCAATTCTCTATGTTCAAAAGATTTTCTAAAAAAGAACCTGGAACATGTTTCGTTTTTTTCCATATGTTCTACCTTGGCATTAAAAATTATTTCTTTGCCTTTCCGTTCTATTGCTTTTCTGATATCTTCTTTAACTTGTAACATAACATCATCCATATCTATTCCAGCATTCCTGAGTTTGTAACCTGTTTGCAGTTTTGTGTTCAGGTCTTTAAACCATTTTTGATTCTGTCTGGCTTTTTTCCTACCAGCCAAGAGAAAAAAAAATTTAATTCGAGTCTTCACAAACTCCCACCATTCTAAAATTGTTTTGTAGTTATATTTTTTTCCTTGCAATTTTTTGTAAAATCTCAAAAATTCCACTTTTATGCTTTCATCTTCTAGCAGCAGGGTGTTCAACTTCCAGACTCCTCGCCCTTTCTCCAGAGTGGGCAATTGCAGATGAGTTATGAAAGTTTTGTGGTCAGAAAAGATGTTACCTGCTAGACCCACATTATTAACTTTGAGACTCCGTGATGTCAGCACAAAGTCAATTCTTGATTTTATAAGATTGTTCTCCCAAGTGTATCCTGGATCTGAAGTATTCTTCTCTCTCCAAACATCTTTCAGGTGAGTATCCTCAATAAGGTTTTTTAACTGCATCTCTGTTTTATCTTTTCTTTTAGTACCTGATGTCCTATTTTCATTGGCCAGAATACAATTGAAGTCACCGCCAACCACAGTTGGTGTAGGCCCAGGTATAAAAAGTTTTATAGTGTCAAACAGACAAGATCTTTCTTCCTTCATCGGAGATGCATAAACATTAAGAAGTTTAAATTCAGATCCGCAGTAGTTCACATTCACCACTAGTGCACGTCCAGGTTCGACTTCAGTAAACGACACAACTTTAAAGGCATTGTTTTTAAACAGGATTCCAACTCCAGTAGCACGTGATCCATTTTCACCGGACCAGATGGAAGGTCCGTTCGCCCAATCATTCCTTAGCTTGTTATAATTGGGGTCATGGTCAATACCGCATTCTTGTAGCAGAAAAATGTCAGCATCTAAAGTTCTCAAGTAAGAAAATAAAGCAGCTCTCTTGACAGAGCCCTTCAAGCTCCTCACATTCAGTGAGGCAATTTTAAGCAATGCCATAGATCATTTAGGCAGAGCTTGAGTCCGTATCTGACATGAATCCAACCGGGGTAGGAGGACCCTCAGAGACTTCAGAATCCGAGAACCCCTTGATATTTACTGGATCAGAAGGATTAACAGGTTGAGGAACAGGATCCAACGGTCTTGGTGAGTACTTAGGGAGGGTTATTTTAGGGCGCCCCATAGGTTTTTTTTTGGCGCTCTCCCCTTTTTGCACACTTGATTCTTGCTCTTTTTTCCTTTTCCTCAGAGCCTCCATGTCCATATCCTCCTCTTTATCCTCATCACCAGCCTCCTTGGACTCCATTTCAAACACAGACTCAGCTGGCTTCTCCTCCACCACCTGACCAACTGGACTGCCTGACAAATCACTGGGAACCTTACTCTCGACAGGGGGATCCCCTGGAGGGTTCCCGGGAGGATCCTTAGAAGAGTCTTTGGGCTTGACCTTTTGCTCATCAGAGTTAGTCCGCTTCGTAAAGGGTTCCCCCCGAGCGGCATCTGCGTAACTGAAGGTCTTCCTTAACGGACAATCCCTGAAAGAATGTCCAGAAACACGACACATATTGCAGATCATCTGATTTGGACAGTTTAGAGTGGCATGTCCCTTCTGATAGCATTTCTTGCAAAGAGCATTTTCCTCCTTGCAGCTCTCGAAAGAGTGCCCAAAGTCCATACACTTCCTGCAGAAGATAGGCATCCCAGGATAGAAGAGTCTTCCTCTCTCTCTGCCGATTAGGAAGTGCTGAGGTGGATGACTCAGTCCACCAATTCCCAGACCTTCTCTTAATTTCACAGTGAACTTATATTTTCCAGTCCACAATTTCTCAGCATTCATGTTCTTGTGAGAGAAGCGAACCTCAGAGCAATAGATCCACAGAAAGGCTGCCACATCTCCTTGAGAGACATGGGGATTGTTCATATGAACCACGACAGATTTCTCTTCTGCCAGGCAGAGGGTCACAAAGGGGAGTCCTCTAAGTTCTTCCTCTTGCAGCCTCAGCTTGATCTGATGGTAAAAATTCTGAGATGCCACTTCAGAGGTCAGGGTGAGAACAAAGCGTCCTGGAGCATCTTGAAGTGCCAGAATATTCTCCCTTTTCACCAGCAGGATCTCAAACAGGACCTTCCTCACGAAGAAAGACAGGGAAAACTTGTCACGGGCTCGCTCTTCAACTTCAATCTTGAAGGAGTTCTTGATCTTCAATTCATCAGCTCCAGCGGAACGGAGAGTAGCCGATGTCGCCATCGCCATATTCAAGCAGGTCGATCACCTTCTTGGTTCTCCTGAGCACGCACACCTCCTATAGCAGCAGGGGGCTTAAGACAGTTAAACTGCCGATGCCCCAAGGTGCGATAGGCTTTAGAGACTTCCAGCCACAACACTTGGTCGTAGCCAAAAAGGCCGAGAAGCGTTGCCTGAAATGCTTTGCCTCTACGGCCCCACCAAGGCCTACAACCAGCACCCATTGGGGAGACAGCGCAAAAGATTGCCAAGGGGAAGACATTTGTCGAAACTCTGGATGGATGCCTTCTCAAATGACAGTTCTGGTGTGTGTGAGTGTGTGTGGGGGTGTGTGGGTGTGTGTGTTCAAGCTGGGCACAACGCATTTTTGAATCTGCATAACTCCGCCTATTTTAACACACCCTCCATCCCTTTCCTTCGAAAGAGTGCAAATATGCAAATTGCCTCTTCAGAGAAAAAGAGGACTTAAACTCTATAGCGCCACCTGTTGGAAGTAGCAATCCTACAAGTCACAATCAACTCTTTAACGACGAGTCATGCAATATGACTTAGGTTTAAAACCAAATCAGTATCTCAATTCGCAGACATGGTGTTTGGGGCTGTTGGCCCTCATCAGTGCGAAGCATGAGAACTGATTTGGCTAGGTGAGAGGCTCTGGACTGGGGTCTAAGGGGTAACGTCTCTCCTTATGGAGAGTGACATACCAGCTGGCTTGTCAAGGTAAGGAGGCTTATTCAAGAAACAGGCAGGCGATCAGTTGTCTTCCCAGCTCTCCTGAAGCTGGGTGTAGACAGACCATGTGGTCTGCTGCTGCTCCAGCTACAGATTGAAGACGGTGCCATTTTACACTGCCTGATATAGGCCAAGAGCCCATTGTGACACGTGAGAGTTCCAGAGCCTATGGATAAAGGCCCCATTGTGACTGCACGTGAAGGTTCCGCGCTCAGATTCTATCTCCTGCAGGCAGCGCACATGATTGGTCAAAAGTATTAGAATACTACTCACACAGGTGTAGATGGACAAGACAAGCATATTCAAGATCTGCACAGACCCCATTTTTCCATTTTTTTTTTCAAAAATACATATAATACACCACATTCAAACATCAGTGGTCCACAATGTTTTCCAAAAGAATTCATGCATGCGGGCGGTCACAAATGTGGTCTGTATCGCCGAACTACTCATTGGATACTTCAATGTAAACACTTAGTACTGACAGCAGGGGCCTCATTTGGTAGATGGCACAATCTTTTTGCAACACTGTAACAAAAGGCCTAATTCAGGCCTACATCTTAACACAACTGTAGCAACCAGCAAAGTGTTGCAAATGGTCAAGTGAAATCGAGCAAAAGGGTACATTTGGCATTTGAAATGTGCTTTTTCCACCCTGAAAAGAATTCACAGGAAGGGTTAAAAGACAATTTGCGCCGATTTCAATCCAATCTGTTTTTAGAAACTGGATCAGAGAAGGAGTGCACTGATCCCGGAGACACTGCAATAACGGGTCAATGCGTGGAGTGGACAGAGCAAGCTCCAGTTCCAGCTCCCTGTTCTAAAAATCTCTTTAATATGTGGTCCCCAAATAGGGGACGTATCAGATATTAAACTGATAAGAACAGATAAGGTTTCAACATAATTTTATTGTTCAGAAAAATAACACATTACAAAAATAAAAAGGAACATTTGAAACATTATAATGGATAATACACCTAAAATACAGCAAAAAACAAAACAAAACACAAATATAAAAACACAAATATAAAAACAATCAAACAATTGTGTTCCATAATTGTATACACCACATTGAAGCAGCTTCTTTTGCACCATACAGTTTTTTATCTCTAAGATAATAGATATACATTTCACTTAGAGCAATTTTTATACAATTAGCTGAATCAATAAAATCACGTTTAAAAAGTAAAATATTTCTGACTTTCCACATGGCATTTTTAAAACAATTAATAATTATCCAGGCCACTCTGAACTGTTTAAGATTTGGGCACTTAAAAAGACCGTACAAGACATAAATATGGTTAAAATCTCTCAGGCCACATGCCCATTTTAATAGTGGCCCTACCTTTCTCCATACCTCCTGTGCAAATGGACAGTTCCACATGAGATGCAGTACAGACTCGTTCTCGCAGCATGTTACTCTTGGACATTTGGCCCTTGCCACCAGCCCTCGCCTATGTTGGAACTCACGAGTAGGGAGGCACTGGTGGACAATTGCCCAGGCAAGGTCTTTGTGCACATTTGCTAGGAATTTCCCGTACACATTTCGCCACACCGTCTTGGACCTTGCCTGTGAAAAATTGGAGACAGGAATTGTATCCTCCGAATGCCTACAAGCCATTGATACTTTCCTCTGATCTCCCAATATGTCAGGTTCCAACTCCTGGAGACCTAACTGCCTGACCGTTTTCTCAAGTATCACATACTGTTTAGGAGGACATAGGAGCACAGGAGAATCCAAAGGTAAACGGAACCATCTTTTAAAAATCATTCCTGCTGCATATTTTAAAAAATAACTAAAAATGCCATCAGATTTAAAAACTTTAAAACAGAAACAGAAATATTTTATATAAAAGAAAGTAAAAAAATTGGGAACATCTTTACCCCCATTAATTTTGTCTTTATACATCAAAACTCTTTTTAATTTTTCCATTTTGGAACCCCATAAAAACATAAAAACAATTCTAGTTACTTTTTTAATCTGTAGATTGGAAGGGGGAAAAACCATTGCAACATACAACATAATGGGAATTAAAACAGCCTTGATAATTAAAATTTTCCCTTCCATACTGAGGTTCCTTAATTTCCAGAGAGAGATCTTTTTTTCTAATTTGTCTATAGCAGAGTCCCAATTAGGGGTACCTTCATTGGCATGGTTAAAAACAATACCTAAAATTTTTATCTGATTCGTTTGAATCACTATCCCAGGGGTCAAAGAAGAGTCCCATCTACCCACATTAAAACAATCACTTTTGTCTACATTTAGTTTAAAACCAGAGGCTTCACAGAAGAATTGAGTATTTCTCAATACCCTTCTGAGGGATGTGGAATCTGGGCATAATATGGTGACATCATCCATGTAACTTAGGACTTTAACCTGCATACCCCTTCCTCCAGGAATAGGTACCCCTTTAATTACTTTATCTTTTCTTAATAAAGTTAGCAGTGGTTCCATCGCACAGATAAAGAGTAGTGGAGACAGAGGACACCCCTGTTTTACCCCAGACAGCAGAGGAACTCCCTTTGTTAAAAACCCATTTATAGAGATTTGACTAAAACAGGAATTGTATAAAAGCATGATGCGGGTTAAAATTTTCTCTGGAAACGCCATTTTTTTAAGAACCATAAAAAGGAAATCGTGTGATACCCTGTCAAAGGCTTTTTCGAAGTCCAAAGATAAAATGGCAAGACCTTGACCTCTCTCTTTAAAATACCATATAGTATCTCTAATTATATTAAGTGGCTCAGCTATCGTTCTACCGGGGACTCCACACACTTGGTTAGGGTGAATTAATTTTGAAATAAAAGGTTTTAAACGGAGTGCAATGAGTTTGGCTAAAATTTTATAATCAATATTTAAAAGTGTAATAGGCCGCCAATTTTTAAGTTGGCTCCTGTCTCCTTTTTTGTATATTAGAGACACCAAACCTCTCCTCCAAGAAGGGGGTAATTCCTTGGTATTAAAAGCTTCTTTGAACAATAAAAACAAATCCTCCTTTAAAATCCCCCAAAAAATCAGATAAAACTCAATTGGTAAACCATCCTCACCGGGAGCTTTCCCATTGGAGAAGCTTTTGAAGCCCCGTAAAAGTTCCTCCCTGGTGAGATCACTGGATAAAATACTTTGGTCTAAAAAATCCAACTTAAAATCAAGGGAATTAATAGCATAATCTAAAAAGGAAGGATCTATCACTTTGGTATTAAAAAGATGTTGATAAAAATAAAAAGCTTTATCTAACATTCTCACAGTATTAGTTTCACCCTCCAGATTTAAAATTGCGTCCCTCCTCCCCATTACCTTTTTGAAGAAGAAACGGGAACATTTTTCTCCTTCCTCCAGATGCTGTACATGGGAGTTAAAAATTATTTGTTTTCCTTTCTCATCCAGGGTACTTTTTATTTCAGACTTCAAATTTGCAATATCATCATCTACATCAACTCCAACATCTTTTAGTTTAAAAAGTACCTGTAATCTCATATTTAAAACATAGAACCACTGCTTTTTCTGTTTAGCTTTATTTTTTCCTTCCTTAATAAAGAAAAATTTAATTTAAGGTTTTATCCTCTCCCACCACCCTAGCATAGAGGCTCTGGGGTCTCTTTTGGATTGCCAGTGTTGGTACACGTGTACAAACCTTTCCTGAATCTCAGGGTCTTCTAGGAGAGTTGTATTTAATCTCCATGATCCCTTTGAGATTTTTTGTTCCCCCTCCAGCTCCAGCTCCACAGATAAAACCTTATGATCTGAAAATAAATTAGATAAAAGAGAGCATTTATGGGCCTTAAAACCAATTGAAGCAAATATAAAATCAATCCTAGAAGAAACTCTACCATTGGACCATGTAACCCCCGGGTCCGCCGGCATGAGCACCTTCCAACAATCTTGCAACTTAAAATCATCAATCAGACTTTTTAATAGATAGGTGGTACGGTCCTTACGGTTCACATCACCACCCTGTCGACATTCCCCCTCCCGCGTGCAATTGAAGTCTCCTCCAACCAACAGGGGGGTTGACCCAACACAAAATAAAGGCAAGATATCAAATAATTCAGCTCTCTCTTGCTTTCCAGGAGGGGCATATACATTCAATATACGCAAAGGAAGTCCTTTGAAATTAAGATGGACTAAGATAGCTCTACCCGGCATAATCTCAGTCACGGACTGAATGATGATAGAATGTCCACGGCAGAGGAGTCCAATTCCGGCAGCTCGGCAGTCATTGGCACCAGACCACACAGAAGTGCCCAGTGTCCAATCTTCTTTTATGTCCTTGTAATTTAGACTGCACTGTATGCCACATTCTTGTAAGAAAAATAGATCAAAGTCAAGTGTCTCTAAATAAGAGAATAAAGCAGCCCTGCGTATAGGGCTCTTTAGGGACCTCACATTTAGTGAGGCAATCTTTATAGGAGCAGACATTTAAGAGGAATCAGAGCTTAGTGTAGGAAAAAAACCGATTTCCGGCCTCTCCTCCATCTCTCCAGGGGTCAGGATTTGTTGAATGTTACTTGGATCTGAGGCAGGAAGAAAGGCGACATCCTCTCTTGGCTCCTCCCCAGTACTTCGACATCCAAATTTCCTCTGAACCTTAGGCTGTTTCACCTCATCTCTCTGTCTTTTCAGATGCTGTGTGGAGTCCATATCCTCTGGTTCATTTACACCTGCTGTCATCATGGAGGTCTGGTCTGCTGTCGTCATGGAGGTCTGGTCTATGATGTCATCCCTCTGGTCATCCTCTGCTCTCGATCTGGTCAAGGAGTTACTGCGACTCCTGGTACATGGCTTACGACCCGATGAGGTCTTATCAGGATCTTTTTTATTTCGCGCCCTAGAGGTTCCCCTCCGGTTTTCCACACTGACTGATCGTTTAGGATTTGTACCCTGCTTGCCTTTACCCGAGCTTCCCGATAACGGTAGGGTGAAACTGGGATTTTCCTTTTCCATCGGGGTACTAAAGGACTCCTCGGCTCCGCACAATGCCGGGGGTGCATTCATGCTGAACGAGGGCCTTATCTCCTTTTGACTCTGGGCGACTGTGACATCTAGAGCCACTACATCGATCAATTCTATATTTAGGGAATCCCCAGGAGGATTTAAGGAGCCCCTACGACCATCCCTCCGAGAATCCACCGGCAAATTTTCCGGCGGGACTACAGAAGGGCCTGGTCCGGGCCCGTCAGCGTGCGCCAACCCAGGTCCAGGGGCAGGTATCGCCATACTCCCTTCGGTGACATTTTTGATAGTCAGTTGGCCTTACTTAGACGGACCATCAGCTCTTGTCCTTTTGCTCGGACAATTTCTGAAGGCGTGACCGGCCTTCCCACAGAGATTGCATACGATATCAGAGTCACACATGGCGGAGGTGTGCCCACTCTTACCGCATTTATTACAGAGGACTACATGAGCGTTTGCGCAACTTTCTCGAGTATGCCCATATTCTTGGCAATTTCGGCAGCGCAAGGGCATTCCTGGGTAGCGTAGGAAGCCCCTGACACTACCAATTGCGAAATTGGCAGGCGGATGGCATAAGCCCCCAATGTTACCACGTTCCGTATGGAATTTCACAAGATATTTCCTCTTCCCATTCCAGAAGCGTTGGGAGTTGAGGATCTCATGTGAGAAGCGCACTGACTTGCAGTAACGCCTCAAAAAGGTTTCGATATCGCCCTCGGAGACAAATGGACTGTACATGAAGAGCACCAATGGTACTTCTTCTTCGCCATACAGAAAGTCGAACCTTAGTCCATTCAGAATGTTACTGTCCTTGTCCGCAACCAACAATGCTGCATGGATGTTATCACAGCATGATTTGGCCGTAAACGAGATGGTATATCGGCCACGGAACTCCTGGTCGTACAGACACAGGATTTTATTTCTCTCTAGGAGGAAGAACCCGAAAAGAACCTCATTCACAATATAGTGCAGGTTCTTTTCATGACGCTGGCATTCATCCACCTCGATTCTAATGGATTGTCGCAGAGGAGTCTCCCCCACCGCAAATCCAAAAGAGAATGGCATTTTTGGCCCTCAGGGACTAAGCCCCTTCCCTATAGTAACAAGGGGCAGAATCCCACCAAAGGCAAGACCCGTCCCAAGACCGAGAAGGGGGTACCCCAAGAACGTACTCTGCCCACTAAGCAATTTAACGCTCAGCAAAAGGAACGCCCTTATTATTCAGGTCGCCCTGAAAACAAGACGCGATCACTCCTCGTTGTCTGGGGGCTAAGCCGGACGCCTATAGCAGCAAGGGGGTGAAGTCCCCACCGTTAAGTGAGGACGATCCCCCAAGGCCGACGAACCGGGTACCCCAGACACCTTAGACCAGACCAAGTACAGCAACAATTAAGCCACTGCACTTGATCTTAGCCAAAAGGCCGAGAAGCGTTGCCTGAAATGCTTTGCCTCTACGGCCCCACCAAGGCCTACAACCAGCACCCATTGGGGAGACAGCGCGAAAGATTGCCAAGGGGAAGACGTTTGTCGAAACTCTGGATGGATGCCTTCTCAAATGACAGTTCTGGTGTGTGTGAGTGTGTGGGTGTGTGTGTTCAAGCTGGGCACAACGCATTTTTGAATCTGCATAACTCCGCCTATTTTAACACACCCTCCATCCCTTTCCTTCGAAATAGTGCAAATAGCCTCTTCAGAGAAAAAGAGGACTTAAACTCTATAGCGCCACCTGTTGGAAGTAGCAATCCTACAAGTCACAATCAACTCTTTAACGACGAGTCATGCAATATGACTTAGGCTTAAAACCAAATCAGTATCTCAATTCGCAGACATGGTGTTTGGGGCTGTTGGCCCTCGTCAGTGCAAAGCATGAGAACTGATTTGGCTAGGTGAGAGGCTCTGGACTGGGGTCTAAGGGGTAACGTCTCTCCTTATGGAGAGTGACATACCAGCTGGCTTGTCAAGGTAAGGAGGCTTATTCAAGAAACAGGCAGGCGATCCGTTGTCTTCCCAGCTCTCCTGAAGCTGGGTGTAGACAGACCATGTGGTCTGCTGCTGCTCCAGCTACAGATTGAAGACGGTGCCATTTTACACTGCCTGATATAGGCCAAGAGCCCATTGTGACACGTGAGAGTTCCAGAGCCTATGGATAAAGGCCCCATTGTGACTGCACGTGAAGGTTCCGCGCTCAGATTCTATCTCCTGCAGGCAGCGCACATGATTGGTCAAAAGTATTAGAATACTACTCACACAGGTGTAGATGGACAAGACAAGCATATTCAAAATCTGCACAGACCCCATTTTTCCATTTTTTTTTTTTAAAATACATATAATACACCACATTCAAACATCAGTGGTCCACAATGTTTTCCAAAAGAATTCATGCATGCGGGCGGTCACAAATGTGGTCTGTATCGCCGAACTACTCATTGGATACTTCAATGTAAACACTTAGTACTGACAGCAGGGGCCTCATTTGGTAGATGGCACAATCTTTTTGCAACACTGTAACAAAAGGCCTAATTCAGGCCTACATCTTAACACACCTGTAGCAACCAGCAAAGTGTTGCAAATGGTCAAGTGAAATCGAGCAAAAGGATACATTTGGCATTTGAAATGTGCTTTTTCCACCCTGAAAAGAATCCACAGGAAGGGTTAAAAGACAATTTGCGCCGATTTCAATCCAATCTGTTTTTAGAAACTGGATCAGAGAAGGAGTGCACTGATCCCGGAGACACTGCAATAACGGGTCAATGCGTGGAGTGGACAGAGCAAGCTCCAGTTCCAGCTCCCTGTTCTAAAAATCTCTTTAATATGTGGTCCCCAAATAGGGGACGTATCAGATATTAAACTGATAAGAACAGATACTACCACTTGATCTAAGCCATGAAAGGCCGAGAAGCGTTGCCTGAAATGCTTTGCCTCTACGGCCCCACCAAGGCCTACAACCAGCACCCATTGGGGAGACAGCGCGAAAGATTGCCAAGGGGAAGACATTTGTCGAAACTCTGGATGGATGCCTTCTCAAATGACAGTTCTGGTGTGTGTGAGTGTGTGGGTGTGTGTGTTCAAGCTGGGCACAACGCATTTTTGAATCTGCATAACTCCGCCTATTTTAACACACCCTCCATCCCTTTCCTTCGAAATAGTGCAAATAGCCTCTTCAGAGAAAAAGAGGACTTAAACTCTATAGCGCCACCTGTTGGAAGTAGCAATCCTACAAGTCACAATCAACTCTTTAACGACGAGTCATGCAATATGACTTAGGCTTTAAACCAAATCAGTATCTCATTTCGCAGACATGGTGTTTGGGGCTGTTGGCCCTCGTCAGTGCGAAGCATGAGAACTGATTTGGCTAGGTGAGAGGCTCTGGACTGGGGTCTAAGGTGTAACGTCTCTCCTTATGGAGAGTGACATACCAGCTGGCTTGTCAAGGTAAGGAGGCTTATTCAAGAAACAGGCAGGCGATCCGTTGTCTTCCCAGCTCTCCTGAAGCTGGGTGTAGACAGACCATGTGGTCTGCTGCTGCTCCAGCTACAGATTGAAGACGGTGCCATTTTACACTGCCTGATATAGGCCAAGAGCCCATTGTGACACGTGAGAGTTCCAGAGCCTATGGATAAAGGCCCCATTGTGACTGCACGTGAAGGTTCCGCGCTCAGATTCTATCTCCTGCAGGCAGCGCACATGATTGGTCAAAAGTATTAGAATACTACTCACACAGGTGTAGATGGACAAGACAAGCATATTCAAGATCTGCACAGACCCCATTTTTCCATTTTTTTTTTCAAAAATACATATAATACACCACATTCAAACATCAGTGGTCCACAATGTTTTCCAAAAGAATTCATGCATGCGGGCGGTCACAAATGTGGTCTGTATCGCCGAACTACTCATTGGATACTTCAATGTAAACACTTAGTACTGACAGCAGGGGCCTCATTTGGTAGATGGCACAATCTTTTTGCAACACTGTAACAAAAGGCCTAATTCAGGCCTACATCTTAACACACCTGTAGCAACCAGCAAAGTGTTGCAAATGGTCAAGTGAAATCGAGCAAAAGGGTACATTTGGCATTTGAAATGTGCTTTTTCCACCCTGAAAAGAATTCACAGGAAGGGTTAAAAGACAATTTGCGCCGATTTCAATCCAATCTGTTTTTAGAAACTGGATCAGAGAAGGAGTGCACTGATCCCGGAGACACTGCAATAACGGGTCAATGCGTGGAGTGGACAGAGCAAGCTCCAGTTCCAGCTCCCTGTTCTAAAAATCTCTTTAATATGTGGTCCCCAAATAGGGGACGTATCAGATATTAAACTGATAAGAACAGATACTACCACTTGATCTAAGCCATGAAAGGCCGAGAAGCGTTGCCTGAAATGCTTTGCCTCTACGGCCCCACCAAGGCCTACAACCAGCACCCATTGGGGAGACAGCGCGAAAGATTGCCAAGGGGAAGACATTTGTCGAAACTCTGGATGGATGCCTTCTCAAATGACAGTTCTGGTGTGTGTGAGTGTGTGGGTGTGTGTGTTCAAGCTGGGCACAACGCATTTTTGAATCTGCATAACTCCGCCTATTTTAACACACCCTCCATCCCTTTCCTTCGAAATAGTGCAAATAGCCTCTTCAGAGAAAAAGAGGACTTAAACTCTATAGCGCCACCTGTTGGAAGTAGCAATCCTACAAGTCACAATCAACTCTTTAACGACGAGTCATGCAATATGACTTAGGCTTTAAACCAAATCAGTATCTCATTTCGCAGACATGGTGTTTGGGGCTGTTGGCCCTCGTCAGTGCGAAGCATGAGAACTGATTTGGCTAGGTGAGAGGCTCTGGACTGGGGTCTAAGGTGTAACGTCTCTCCTTATGGAGAGTGACATACCAGCTGGCTTGTCAAGGTAAGGAGGCTTATTCAAGAAACAGGCAGGCGATCCGTTGTCTTCCCAGCTCTCCTGAAGCTGGGTGTAGACAGACCATGTGGTCTGCTGCTGCTCCAGCTACAGATTGAAGACGGTGCCATTTTACACTGCCTGATATAGGCCAAGAGCCCATTGTGACACGTGAGAGTTCCAGAGCCTATGGATAAAGGCCCCATTGTGACTGCACGTGAAGGTTCCGCGCTCAGATTCTATCTCCTGCAGGCAGCGCACATGATTGGTCAAAAGTATTAGAATACTACTCACACAGGTGTAGATGGACAAGACAAGCATATTCAAGATCTGCACAGACCCCATTTTTCCATTTTTTTTTTCAAAAATACATATAATACACCACATTCAAACATCAGTGGTCCACAATGTTTTCCAAAAGAATTCATGCATGCGGGCGGTCACAAATGTGGTCTGTATCGCCGAACTACTCATTGGATACTTCAATGTAAACACTTAGTACTGACAGCAGGGGCCTCATTTGGTAGATGGCACAATCTTTTTGCAACACTGTAACAAAAGGCCTAATTCAGGCCTACATCTTAACACACCTGTAGCAACCAGCAAAGTGTTGCAAATGGTCAAGTGAAATCGAGCAAAAGGGTACATTTGGCATTTGAAATGTGCTTTTTCCACCCTGAAAAGAATTCACAGGAAGGGTTAAAAGACAATTTGCGCCGATTTCAATCCAATCTGTTTTTAGAAACTGGATCAGAGAAGGAGTGCACTGATCCCGGAGACACTGCAATAACGGGTCAATGCGTGGAGTGGACAGAGCAAGCTCCAGTTCCAGCTCCCTGTTCTAAAAATCTCTTTAATATGTGGTCCCCAAATAGGGGACGTATCAGATATTAAACTGATAAGAACAGATACTACCACTTGATCTAAGCCATGAAAGGCCGAGAAGCGTTGCCTGAAATGCTTTGCCTCTACGGCCCCACCAAGGCCTACAACCAGCACCCATTGGGGAGACAGCGCGAAAGATTGCCAAGGGGAAGACATTTGTCGAAACTCTGGATGGATGCCTTCTCAAATGACAGTTCTGGTGTGTGTGAGTGTGTGGGTGTGTGTGTTCAAGCTGGGCACAACGCATTTTTGAATCTGCATAACTCCGCCTATTTTAACACACCCTCCATCCCTTTCCTTCGAAATAGTGCAAATAGCCTCTTCAGAGAAAAAGAGGACTTAAACTCTATAGCGCCACCTGTTGGAAGTAGCAATCCTACAAGTCACAATCAACTCTTTAACGACGAGTCATGCAATATGACTTAGGCTTTAAACCAAATCAGTATCTCATTTCGCAGACATGGTGTTTGGGGCTGTTGGCCCTCGTCAGTGCGAAGCATGAGAACTGATTTGGCTAGGTGAGAGGCTCTGGACTGGGGTCTAAGGTGTAACGTCTCTCCTTATGGAGAGTGACATACCAGCTGGCTTGTCAAGGTAAGGAGGCTTATTCAAGAAACAGGCAGGCGATCCGTTGTCTTCCCAGCTCTCCTGAAGCTGGGTGTAGACAGACCATGTGGTCTGCTGCTGCTCCAGCTACAGATTGAAGACGGTGCCATTTTACACTGCCTGATATAGGCCAAGAGCCCATTGTGACACGTGAGAGTTCCAGAGCCTATGGATAAAGGCCCCATTGTGACTGCACGTGAAGGTTCCGCGCTCAGATTCTATCTCCTGCAGGCAGCGCACATGATTGGTCAAAAGTATTAGAATACTACTCACACAGGTGTAGATGGACAAGACAAGCATATTCAAGATCTGCACAGACCCCATTTTTCCATTTTTTTTTTTCAAAAATACATATAATACACCACATTCAAACATCAGTGGTCCACAATGTTTTCCAAAAGAATTCATGCATGCGGGCGGTCACAAATGTGGTCTGTATCGCCGAACTACTCATTGGATACTTCAATGTAAACACTTAGTACTGACAGCAGGGGCCTCATTTGGTAGATGGCACAATCTTTTTGCAACACTGTAACAAAAGGCCTAATTCAGGCCTACATCTTAACACACCTGTAGCAACCAGCAAAGTGTTGCAAATGGTCAAGTGAAATCGAGCAAAAGGGTACATTTGGCATTTGAAATGTGCTTTTTCCACCCTGAAAAGAATTCACAGGAAGGGTTAAAAGACAATTTGCGCCGATTTCAATCCAATCTGTTTTTAGAAACTGGATCAGAGAAGGAGTGCACTGATCCCGGAGACACTGCAATAACGGGTCAATGCGTGGAGTGGACAGAGCAAGCTCCAGTTCCAGCTCCCTGTTCTAAAAATCTCTTTAATATGTGGTCCCCAAATAGGGGACGTATCAGATATTAAACTGATAAGAACAGATACTACCACTTGATCTAAGCCATGAAAGGCCGAGAAGCGTTGCCTGAAATGCTTTGCCTCTACGGCCCCACCAAGGCCTACAACCAGCACCCATTGGGGAGACAGCGCGAAAGATTGCCAAGGGGAAGACATTTGTCGAAACTCTGGATGGATGCCTTCTCAAATGACAGTTCTGGTGTGTGTGAGTGTGTGGGTGTGTGTGTTCAAGCTGGGCACAACGCATTTTTGAATCTGCATAACTCCGCCTATTTTAACACACCCTCCATCCCTTTCCTTCGAAATAGTGCAAATAGCCTCTTCAGAGAAAAAGAGGACTTAAACTCTATAGCGCCACCTGTTGGAAGTAGCAATCCTACAAGTCACAATCAACTCTTTAACGACGAGTCATGCAATATGACTTAGGCTTTAAACCAAATCAGTATCTCATTTCGCAGACATGGTGTTTGGGGCTGTTGGCCCTCGTCAGTGCGAAGCATGAGAACTGATTTGGCTAGGTGAGAGGCTCTGGACTGGGGTCTAAGGTGTAACGTCTCTCCTTATGGAGAGTGACATACCAGCTGGCTTGTCAAGGTAAGGAGGCTTATTCAAGAAACAGGCAGGCGATCCGCTGTCTTCCCAGCTCTCCTGAAGCTGGGTGTAGACAGACCATGTGGTCTGCTGCTGCTCCAGCTACAGATTGAAGACGGTGCCATTTTACACTGCCTGATATAGGCCAAGAGCCCATTGTGACACGTGAGAGTTCCAGAGCCTATGGATAAAGGCCCCATTGTGACTGCACGTGAAGGTTCCGCGCTCAGATTCTATCTCCTGCAGGCAGCGCACATGATTGGTCAAAAGTATTAGAATACTACTCACACAGGTGTAGATGGACAAGACAAGCATATTCAAGATCTGCACAGACCCCATTTTTCCATTTTTTTTTTCAAAAATACATATAATACACCACATTCAAACATCAGTGGTCCACAATGTTTTCCAAAAGAATTCATGCATGCGGGCGGTCACAAATGTGGTCTGTATCGCCGAACTACTCATTGGATACTTCAATGTAAACACTTAGTACTGACAGCAGGGGCCTCATTTGGTAGATGGCACAATCTTTTTGCAACACTGTAACAAAAGGCCTAATTCAGGCCTACATCTTAACACACCTGTAGCAACCAGCAAAGTGTTGCAAATGGTCAAGTGAAATCGAGCAAAAGGGTACATTTGGCATTTGAAATGTGCTTTTTCCACCCTGAAAAGAATTCACAGGAAGGGTTAAAAGACAATTTGCGCCGATTTCAATCCAATCTGTTTTTAGAAACTGGATCAGAGAAGGAGTGCACTGATCCCGGAGACACTGCAATAACGGGTCAATGCGTGGAGTGGACAGAGCAAGCTCCAGTTCCAGCTCCCTGTTCTAAAAATCTCTTTAATATGTGGTCCCCAAATAGGGGACGTATCAGATATTAAACTGATAAGAACAGATACTACCACTTGATCTAAGCCATGAAAGGCCGAGAAGCGTTGCCTGAAATGCTTTGCCTCTACGGCCCCACCAAGGCCTACAACCAGCACCCATTGGGGAGACAGCGCGAAAGATTGCCAAGGGGAAGACATTTGTCGAAACTCTGGATGGATGCCTTCTCAAATGACAGTTCTGGTGTGTGTGAGTGTGTGGGTGTGTGTGTTCAAGCTGGGCACAACGCATTTTTGAATCTGCATAACTCCGCCTATTTTAACACACCCTCCATCCCTTTCCTTCGAAATAGTGCAAATAGCCTCTTCAGAGAAAAAGAGGACTTAAACTCTATAGCGCCACCTGTTGGAAGTAGCAATCCTACAAGTCACAATCAACTCTTTAACGACGAGTCATGCAATATGACTTAGGCTTTAAACCAAATCAGTATCTCATTTCGCAGACATGGTGTTTGGGGCTGTTGGCCCTCGTCAGTGCGAAGCATGAGAACTGATTTGGCTAGGTGAGAGGCTCTGGACTGGGGTCTAAGGTGTAACGTCTCTCCTTATGGAGAGTGACATACCAGCTGGCTTGTCAAGGTAAGGAGGCTTATTCAAGAAACAGGCAGGCGATCCGTTGTCTTCCCAGCTCTCCTGAAGCTGGGTGTAGACAGACCATGTGGTCTGCTGCTGCTCCAGCTACAGATTGAAGACGGTGCCATTTTACACTGCCTGATATAGGCCAAGAGCCCATTGTGACACGTGAGAGTTCCAGAGCCTATGGATAAAGGCCCCATTGTGACTGCACGTGAAGGTTCCGCGCTCAGATTCTATCTCCTGCAGGCAGCGCACATGATTGGTCAAAAGTATTAGAATACTACTCACACAGGTGTAGATGGACAAGACAAGCATATTCAAGATCTGCACAGACCCCATTTTTCCATTTTTTTTTTTCAAAAATACATATAATACACCACATTCAAACATCAGTGGTCCACAATGTTTTCCAAAAGAATTCATGCATGCGGGCGGTCACAAATGTGGTCTGTATCGCCGAACTACTCATTGGATACTTCAATGTAAACACTTAGTACTGACAGCAGGGGCCTCATTTGGTAGATGGCACAATCTTTTTGCAACACTGTAACAAAAGGCCTAATTCAGGCCTACATCTTAACACACCTGTAGCAACCAGCAAAGTGTTGCAAATGGTCAAGTGAAATCGAGCAAAAGGGTACATTTGGCATTTGAAATGTGCTTTTTCCACCCTGAAAAGAATTCACAGGAAGGGTTAAAAGACAATTTGCGCCGATTTCAATCCAATCTGTTTTTAGAAACTGGATCAGAGAAGGAGTGCACTGATCCCGGAGACACTGCAATAACGGGTCAATGCGTGGAGTGGACAGAGCAAGCTCCAGTTCCAGCTCCCTGTTCTAAAAATCTCTTTAATATGTGGTCCCCAAATAGGGGACGTATCAGATATTAAACTGATAAGAACAGATACTACCACTTGATCTAAGCCATGAAAGGCCGAGAAGCGTTGCCTGAAATGCTTTGCCTCTACGGCCCCACCAAGGCCTACAACCAGCACCCATTGGGGAGACAGCGCGAAAGATTGCCAAGGGGAAGACATTTGTCGAAACTCTGGATGGATGCCTTCTCAAATGACAGTTCTGGTGTGTGTGAGTGTGTGGGTGTGTGTGTTCAAGCTGGGCACAACGCATTTTTGAATCTGCATAACTCCGCCTATTTTAACACACCCTCCATCCCTTTCCTTCGAAATAGTGCAAATAGCCTCTTCAGAGAAAAAGAGGACTTAAACTCTATAGCGCCACCTGTTGGAAGTAGCAATCCTACAAGTCACAATCAACTCTTTAACGACGAGTCATGCAATATGACTTAGGCTTTAAACCAAATCAGTATCTCATTTCGCAGACATGGTGTTTGGGGCTGTTGGCCCTCGTCAGTGCGAAGCATGAGAACTGATTTGGCTAGGTGAGAGGCTCTGGACTGGGGTCTAAGGTGTAACGTCTCTCCTTATGGAGAGTGACATACCAGCTGGCTTGTCAAGGTAAGGAGGCTTATTCAAGAAACAGGCAGGCGATCCGTTGTCTTCCCAGCTCTCCTGAAGCTGGGTGTAGACAGACCATGTGGTCTGCTGCTGCTCCAGCTACAGATTGAAGACGGTGCCATTTTACACTGCCTGATATAGGCCAAGAGCCCATTGTGACACGTGAGAGTTCCAGAGCCTATGGATAAAGGCCCCATTGTGACTGCACGTGAAGGTTCCGCGCTCAGATTCTATCTCCTGCAGGCAGCGCACATGATTGGTCAAAAGTATTAGAATACTACTCACACAGGTGTAGATGGACAAGACAAGCATATTCAAGATCTGCACAGACCCCATTTTTCCATTTTTTTTTTCAAAAATACATATAATACACCACATTCAAACATCAGTGGTCCACAATGTTTTCCAAAAGAATTCATGCATGCGGGCGGTCACAAATGTGGTCTGTATCGCCGAACTACTCATTGGATACTTCAATGTAAACACTTAGTACTGACAGCAGGGGCCTCATTTGGTAGATGGCACAATCTTTTTGCAACACTGTAACAAAAGGCCTAATTCAGGCCTACATCTTAACACACCTGTAGCAACCAGCAAAGTGTTGCAAATGGTCAAGTGAAATCGAGCAAAAGGGTACATTTGGCATTTGAAATGTGCTTTTTCCACCCTGAAAAGAATTCACAGGAAGGGTTAAAAGACAATTTGCGCCGATTTCAATCCAATCTGTTTTTAGAAACTGGATCAGAGAAGGAGTGCACTGATCCCGGAGACACTGCAATAACGGGTCAATGCGTGGAGTGGACAGAGCAAGCTCCAGTTCCAGCTCCCTGTTCTAAAAATCTCTTTAATATGTGGTCCCCAAATAGGGGACGTATCAGATATTAAACTGATAAGAACAGATACTACCACTTGATCTAAGCCATGAAAGGCCGAGAAGCGTTGCCTGAAATGCTTTGCCTCTACGGCCCCACCAAGGCCTACAACCAGCACCCATTGGGGAGACAGCGCGAAAGATTGCCAAGGGGAAGACATTTGTCGAAACTCTGGATGGATGCCTTCTCAAATGACAGTTCTGGTGTGTGTGAGTGTGTGGGTGTGTGTGTTCAAGCTGGGCACAACGCATTTTTGAATCTGCATAACTCCGCCTATTTTAACACACCCTCCATCCCTTTCCTTCGAAATAGTGCAAATAGCCTCTTCAGAGAAAAAGAGGACTTAAACTCTATAGCGCCACCTGTTGGAAGTAGCAATCCTACAAGTCACAATCAACTCTTTAACGACGAGTCATGCAATATGACTTAGGCTTTAAACCAAATCAGTATCTCATTTCGCAGACATGGTGTTTGGGGCTGTTGGCCCTCGTCAGTGCGAAGCATGAGAACTGATTTGGCTAGGTGAGAGGCTCTGGACTGGGGTCTAAGGTGTAACGTCTCTCCTTATGGAGAGTGACATACCAGCTGGCTTGTCAAGGTAAGGAGGCTTATTCAAGAAACAGGCAGGCGATCCGTTGTCTTCCCAGCTCTCCTGAAGCTGGGTGTAGACAGACCATGTGGTCTGCTGCTGCTCCAGCTACAGATTGAAGACGGTGCCATTTTACACTGCCTGATATAGGCCAAGAGCCCATTGTGACACGTGAGAGTTCCAGAGCCTATGGATAAAGGCCCCATTGTGACTGCACGTGAAGGTTCCGCGCTCAGATTCTATCTCCTGCAGGCAGCGCACATGATTGGTCAAAAGTATTAGAATACTACTCACACAGGTGTAGATGGACAAGACAAGCATATTCAAGATCTGCACAGACCCCATTTTTCCATTTTTTTTTTTCAAAAATACATATAATACACCACATTCAAACATCAGTGGTCCACAATGTTTTCCAAAAGAATTCATGCATGCGGGCGGTCACAAATGTGGTCTGTATCGCCGAACTACTCATTGGATACTTCAATGTAAACACTTAGTACTGACAGCAGGGGCCTCATTTGGTAGATGGCACAATCTTTTTGCAACACTGTAACAAAAGGCCTAATTCAGGCCTACATCTTAACACACCTGTAGCAACCAGCAAAGTGTTGCAAATGGTCAAGTGAAATCGAGCAAAAGGGTACATTTGGCATTTGAAATGTGCTTTTTCCACCCTGAAAAGAATTCACAGGAAGGGTTAAAAGACAATTTGCGCCGATTTCAATCCAATCTGTTTTTAGAAACTGGATCAGAGAAGGAGTGCACTGATCCCGGAGACACTGCAATAACGGGTCAATGCGTGGAGTGGACAGAGCAAGCTCCAGTTCCAGCTCCCTGTTCTAAAAATCTCTTTAATATGTGGTCCCCAAATAGGGGACGTATCAGATATTAAACTGATAAGAACAGATACTACCACTTGATCTAAGCCATGAAAGGCCGAGAAGCGTTGCCTGAAATGCTTTGCCTCTACGGCCCCACCAAGGCCTACAACCAGCACCCATTGGGGAGACAGCGCGAAAGATTGCCAAGGGGAAGACATTTGTCGAAACTCTGGATGGATGCCTTCTCAAATGACAGTTCTGGTGTGTGTGAGTGTGTGGGTGTGTGTGTTCAAGCTGGGCACAACGCATTTTTGAATCTGCATAACTCCGCCTATTTTAACACACCCTCCATCCCTTTCCTTCGAAATAGTGCAAATAGCCTCTTCAGAGAAAAAGAGGACTTAAACTCTATAGCGCCACCTGTTGGAAGTAGCAATCCTACAAGTCACAATCAACTCTTTAACGACGAGTCATGCAATATGACTTAGGCTTTAAACCAAATCAGTATCTCATTTCGCAGACATGGTGTTTGGGGCTGTTGGCCCTCGTCAGTGCGAAGCATGAGAACTGATTTGGCTAGGTGAGAGGCTCTGGACTGGGGTCTAAGGTGTAACGTCTCTCCTTATGGAGAGTGACATACCAGCTGGCTTGTCAAGGTAAGGAGGCTTATTCAAGAAACAGGCAGGCGATCCGTTGTCTTCCCAGCTCTCCTGAAGCTGGGTGTAGACAGACCATGTGGTCTGCTGCTGCTCCAGCTACAGATTGAAGACGGTGCCATTTTACACTGCCTGATATAGGCCAAGAGCCCATTGTGACACGTGAGAGTTCCAGAGCCTATGGATAAAGGCCCCATTGTGACTGCACGTGAAGGTTCCGCGCTCAGATTCTATCTCCTGCAGGCAGCGCACATGATTGGTCAAAAGTATTAGAATACTACTCACACAGGTGTAGATGGACAAGACAAGCATATTCAAGATCTGCACAGACCCCATTTTTCCATTTTTTTTTTTCAAAAATACATATAATACACCACATTCAAACATCAGTGGTCCACAATGTTTTCCAAAAGAATTCATGCATGCGGGCGGTCACAAATGTGGTCTGTATCGCCGAACTACTCATTGGATACTTCAATGTAAACACTTAGTACTGACAGCAGGGGCCTCATTTGGTAGATGGCACAATCTTTTTGCAACACTGTAACAAAAGGCCTAATTCAGGCCTACATCTTAACACACCTGTAGCAACCAGCAAAGTGTTGCAAATGGTCAAGTGAAATCGAGCAAAAGGGTACATTTGGCATTTGAAATGTGCTTTTTCCACCCTGAAAAGAATTCACAGGAAGGGTTAAAAGACAATTTGCGCCGATTTCAATCCAATCTGTTTTTAGAAACTGGATCAGAGAAGGAGTGCACTGATCCCGGAGACACTGCAATAACGGGTCAATGCGTGGAGTGGACAGAGCAAGCTCCAGTTCCAGCTCCCTGTTCTAAAAATCTCTTTAATATGTGGTCCCCAAATAGGGGACGTATCAGATATTAAACTGATAAGAACAGATACTACCACTTGATCTAAGCCATGAAAGGCCGAGAAGCGTTGCCTGAAATGCTTTGCCTCTACGGCCCCACCAAGGCCTATAACCAGCACCCATTGGGGAGACAGCGCGAAAGATTGCCAAGGGGAAGACATTTGTCGAAACTCTGGATGGATGCCTTCTCAAATGACAGTTCTGGTGTGTGTGAGTGTGTGGGTGTGTGTGTTCAAGCTGGGCACAACGCATTTTTGAATCTGCATAACTCCGCCTATTTTAACACACCCTCCATCCCTTTCCTTCGAAATAGTGCAAATAGCCTCTTCAGAGAAAAAGAGGACTTAAACTCTATAGCGCCACCTGTTGGAAGTAGCAATCCTACAAGTCACAATCAACTCTTTAACGACGAGTCATGCAATATGACTTAGGCTTTAAACCAAATCAGTATCTCATTTCGCAGACATGGTGTTTGGGGCTGTTGGCCCTCGTCAGTGCGAAGCATGAGAACTGATTTGGCTAGGTGAGAGGCTCTGGACTGGGGTCTAAGGTGTAACGTCTCTCCTTATGGAGAGTGACATACCAGCTGGCTTGTCAAGGTAAGGAGGCTTATTCAAGAAACAGGCAGGCGATCCGTTGTCTTCCCAGCTCTCCTGAAGCTGGGTGTAGACAGACCATGTGGTCTGCTGCTGCTCCAGCTACAGATTGAAGACGGTGCCATTTTACACTGCCTGATATAGGCCAAGAGCCCATTGTGACACGTGAGAGTTCCAGAGCCTATGGATAAAGGCCCCATTGTGACTGCACGTGAAGGTTCCGCGCTCAGATTCTATCTCCTGCAGGCAGCGCACATGATTGGTCAAAAGTATTAGAATACTACTCACACAGGTGTAGATGGACAAGACAAGCATATTCAAGATCTGCACAGACCCCATTTTTCCATTTTTTTTTTTCAAAAATACATATAATACACCACATTCAAACATCAGTGGTCCACAATGTTTTCCAAAAGAATTCATGCATGCGGGCGGTCACAAATGTGGTCTGTATCGCCGAACTACTCATTGGATACTTCAATGTAAACACTTAGTACTGACAGCAGGGGCCTCATTTGGTAGATGGCACAATCTTTTTGCAACACTGTAACAAAAGGCCTAATTCAGGCCTACATCTTAACACACCTGTAGCAACCAGCAAAGTGTTGCAAATGGTCAAGTGAAATCGAGCAAAAGGGTACATTTGGCATTTGAAATGTGCTTTTTCCACCCTGAAAAGAATTCACAGGAAGGGTTAAAAGACAATTTGCGCCGATTTCAATCCAATCTGTTTTTAGAAACTGGATCAGAGAAGGAGTGCACTGATCCCGGAGACACTGCAATAACGGGTCAATGCGTGGAGTGGACAGAGCAAGCTCCAGTTCCAGCTCCCTGTTCTAAAAATCTCTTTAATATGTGGTCCCCAAATAGGGGACGTATCAGATATTAAACTGATAAGAACAGATTTTTTTTTTTTTTTTTTTTTTTTTTTCCTCAGATAAAAGATCCTTATATACAAGCGTAATACTTAATCATTTCACGTATTGTGACTCACAAGGATCAATTAATCATCATGCGGAAAAACCTCAAAAACAAAACCAAAAACTAATAAAACAAGTGAGGGTACTTACATCAGCTGTTGCCATCTTGAAAAAAACCAAAAACGTTCAGCATCTTCTTCTCCCAACCGATCCTTATCCCACAGATAGCACAAAAAAACTCTGGATAAAAAAATCTTTTTAGCTTCTTCAGGAGTAATAATAACAGTCTTAAAAATAAGTAAGTTCCTCACATCCCATAAAACTTCTTTAAAAACCGCACACAGTATCCAAGTTATTCGCTCATTAGAGGGTCCATTAAAATTTCGTCCCAAAAAAGCTTGCTCAAAATCAAAGCCATTAAACCCGCACAGTGTAGAAAAAAAACGCTTTAAAAGCATAAAAATTTCTTTTGCAAAAAAACATTCCCAAAAAACATGGCAAATATCTTCATTTCCTCCACATCCTTCTCTTGGGCACCGCTCCGTCACTTTAATCCCCCTTCCACACAAAAAAGACTTTGTAGGTAAAACACGATGCAATGAGAGCCACACAATGTCCTTTTGCCTATTAGTAACTCCAGGTACACAAAAAAATTCCCATACTTCCAGCGACTGCGCAGAAGTGCAATATGGCACATCACTTAAAACTTCTTTGTCTCTCAAATGCTGCATAATCCTCTTTTTATCAGGCTTGCCTAAAGGGCCCAAATTATTCTGATCATAAAAAGACCTCAAAAACACATAAAATGAAGGTAATATCTGTGACACTGGTCTCCTCAGGTCTTTTTCACACCAGCCCCATTTGACAAACATCCAACCTGCAAAATATCTGCACATGTCAGCTGTCCGGTTATTACACTGTAAAATCTTAAAAACTGTTAAAAAATACTGTAAACGAATAAAAGTCTCAATATTGGGGAAGTCATATCCTCCAAGGCCTTTTTTACTCATGACAACCGTCCTCCTTATCTTCTCCATCTTGGATCCCCAAAAAAAAACAAAAAGCTTCCTTGTCATCCTCCTAATCCACAAAACTCCAGGGGGAAAAATCACTGTGGTGTATAGTAGCAATGGAAGTACAACGGACTTTATTATTAAAATTTTCCCTTTTAAAGACAGTCTCCTCAGCTTCCAAAAATTCAACTTTGTCTCCACTCTTTCATCCAATTTTTTGTAGCTCGCCTTTCCTCTCAGATCCTTCTCAAAAATCATCCCCAATATTTCCACACATTCTGTTTCCCGGATTCCATCCACCACCACATCTTCTTGTCTTCCAAAATTGCATAGCTGGCACTTGTTCCAGTTTATACTCATCCCTGATATACTACAAAAAATTCTAAGGTGCAAGTTATTCCTTCTCAAATCCACTTGAGAACTACAGACAAAGGCCACGTCGTCCATGTAGCCTAAGGACTTCACATTCTTCCCATTTCCACCAGGCACAAAGGCTCCACTCACATGTTTGTCCTTCTGTACATACTTCAGCAGAGGCTCAATCATACAAATAAAAATCAATGGGGAGAGAGGACAACCCTGCCTAACACCCGAATGGATGCCAAACCCAGGGCTCACATGACCATTCACCAGAATCTGACTACTTGCCCCAGTGTACAGTCCTTTAATTACTCTCAATATTTTCTTAGGAACCCCCAGCCTCTCAAGTACTAAAAACATGTAACGATGCGAGATCTTGTCATAGGCCTTCTCAAAGTCCACTGACTCTACAAACAATGCCTGCTTATTTAGATTAGCATAAAAAATCAGATCTCTTAACAAAATTAAATTGTCTGAGATTTTACGTCCAGGAACTGCACAGACCTGATAGTCACCCACCATAAAACCAATTACTTCACTCAACCGTTTAGCAACTATTTTTGCAATTATTTTGTAATCAACATTCAACAAAGAAATCGGCCGCCAATTCTTAATATCTCGTCTATCCCCCTTCTTGTGTATCAGAGTTACCACCCCTTTACACATAGAGGGAGACATGATCCCAGTATCAAAAACATATTGCACAACCCGAAAAAATTCTTTACATAGAATGTGCCAATACGCCATGTAAAACTCGACAGGCAGCCCATCTCCCCCTGGAGTTTTCCCTTTTGCCATACCATCCATCGCACATTTGACTTCCTCCTCCTTAACATCATCAGATAAAAAACCAGCATTGCATTCAGGAATGTCATTACTTAGAACCCTACAATAATCCACCATCTCTTCTTGTGTGGCTCTACTATCATTATTGAAAAGATTTTTAAAAAACTCACAGATCTGTTCCATCATTTCAGTACCCTCCACCTCACTCCCATCAGGCGTTAAAACAGATTTAAAAAAACCTTTTGAAGAAAAAACTTTTTTAAAAAAATACCGTGTGCATTTTTCATCTTCCTCCATATGCTTAATTTTAGCATTATACACAATAGCTCTGCCCTTCTCCAATAATGACTTCCTATGTTCCTCTTTCAGCCTACATATTTCCTCCTCCACCTCCATCCCTGCTTTCTTAAATTTATACAATACATTCAACCTACTCAACATCTTGGCTTCTCTTTCCTTCCTATCACGCACTTTCTGATAGCAAATATGCTTAAAAAAACCAGCAAACCTTTCCTTTGCCCAGTCCCACCACTCCAGAATATTCTTAAAGCCATTTTGTTTTGCCACACAATCTCCAAACAATTTTTTAAAGCCCTCAGTCACTTCCTCATCCTCCAGTAAGCTTATATTTAGCTTCCATACTCCTCTACCAAAACTCACTGAATCCGTGACGCTCACCTCTGTTATGACCATCTTATGATCAGAAAAACTTCTCCTCACATGTTCACACTGGACCACCTTCATTCCCTCGGACACAAAAACATAATCCAAACGGGACTGCCACCGCCCACTATCCGCTACATATGTGAAACGTTCATCAGCGTTCACCATAAGTCCCGCGTCAGTAAAATGCAAATCCTTCACAATCTCATTTATCATATTGGAAGTGACATCCAACTTTACGTCTGAAGAGCTCTCACGATCCTTGACATTCCTAATACAGTTAAAATCCCCGGCCACCACTGTAAAATCTCGCCCCGGCATTAAAAACTTAAGAGTTTCTAAAAAGGTTACACGTGCCCGCCTCTCACTTGGAGCATACACATTAAAAACTCTTATCCTGTGTCCCAGGAACTCCAGGACTAAAACCATGCATCTGCCAGGAACTAAAACTTTACACTCTATGACATTAAAATAACTATTTTTAAGTAAAATTCCAATCCCCTCATTCTTATTATCAGTGCAAACAGACCAAAAGGCTTTTCCCACTGCCCACTCCTCCTCACAAGGTGCTGACTTTATTGCACATTCCTGCAAACAAATGACATCAGCCTTCACAGACCTCAGCTCATCCAATACTGCTGCTCTTCTTACTACTGACCCAATTCCTCTCACATTACATGATGCAACTATTACACTCATCAGCACAAAAAGGTGCAGTACACTTAGACACGCCATCATAATAACCTATGATTGTCCTTGACTACCCAGCACCTTTCTCTGCAATACCAAACCAACGTCAGGCGATTCTGCACCAGAATCCCTGTTAACATGCAAATCAGCAGGTGTCCCAGAATTCCCCAGGGCACCTACATCTCCCTCTTCCCATTTGCATTTTTTACTGGAGGAAGACTCCACATCATCCCACTCAGACACTTCTTCCATATCTGAACACTCCTCACTAGAATCTCCTCTTTGTCCAGGTGTAATTGTGTGGTCATCATCTGAATCTTCCTCCCCCTGGCATTCCATCTCATCTGCATTAGAAACAGGGTCAGGACAATCACCCCCATCATTGAAGCTATTCAAAACTTCCCCAAATATTGTCTCAGTCACACTATCACTCCCAACCTTCTGAGAAGCCACCGAAGACCCTTTTCGTGCTCCACCCTGACTCCTTCTTGACTTTTTATTCCCCACCACCTGCCAGTCTTCCTCTTTAGCCTTACTACCACTCCCATCCTCCTCCAAACCTTTCACCACATTCTCAACAATCACACTGGGAGTCAGAGTCTGAGTTTTAACCCCCTCAGCTTTGTTAACCTCACTCCCGCCTGGTTTCCCCTCAGACTTATTCATACTGCCCCTATAAACCCCTTTTGCACGTGTAAACTCCCGACCAACTCCCACCACATCAGCAAAGGATCTGCCCGTCTTCCAGAGCACACATTTCTTGGCAAAGTGGCCCTCCCTTCCACATAAATCACAAACCTTCTTTGCAGCACATTCATTCACTTTATGTCCTGTCCTACCACAATTTTTACACACCTCCCCCTCCTGAGGACAACAACTCCGCTCATGTCCATACTTGTTACAGTTCCTGCAAAATTCAAGCTGCCCCTCATAAAAACAAAAACCTCTCTCCCCACCAATTGAGAAAAAAGCAGGAATTGACTTTACTCCTTCCGCCATATTGCTTCCAATCTTAAAACGCACCAAAAATTTTCTCTTTCCATTTAGATATCCATACTTGTTAACCATTCTGTACAAAAATCTTACTTCTTCACAGTATCTGTCCAGAAAAGTACGCACCGTACTATCCGACACTTTGGGGTTATACATGTGTACAATAACCACTTTAAAATTTCTCATAAACAGTGGGTCCACATCAATCTTCTCCAAAATCGGCTTACTCTTCTCTCTTTTCCATTCTTCCAAAGTCATATAAAACTCCTGGCACAGACCCTCAGAAGAAAAGGTAACATCATAAATTCCCTTCCTTGGAAACTCTTGTAGCGCTAATACATTTTTTACCTGTGCACAAGGTAGAGGCTTCAGTAACTCCATCACGATGTCATCCAATCCAATCTTCTCCAGAAACTCCTTCTTCACGACCAACCGAACCGTGTCCTCGACACCACGAGACACTGATGAATCCATGGTAGCAGGTTCTCCAATAACGGCCAACCCACGATCGCAACCCAAATCACGACCCGGGGCCCCCTTACAGGGACCCCGATCACAACCCCCTCAACCAGACCAGCAAAGGTTTCCCAAAGCTGATCTTAGCCAAAAGACCGAGAAGCGTTGCCTGAAATGCTTTGCCTCTACGGCCCCACCAAGGCCTACAACCAGCACCCATTGGGGAGACAGCGCGAAAGATTGCCAAGGGGAAGACATTTGTCGAAACTCTGGATGGATGCCTTCTCAAATGACAGTTCTGGTGTGTGTGAGTGTGTGGGTGTGTGTGTTCAAGCTGGGCACAACGCATTTTTGAATCTGCATAACTCCGCCTATTTTAACACACCCTCCATCCCTTTCCTTCGAAATAGTGCAAATAGCCTCTTCAGAGAAAAAGAGGACTTAAACTCTATAGCGCCACCTGTTGGAAGTAGCAATCCTACAAGTCACAATCAACTCTTTAACGACGAGTCATGCAATATGACTTAGGCTTTAAACCAAATCAGTATCTCATTTCGCAGACATGGTGTTTGGGGCTGTTGGCCCTCGTCAGTGCGAAGCATGAGAACTGATTTGGCTAGGTGAGAGGCTCTGGACTGGGGTCTAAGGTGTAACGTCTCTCCTTATGGAGAGTGACATACCAGCTGGCTTGTCAAGGTAAGGAGGCTTATTCAAGAAACAGGCAGGCGATCCGTTGTCTTCCCAGCTCTCCTGAAGCTGGGTGTAGACAGACCATGTGGTCTGCTGCTGCTCCAGCTACAGATTGAAGACGGTGCCATTTTACACTGCCTGATATAGGCCAAGAGCCCATTGTGACACGTGAGAGTTCCAGAGCCTATGGATAAAGGCCCCATTGTGACTGCACGTGAAGGTTCCGCGCTCAGATTCTATCTCCTGCAGGCAGCGCACATGATTGGTCAAAAGTATTAGAATACTACTCACACAGGTGTAGATGGACAAGACAAGCATATTCAAGATCTGCACAGACCCCATTTTTCCATTTTTTTTTTCAAAAATACATATAATACACCACATTCAAACATCAGTGGTCCACAATGTTTTCCAAAAGAATTCATGCATGCGGGCGGTCACAAATGTGGTCTGTATCGCCGAACTACTCATTGGATACTTCAATGTAAACACTTAGTACTGACAGCAGGGGCCTCATTTGGTAGATGGCACAATCTTTTTGCAACACTGTAACAAAAGGCCTAATTCAGGCCTACATCTTAACACACCTGTAGCAACCAGCAAAGTGTTGCAAATGGTCAAGTGAAATCGAGCAAAAGGGTACATTTGGCATTTGAAATGTGCTTTTTCCACCCTGAAAAGAATTCACAGGAAGGGTTAAAAGACAATTTGCGCCGATTTCAATCCAATCTGTTTTTAGAAACTGGATCAGAGAAGGAGTGCACTGATCCCGGAGACACTGCAATAACGGGTCAATGCGTGGAGTGGACAGAGCAAGCTCCAGTTCCAGCTCCCTGTTCTAAAAATCTCTTTAATATGTGGTCCCCAAATAGGGGACGTATCAGATATTAAACTGATAAGAACAGATACTACCACTTGATCTAAGCCATGAAAGGCCGAGAAGCGTTGCCTGAAATGCTTTGCCTCTACGGCCCCACCAAGGCCTACAACCAGCACCCATTGGGGAGACAGCGCGAAAGATTGCCAAGGGGAAGACATTTGTCGAAACTCTGGATGGATGCCTTCTCAAATGACAGTTCTGGTGTGTGTGAGTGTGTGGGTGTGTGTGTTCAAGCTGGGCACAACGCATTTTTGAATCTGCATAACTCCGCCTATTTTAACACACCCTCCATCCCTTTCCTTCGAAATAGTGCAAATAGCCTCTTCAGAGAAAAAGAGGACTTAAACTCTATAGCGCCACCTGTTGGAAGTAGCAATCCTACAAGTCACAATCAACTCTTTAACGACGAGTCATGCAATATGACTTAGGCTTTAAACCAAATCAGTATCTCATTTCGCAGACATGGTGTTTGGGGCTGTTGGCCCTCGTCAGTGCGAAGCATGAGAACTGATTTGGCTAGGTGAGAGGCTCTGGACTGGGGTCTAAGGTGTAACGTCTCTCCTTATGGAGAGTGACATACCAGCTGGCTTGTCAAGGTAAGGAGGCTTATTCAAGAAACAGGCAGGCGATCCGTTGTCTTCCCAGCTCTCCTGAAGCTGGGTGTAGACAGACCATGTGGTCTGCTGCTGCTCCAGCTACAGATTGAAGACGGTGCCATTTTACACTGCCTGATATAGGCCAAGAGCCCATTGTGACACGTGAGAGTTCCAGAGCCTATGGATAAAGGCCCCATTGTGACTGCACGTGAAGGTTCCGCGCTCAGATTCTATCTCCTGCAGGCAGCGCACATGATTGGTCAAAAGTATTAGAATACTACTCACACAGGTGTAGATGGACAAGACAAGCATATTCAAGATCTGCACAGACCCCATTTTTCCATTTTTTTTTTCAAAAATACATATAATACACCACATTCAAACATCAGTGGTCCACAATGTTTTCCAAAAGAATTCATGCATGCGGGCGGTCACAAATGTGGTCTGTATCGCCGAACTACTCATTGGATACTTCAATGCAAACACTTAGTACTGACAGCAGGGGCCTCATTTGGTAGATGGCACAATCTTTTTGCAACACTGTAACAAAAGGCCTAATTCAGGCCTACATCTTAACACACCTGTAGCAACCAGCAAAGTGTTGCAAATGGTCAAGTGAAATCGAGCAAAAGGGTACATTTGGCATTTGAAATGTGCTTTTTCCACCCTGAAAAGAATTCACAGGAAGGGTTAAAAGACAATTTGCGCCGATTTCAATCCAATCTGTTTTTAGAAACTGGATCAGAGAAGGAGTGCACTGATCCCGGAGACACTGCAATAACGGGTCAATGCGTGGAGTGGACAGAGCAAGCTCCAGTTCCAGCTCCCTGTTCTAAAAATCTCTTTAATATGTGGTCCCCAAATAGGGGACGTATCAGATATTAAACTGATAAGAACAGATACTACCACTTGATCTAAGCCATGAAAGGCCGAGAAGCGTTGCCTGAAATGCTTTGCCTCTACGGCCCCACCAAGGCCTACAACCAGCACCCATTGGGGAGACAGCGCGAAAGATTGCCAAGGGGAAGACATTTGTCGAAACTCTGGATGGATGCCTTCTCAAATGACAGTTCTGGTGTGTGTGAGTGTGTGGGTGTGTGTGTTCAAGCTGGGCACAACGCATTTTTGAATCTGCATAACTCCGCCTATTTTAACACACCCTCCATCCCTTTCCTTCGAAATAGTGCAAATAGCCTCTTCAGAGAAAAAGAGGACTTAAACTCTATAGCGCCACCTGTTGGAAGTAGCAATCCTACAAGTCACAATCAACTCTTTAACGACGAGTCATGCAATATGACTTAGGCTTTAAACCAAATCAGTATCTCATTTCGCAGACATGGTGTTTGGGGCTGTTGGCCCTCGTCAGTGCGAAGCATGAGAACTGATTTGGCTAGGTGAGAGGCTCTGGACTGGGGTCTAAGGTGTAACGTCTCTCCTTATGGAGAGTGACATACCAGCTGGCTTGTCAAGGTAAGGAGGCTTATTCAAGAAACAGGCAGGCGATCCGTTGTCTTCCCAGCTCTCCTGAAGCTGGGTGTAGACAGACCATGTGGTCTGCTGCTGCTCCAGCTACAGATTGAAGACGGTGCCATTTTACACTGCCTGATATAGGCCAAGAGCCCATTGTGACACGTGAGAGTTCCAGAGCCTATGGATAAAGGCCCCATTGTGACTGCACGTGAAGGTTCCGCGCTCAGATTCTATCTCCTGCAGGCAGCGCACATGATTGGTCAAAAGTATTAGAATACTACTCACACAGGTGTAGATGGACAAGACAAGCATATTCAAGATCTGCACAGACCCCATTTTTCCATTTTTTTTTTCAAAAATACATATAATACACCACATTCAAACATCAGTGGTCCACAATGTTTTCCAAAAGAATTCATGCATGCGGGCGGTCACAAATGTGGTCTGTATCGCCGAACTACTCATTGGATACTTCAATGTAAACACTTAGTACTGACAGCAGGGGCCTCATTTGGTAGATGGCACAATCTTTTTGCAACACTGTAACAAAAGGCCTAATTCAGGCCTACATCTTAACACACCTGTAGCAACCAGCAAAGTGTTGCAAATGGTCAAGTGAAATCGAGCAAAAGGGTACATTTGGCATTTGAAATGTGCTTTTTCCACCCTGAAAAGAATTCACAGGAAGGGTTAAAAGACAATTTGCGCCGATTTCAATCCAATCTGTTTTTAGAAACTGGATCAGAGAAGGAGTGCACTGATCCCGGAGACACTGCAATAACGGGTCAATGCGTGGAGTGGACAGAGCAAGCTCCAGTTCCAGCTCCCTGTTCTAAAAATCTCTTTAATATGTGGTCCCCAAATAGGGGACGTATCAGATATTAAACTGATAAGAACAGATACTACCACTTGATCTAAGCCATGAAAGGCCGAGAAGCGTTGCCTGAAATGCTTTGCCTCTACGGCCCCACCAAGGCCTACAACCAGCACCCATTGGGGAGACAGCGCGAAAGATTGCCAAGGGGAAGACATTTGTCGAAACTCTGGATGGATGCCTTCTCAAATGACAGTTCTGGTGTGTGTGAGTGTGTGGGTGTGTGTGTTCAAGCTGGGCACAACGCATTTTTGAATCTGCATAACTCCGCCTATTTTAACACACCCTCCATCCCTTTCCTTCGAAATAGTGCAAATAGCCTCTTCAGAGAAAAAGAGGACTTAAACTCTATAGCGCCACCTGTTGGAAGTAGCAATCCTACAAGTCACAATCAACTCTTTAACGACGAGTCATGCAATATGACTTAGGCTTTAAACCAAATCAGTATCTCAATTCGCAGACATGGTGTTTGGGGCTGTTGGCCCTCGTCAGTGCGAAGCATGAGATCTGATTTGGCTAGGTGAGAGGCTCTGGACTGGGGTCTAAGGGGTAACGTCTCTCCTTATGGAGAGTGACATACCAGCTGGCTTGTCAAGGTAAGGAGGCTTATTCAAGAAACAGGCAGGCGATCCGTTGTCTTCCCAGCTCTCCTGAAGCTGGGTGTAGACAGACCATGTGGTCTGCTGCTGCTCCAGCTACAGATTGAAGACGGTGCCATTTTACACTGCCTGATATAGGCCAAGAGCCCATTGTGACACGTGAGAGTTCCAGAGCCTATGGATAAAGGCCCCATTGTGACTGCACGTGAAGGTTCCGCGCTCAGATTCTATCTCCTGCAGGCAGCGCACATGATTGGTCAAAAGTATTAGAATACTACTCACACAGGTGTAGATGGACAAGACAAGCATATTCAAGATCTGCACAGACCCCATTTTTCCATTTTTTTTTCAAAAATACATATAATACACCACATTCAAACATCAGTGGTCCACAATGTTTTCCAAAAGAATTCATGCATGCGGGCGGTCACAAATGTGGTCTGTATCGCCGAACTACTCATTGGATACTTCAATGTAAACAATTAGTACTGACAGCAGGGGCCTCATTTGGTAGATGGCACAATCTTTTTGCAACACTGTAACAAAAGGCCTAATTCAGGCCTACATCTTAACACACCTGTAGCAACCAGCAAAGTGTTGCAAATGGTCAAGTGAAATCGAGCAAAAGGGTACATTTGGCATTTGAAATGTGCTTTTTCCACCCTGAAAAGAATTCACAGGAAGGGTTAAAAGACAATTTGCGCCGATTTCAATCCAATCTGTTTTTAGAAACTGGATCAGAGAAGGAGTGCACTGATCCCGGAGACACTGCAATAACGGGTCAATGCGTGGAGTGGACAGAGCAAGCTCCAGTTCCAGCTCCCTGTTCTAAAAATCTCTTTAATATGTGGTCCCCAAATAGGGGACGTATCAGATATTAAACTGATAAGAACAGATACTACCACTTGATCTAAGCCATGAAAGGCCGAGAAGCGTTGCCTGAAATGCTTTGCCTCTACGGCCCCACCAAGGCCTACAACCAGCACCCATTGGGGAGACAGCGCGAAAGATTGCCAAGGGGAAGACATTTGTCGAAACTCTGGATGGATGCCTTCTCAAATGACAGTTCTGGTGTGTGTGAGTGTGTGGGTGTGTGTGTTCAAGCTGGGCACAACGCATTTTTGAATCTGCATAACTCCGCCTATTTTAACACACCCTCCATCCCTTTCCTTCGAAATAGTGCAAATAGCCTCTTCAGAGAAAAAGAGGACTTAAACTCTATAGCGCCACCTGTTGGAAGTAGCAATCCTACAAGTCACAATCAACTCTTTAACGACGAGTCATGCAATATGACTTAGGCTTTAAACCAAATCAGTATCTCAATTCGCAGACATGGTGTTTGGGGCTGTTGGCCCTCGTCAGTGCGAAGCATGAGATCTGATTTGGCTAGGTGAGAGGCTCTGGACTGGGGTCTAAGGGGTAACGTCTCTCCTTATGGAGAGTGACATACCAGCTGGCTTGTCAAGGTAAGGAGGCTTATTCAAGAAACAGGCAGGCGATCCGTTGTCTTCCCAGCTCTCCTGAAGCTGGGTGTAGACAGACCATGTGGTCTGCTGCTGCTCCAGCTACAGATTGAAGACGGTGCCATTTTACACTGCCTGATATAGGCCAAGAGCCCATTGTGACACGTGAGAGTTCCAGAGCCTATGGATAAAGGCCCCATTGTGACTGCACGTGAAGGTTCCGCGCTCAGATTCTATCTCCTGCAGGCAGCGCACATGATTGGTCAAAAGTATTAGAATACTACTCACACAGGTGTAGATGGACAAGACAAGCATATTCAAGATCTGCACAGACCCCATTTTTCCATTTTTTTTTCAAAAATACATATAATACACCACATTCAAACATCAGTGGTCCACAATGTTTTCCAAAAGAATTCATGCATGCGGGCGGTCACAAATGTGGTCTGTATCGCCGAACTACTCATTGGATACTTCAATGTAAACACTTAGTACTGACAGCAGGGGCCTCATTTGGTAGATGGCACAATCTTTTTGCAACACTGTAACAAAAGGCCTAATTCAGGCCTACATCTTAACACACCTGTAGCAACCAGCAAAGTGTTGCAAATGGTCAAGTGAAATCGAGCAAAAGGGTACATTTGGCATTTGAAATGTGCTTTTTCCACCCTGAAAAGAATTCACAGGAAGGGTTAAAAGACAATTTGCGCCGATTTCAATCCAATCTGTTTTTAGAAACTGGATCAGAGAAGGAGTGCACTGATCCCGGAGACACTGCAATAACGGGTCAATGCGTGGAGTGGACAGAGCAAGCTCCAGTTCCAGCTCCCTGTTCTAAAAATCTCTTTAATATGTGGTCCCCAAATAGGGGACGTATCAGATATTAAACTGATAAGAACAGATACTACCACTTGATCTAAGCCATGAAAGGCCGAGAAGCGTTGCCTGAAATGCTTTGCCTCTACGGCCCCACCAAGGCCTACAACCAGCACCCATTGGGGAGACAGCGCGAAAGATTGCCAAGGGGAAGACATTTGTCGAAACTCTGGATGGATGCCTTCTCAAATGACAGTTCTGGTGTGTGTGAGTGTGTGGGTGTGTGTGTTCAAGCTGGGCACAACGCATTTTTGAATCTGCATAACTCCGCCTATTTTAACACACCCTCCATCCCTTTCCTTCGAAATAGTGCAAATAGCCTCTTCAGAGAAAAAGAGGACTTAAACTCTATAGCGCCACCTGTTGGAAGTAGCAATCCTACAAGTCACAATCAACTCTTTAACGACGAGTCATGCAATATGACTTAGGCTTTAAACCAAATCAGTATCTCAATTCGCAGACATGGTGTTTGGGGCTGTTGGCCCTCGTCAGTGCGAAGCATGAGATCTGATTTGGCTAGGTGAGAGGCTCTGGACTGGGGTCTAAGGGGTAACGTCTCTCCTTATGGAGAGTGACATACCAGCTGGCTTGTCAAGGTAAGGAGGCTTATTCAAGAAACAGGCAGGCGATCCGTTGTCTTCCCAGCTCTCCTGAAGCTGGGTGTAGACAGACCATGTGGTCTGCTGCTGCTCCAGCTACAGATTGAAGACGGTGCCATTTTACACTGCCTGATATAGGCCAAGAGCCCATTGTGACACGTGAGAGTTCCAGAGCCTATGGATAAAGGCCCCATTGTGACTGCACGTGAAGGTTCCGCGCTCAGATTCTATCTCCTGCAGGCAGCGCACATGATTGGTCAAAAGTATTAGAATACTACTCACACAGGTGTAGATGGACAAGACAAGCATATTCAAGATCTGCACAGACCCCATTTTTCCATTTTTTTTTTCAAAAATACATATAATACACCACATTCAAACATCAGTGGTCCACAATGTTTTCCAAAAGAATTCATGCATGCGGGCGGTCACAAATGTGGTCTGTATCGCCGAACTACTCATTGGATACTTCAATGTAAACACTTAGTACTGACAGCAGGGGCCTCATTTGGTAGATGGCACAATCTTTTTGCAACACTGTAACAAAAGGCCTAATTCAGGCCTACATCTTAACACACCTGTAGCAACCAGCAAAGTGTTGCAAATGGTCAAGTGAAATCGAGCAAAAGGGTACATTTGGCATTTGAAATGTGCTTTTTCCACCCTGAAAAGAATTCACAGGAAGGGTTAAAAGACAATTTGCGCCGATTTCAATCCAATCTGTTTTTAGAAACTGGATCAGAGAAGGAGTGCACTGATCCCGGAGACACTGCAATAACGGGTCAATGCGTGGAGTGGACAGAGCAAGCTCCAGTTCCAGCTCCCTGTTCTAAAAATCTCTTTAATATGTGGTCCCCAAATAGGGGACGTATCAGATATTAAACTGATAAGAACAGATACTACCACTTGATCTAAGCCATGAAAGGCCGAGAAGCGTTGCCTGAAATGCTTTGCCTCTACGGCCCCACCAAGGCCTACAACCAGCACCCATTGGGGAGACAGCGCGAAAGATTGCCAAGGGGAAGACATTTGTCGAAACTCTGGATGGATGCCTTCTCAAATGACAGTTCTGGTGTGTGTGAGTGTGTGGGTGTGTGTGTTCAAGCTGGGCACAACGCATTTTTGAATCTGCATAACTCCGCCTATTTTAACACACCCTCCATCCCTTTCCTTCGAAATAGTGCAAATAGCCTCTTCAGAGAAAAAGAGGACTTAAACTCTATAGCGCCACCTGTTGGAAGTAGCAATCCTACAAGTCACAATCAACTCTTTAACGACGAGTCATGCAATATGACTTAGGCTTTAAACCAAATCAGTATCTCATTTCGCAGACATGGTGTTTGGGGCTGTTGGCCCTCGTCAGTGCGAAGCATGAGATCTGATTTGGCTAGGTGAGAGGCTCTGGACTGGGGTCTAAGGGGTAACGTCTCTCCTTATGGAGAGTGACATACCAGCTGGCTTGTCAAGGTAAGGAGGCTTATTCAAGAAACAGGCAGGCGATCCGTTGTCTTCCCAGCTCTCCTGAAGCTGGGTGTAGACAGACCATGTGGTCTGCTGCTGCTCCAGCTACAGATTGAAGACGGTGCCATTTTACACTGCCTGATATAGGCCAAGAGCCCATTGTGACACGTGAGAGTTCCAGAGCCTATGGATAAAGGCCCCATTGTGACTGCACGTGAAGGTTCCGCGCTCAGATTCTATCTCCTGCAGGCAGCGCACATGATTGGTCAAAAGTATTAGAATACTACTCACACAGGTGTAGATGGACAAGACAAGCATATTCAAGATCTGCACAGACCCCATTTTTCCATTTTTTTTTTCAAAAATACATATAATACACCACATTCAAACATCAGTGGTCCACAATGTTTTCCAAAAGAATTCATGCATGCGGGCGGTCACAAATGTGGTCTGTATCGCCGAACTACTCATTGGATACTTCAATGTAAACACTTAGTACTGACAGCAGGGGCCTCATTTGGTAGATGGCACAATCTTTTTGCAACACTGTAACAAAAGGCCTAATTCAGGCCTACATCTTAACACACCTGTAGCAACCAGCAAAGTGTTGCAAATGGTCAAGTGAAATCGAGCAAAAGGGTACATTTGGCATTTGAAATGTGCTTTTTCCACCCTGAAAAGAATTCACAGGAAGGGTTAAAAGACAATTTGCGCCGATTTCAATCCAATCTGTTTTTAGAAACTGGATCAGAGAAGGAGTGCACTGATCCCGGAGACACTGCAATAACGGGTCAATGCGTGGAGTGGACAGAGCAAGCTCCAGTTCCAGCTCCCTGTTCTAAAAATCTCTTTAATATGTGGTCCCCAAATAGGGGACGTATCAGATATTAAACTGATAAGAACAGATACTACCACTTGATCTAAGCCATGAAAGGCCGAGAAGCGTTGCCTGAAATGCTTTGCCTCTACGGCCCCACCAAGGCCTACAACCAGCACCCATTGGGGAGACAGCGCGAAAGATTGCCAAGGGGAAGACATTTGTCGAAACTCTGGATGGATGCCTTCTCAAATGACAGTTCTGGTGTGTGTGAGTGTGTGGGTGTGTGTGTTCAAGCTGGGCACAACGCATTTTTGAATCTGCATAACTCCGCCTATTTTAACACACCCTCCATCCCTTTCCTTCGAAATAGTGCAAATAGCCTCTTCAGAGAAAAAGAGGACTTAAACTCTATAGCGCCACCTGTTGGAAGTAGCAATCCTACAAGTCACAATCAACTCTTTAACGACGAGTCATGCAATATGACTTAGGCTTTAAGCCAAATCAGTATCTCATTTCGCAGACATGGTGTTTGGGGCTGTTGGCCCTCGTCAGTGCGAAGCATGAGAACTGATTTGGCTAGGTGAGAGGCTCTGGACTGGGGTCTAAGGTGTAACGTCTCTCCTTATGGAGAGTGACATACCAGCTGGCTTGTCAAGGTAAGGAGGCTTATTCAAGAAACAGGCAGGCGATCCGTTGTCTTCCCAGCTCTCCTGAAGCTGGGTGTAGACAGACCATGTGGTCTGCTGCTGCTCCAGCTACAGATTGAAGACGGTGCCATTTTACACTGCCTGATATAGGCCAAGAGCCCATTGTGACACGTGAGAGTTCCAGAGCCTATGGATAAAGGCCCCATTGTGACTGCACGTGAAGGTTCCGCGCTCAGATTCTATCTCCTGCAGGCAGCGCACATGATTGGTCAAAAGTATTAGAATACTACTCACACAGGTGTAGATGGACAAGACAAGCATATTCAAGATCTGCACAGACCCCATTTTTCCATTTTTTTTTTCAAAAATACATATAATACACCACATTCAAACATCAGTGGTCCACAATGTTTTCCAAAAGAATTCATGCATGCGGGCGGTCACAAATGTGGTCTGTATCGCCGAACTACTCATTGGATACTTCAATGTAAACACTTAGTACTGACAGCAGGGGCCTCATTTGGTAGATGGCACAATCTTTTTGCAACACTGTAACAAAAGGCCTAATTCAGGCCTACATCTTAACACACCTGTAGCAACCAGCAAAGTGTTGCAAATGGTCAAGTGAAATCGAGCAAAAGGGTACATTTGGCATTTGAAATGTGCTTTTTCCACCCTGAAAAGAATTCACAGGAAGGGTTAAAAGACAATTTGCGCCGATTTCAATCCAATCTGTTTTTAGAAACTGGATCAGAGAAGGAGTGCACTGATCCCGGAGACACTGCAATAACGGGTCAATGCGTGGAGTGGACAGAGCAAGCTCCAGTTCCAGCTCCCTGTTCTAAAAATCTCTTTAATATGTGGTCCCCAAATAGGGGACGTATCAGATATTAAACTGATAAGAACAGATACTACCACTTGATCTAAGCCATGAAAGGCCGAGAAGCGTTGCCTGAAATGCTTTGCCTCTACGGCCCCACCAAGGCCTACAACCAGCACCCATTGGGGAGACAGCGCGAAAGATTGCCAAGGGGAAGACATTTGTCGAAACTCTGGATGGATGCCTTCTCAAATGACAGTTCTGGTGTGTGTGAGTGTGTGGGTGTGTGTGTTCAAGCTGGGCACAACGCATTTTTGAATCTGCATAACTCCGCCTATTTTAACACACCCTCCATCCCTTTCCTTCGAAATAGTGCAAATAGCCTCTTCAGAGAAAAAGAGGACTTAAACTCTATAGCGCCACCTGTTGGAAGTAGCAATCCTACAAGTCACAATCAACTCTTTAACGACGAGTCATGCAATATGACTTAGGCTTTAAACCAAATCAGTATCTCATTTCGCAGACATGGTGTTTGGGGCTGTTGGCCCTCGTCAGTGCGAAGCATGAGAACTGATTTGGCTAGGTGAGAGGCTCTGGACTGGGGTCTAAGGTGTAACGTCTCTCCTTATGGAGAGTGACATACCAGCTGGCTTGTCAAGGTAAGGAGGCTTATTCAAGAAACAGGCAGGCGATCCGTTGTCTTCCCAGCTCTCCTGAAGCTGGGTGTAGACAGACCATGTGGTCTGCTGCTGCTCCAGCTACAGATTGAAGACGGTGCCATTTTACACTGCCTGATATAGGCCAAGAGCCCATTGTGACACGTGAGAGTTCCAGAGCCTATGGATAAAGGCCCCATTGTGACTGCACGTGAAGGTTCCGCGCTCAGATTCTATCTCCTGCAGGCAGCGCACATGATTGGTCAAAAGTATTAGAATACTACTCACACAGGTGTAGATGGACAAGACAAGCATATTCAAGATCTGCACAGACCCCATTTTTCCATTTTTTTTTTCAAAAATACATATAATACACCACATTCAAACATCAGTGGTCCACAATGTTTTCCAAAAGAATTCATGCATGCGGGCGGTCACAAATGTGGTCTGTATCGCCGAACTACTCATTGGATACTTCAATGTAAACACTTAGTACTGACAGCAGGGGCCTCATTTGGTAGATGGCACAATCTTTTTGCAACACTGTAACAAAAGGCCTAATTCAGGCCTACATCTTAACACACCTGTAGCAACCAGCAAAGTGTTGCAAATGGTCAAGTGAAATCGAGCAAAAGGGTACATTTGGCATTTGAAATGTGCTTTTTCCACCCTGAAAAGAATTCACAGGAAGGGTTAAAAGACAATTTGCGCCGATTTCAATCCAATCTGTTTTTAGAAACTGGATCAGAGAAGGAGTGCACTGATCCCGGAGACACTGCAATAACGGGTCAATGCGTGGAGTGGACAGAGCAAGCTCCAGTTCCAGCTCCCTGTTCTAAAAATCTCTTTAATATGTGGTCCCCAAATAGGGGACGTATCAGATATTAAACTGATAAGAACAGATACTACCACTTGATCTAAGCCATGAAAGGCCGAGAAGCGTTGCCTGAAATGCTTTGCCTCTACGGCCCCACCAAGGCCTACAACCAGCACCCATTGGGGAGACAGCGCGAAAGATTGCCAAGGGGAAGACATTTGTCGAAACTCTGGATGGATGCCTTCTCAAATGACAGTTCTGGTGTGTGTGAGTGTGTGGGTGTGTGTGTTCAAGCTGGGCACAACGCATTTTTGAATCTGCATAACTCCGCCTATTTTAACACACCCTCCATCCCTTTCCTTCGAAATAGTGCAAATAGCCTCTTCAGAGAAAAAGAGGACTTAAACTCTATAGCGCCACCTGTTGGAAGTAGCAATCCTACAAGTCACAATCAACTCTTTAACGACGAGTCATGCAATATGACTTAGGCTTTAAACCAAATCAGTATCTCAATTCGCAGACATGGTGTTTGGGGCTGTTGGCCCTCGTCAGTGCGAAGCATGAGATCTGATTTGGCTAGGTGAGAGGCTCTGGACTGGGGTCTAAGGGGTAACGTCTCTCCTTATGGAGAGTGACATACCAGCTGGCTTGTCAAGGTAAGGAGGCTTATTCAAGAAACAGGCAGGCGATCCGTTGTCTTCCCAGCTCTCCTGAAGCTGGGTGTAGACAGACCATGTGGTCTGCTGCTGCTCCAGCTACAGATTGAAGACGGTGCCATTTTACACTGCCTGATATAGGCCAAGAGCCCATTGTGACACGTGAGAGTTCCAGAGCCTATGGATAAAGGCCCCATTGTGACTGCACGTGAAGGTTCCGCGCTCAGATTCTATCTCCTGCAGGCAGCGCACATGATTGGTCAAAAGTATTAGAATACTACTCACACAGGTGTAGATGGACAAGACAAGCATATTCAAGATCTGCACAGACCCCATTTTTCCATTTTTTTTTTAAAAAATACATATAATACACCACATTCAAACATCAGTGGTCCACAATGTTTTCCAAAAGAATTCATGCATGCGGGCGGTCACAAATGTGGTCTGTATCGCCGAACTACTCATTGGATACTTCAATGTAAACACTTAGTACTGACAGCAGGGGCCTCATTTGGTAGATGGCACAATCTTTTTGCAACACTGTAACAAAAGGCCTAATTCAGGCCTACATCTTAACACACCTGTAGCAACCAGCAAAGTGTTGCAAATGGTCAAGTGAAATCGAGCAAAAGGGTACATTTGGCATTTGAAATGTGCTTTTTCCACCCTGAAAAGAATTCACAGGAAGGGTTAAAAGACAATTTGCGCCGATTTCAATCCAATCTGTTTTTAGAAACTGGATCAGAGAAGGAGTGCACTGATCCCGGAGACACTGCAATAACGGGTCAATGCGTGGAGTGGACAGAGCAAGCTCCAGTTCCAGCTCCCTGTTCTAAAAATCTCTTTAATATGTGGTCCCCAAATAGGGGACGTATCAGATATTAAACTGATAAGAACAGATACTACCACTTGATCTAAGCCATGAAAGGCCGAGAAGCGTTGCCTGAAATGCTTTGCCTCTACGGCCCCACCAAGGCCTACAACCAGCACCCATTGGGGAGACAGCGCGAAAGATTGCCAAGGGGAAGACATTTGTCGAAACTCTGGATGGATGCCTTCTCAAATGACAGTTCTGGTGTGTGTGAGTGTGTGGGTGTGTGTGTTCAAGCTGGGCACAACGCATTTTTGAATCTGCATAACTCCGCCTATTTTAACACACCCTCCATCCCTTTCCTTCGAAATAGTGCAAATAGCCTCTTCAGAGAAAAAGAGGACTTAAACTCTATAGCGCCACCTGTTGGAAGTAGCAATCCTACAAGTCACAATCAACTCTTTAACGACGAGTCATGCAATATGACTTAGGCTTTAAACCAAATCAGTATCTCATTTCGCAGACATGGTGTTTGGGGCTGTTGGCCCTCGTCAGTGCGAAGCATGAGATCTGATTTGGCTAGGTGAGAGGCTCTGGACTGGGGTCTAAGGGGTAACGTCTCTCCTTATGGAGAGTGACATACCAGCTGGCTTGTCAAGGTAAGGAGGCTTATTCAAGAAACAGGCAGGCGATCCGTTGTCTTCCCAGCTCTCCTGAAGCTGGGTGTAGACAGACCATGTGGTCTGCTGCTGCTCCAGCTACAGATTGAAGACGGTGCCATTTTACACTGCCTGATATAGGCCAAGAGCCCATTGTGACACGTGAGAGTTCCAGAGCCTATGGATAAAGGCCCCATTGTGACTGCACGTGAAGGTTCCGCGCTCAGATTCTATCTCCTGCAGGCAGCGCACATGATTGGTCAAAAGTATTAGAATACTACTCACACAGGTGTAGATGGACAAGACAAGCATATTCAAGATCTGCACAGACCCCATTTTTCCATTTTTTTTTTCAAAAATACATATAATACACCACATTCAAACATCAGTGGTCCACAATGTTTTCCAAAAGAATTCATGCATGCGGGCGGTCACAAATGTGGTCTGTATCGCCGAACTACTCATTGGATACTTCAATGTAAACACTTAGTACTGACAGCAGGGGCCTCATTTGGTAGATGGCACAATCTTTTTGCAACACTGTAACAAAAGGCCTAATTCAGGCCTACATCTTAACACACCTGTAGCAACCAGCAAAGTGTTGCAAATGGTCAAGTGAAATCGAGCAAAAGGGTACATTTGGCATTTGAAATGTGCTTTTTCCACCCTGAAAAGAATTCACAGGAAGGGTTAAAAGACAATTTGCGCCGATTTCAATCCAATCTGTTTTTAGAAACTGGATCAGAGAAGGAGTGCACTGATCCCGGAGACACTGCAATAACGGGTCAATGCGTGGAGTGGACAGAGCAAGCTCCAGTTCCAGCTCCCTGTTCTAAAAATCTCTTTAATATGTGGTCCCCAAATAGGGGACGTATCAGATATTAAACTGATAAGAACAGATACTACCACTTGATCTAAGCCATGAAAGGCCGAGAAGCGTTGCCTGAAATGCTTTGCCTCTACGGCCCCACCAAGGCCTACAACCAGCACCCATTGGGGAGACAGCGCGAAAGATTGCCAAGGGGAAGACATTTGTCGAAACTCTGGATGGATGCCTTCTCAAATGACAGTTCTGGTGTGTGTGAGTGTGTGGGTGTGTGTGTTCAAGCTGGGCACAACGCATTTTTGAATCTGCATAACTCCGCCTATTTTAACACACCCTCCATCCCTTTCCTTCGAAATAGTGCAAATAGCCTCTTCAGAGAAAAAGAGGACTTAAACTCTATAGCGCCACCTGTTGGAAGTAGCAATCCTACAAGTCACAATCAACTCTTTAACGACGAGTCATGCAATATGACTTAGGCTTTAAACCAAATCAGTATCTCATTTCGCAGACATGGTGTTTGGGGCTGTTGGCCCTCGTCAGTGCGAAGCATGAGAACTGATTTGGCTAGGTGAGAGGCTCTGGACTGGGGTCTAAGGTGTAACGTCTCTCCTTATGGAGAGTGACATACCAGCTGGCTTGTCAAGGTAAGGAGGCTTATTCAAGAAACAGGCAGGCGATCCGTTGTCTTCCCAGCTCTCCTGAAGCTGGGTGTAGACAGACCATGTGGTCTGCTGCTGCTCCAGCTACAGATTGAAGACGGTGCCATTTTACACTGCCTGATATAGGCCAAGAGCCCATTGTGACACGTGAGAGTTCCAGAGCCTATGGATAAAGGCCCCATTGTGACTGCACGTGAAGGTTCCGCGCTCAGATTCTATCTCCTGCAGGCAGCGCACATGATTGGTCAAAAGTATTAGAATACTACTCACACAGGTGTAGATGGACAAGACAAGCATATTCAAGATCTGCACAGACCCCATTTTTCCATTTTTTTTTTCAAAAATACATATAATACACCACATTCAAACATCAGTGGTCCACAATGTTTTCCAAAAGAATTCATGCATGCGGGCGGTCACAAATGTGGTCTGTATCGCCGAACTACTCATTGGATACTTCAATGTAAACACTTAGTACTGACAGCAGGGGCCTCATTTGGTAGATGGCACAATCTTTTTGCAACACTGTAACAAAAGGCCTAATTCAGGCCTACATCTTAACACACCTGTAGCAACCAGCAAAGTGTTGCAAATGGTCAAGTGAAATCGAGCAAAAGGGTACATTTGGCATTTGAAATGTGCTTTTTCCACCCTGAAAAGAATTCACAGGAAGGGTTAAAAGACAATTTGCGCCGATTTCAATCCAATCTGTTTTTAGAAACTGGATCAGAGAAGGAGTGCACTGATCCCAGAGACACTGCAATAACGGGTCAATGCGTGGAGTGGACAGAGCAAGCTCCAGTTCCAGCTCCCTGTTCTAAAAATCTCTTTAATATGTGGTCCCCAAATAGGGGACGTATCAGATATTAAACTGATAAGAACAGATACTACCACTTGATCTAAGCCATGAAAGGCCGAGAAGCGTTGCCTGAAATGCTTTGCCTCTACGGCCCCACCAAGGCCTACAACCAGCACCCATTGGGGAGACAGCGCGAAAGATTGCCAAGGGGAAGACATTTGTCGAAACTCTGGATGGATGCCTTCTCAAATGACAGTTCTGGTGTGTGTGAGTGTGTGGGTGTGTGTGTTCAAGCTGGGCACAACGCATTTTTGAATCTGCATAACTCCGCCTATTTTAACACACCCTCCATCCCTTTCCTTCGAAATAGTGCAAATAGCCTCTTCAGAGAAAAAGAGGACTTAAACTCTATAGCGCCACCTGTTGGAAGTAGCAATCCTACAAGTCACAATCAACTCTTTAACGACGAGTCATGCAATATGACTTAGGCTTTAAACCAAATCAGTATCTCATTTCGCAGACATGGTGTTTGGGGCTGTTGGCCCTCGTCAGTGCGAAGCATGAGAACTGATTTGGCTAGGTGAGAGGCTCTGGACTGGGGTCTAAGGTGTAACGTCTCTCCTTATGGAGAGTGACATACCAGCTGGCTTGTCAAGGTAAGGAGGCTTATTCAAGAAACAGGCAGGCGATCCGTTGTCTTCCCAGCTCTCCTGAAGCTGGGTGTAGACAGACCATGTGGTCTGCTGCTGCTCCAGCTACAGATTGAAGACGGTGCCATTTTACACTGCCTGATATAGGCCAAGAGCCCATTGTGACACGTGAGAGTTCCAGAGCCTATGGATAAAGGCCCCATTGTGACTGCACGTGAAGGTTCCGCGCTCAGATTCTATCTCCTGCAGGCAGCGCACATGATTGGTCAAAAGTATTAGAATACTACTCACACAGGTGTAGATGGACAAGACAAGCATATTCAAGATCTGCACAGACCCCATTTTTCCATTTTTTTTTTTCAAAAATACATATAATACACCACATTCAAACATCAGTGGTCCACAATGTTTTCCAAAAGAATTCATGCATGCGGGCGGTCACAAATGTGGTCTGTATCGCCGAACTACTCATTGGATACTTCAATGTAAACACTTAGTACTGACAGCAGGGGCCTCATTTGGTAGATGGCACAATCTTTTTGCAACACTGTAACAAAAGGCCTAATTTAGGCCTACATCTTAACACACCTGTAGCAACCAGCAAAGTGTTGCAAATGGTCAAGTGAAATCGAGCAAAAGGGTACATTTGGCATTTGAAATGTGCTTTTTCCACCCTGAAAAGAATTCACAGGAAGGGTTAAAAGACAATTTGCGCCGATTTCAATCCAATCTGTTTTTAGAAACTGGATCAGAGAAGGAGTGCACTGATCCCGGAGACACTGCAATAACGGGTCAATGCGTGGAGTGGACAGAGCAAGCTCCAGTTCCAGCTCCCTGTTCTAAAAATCTCTTTAATATGTGGTCCCCAAATAGGGGACGTATCAGATATTAAACTGATAAGAACAGATACTACCACTTGATCTAAGCCATGAAAGGCCGAGAAGCGTTGCCTGAAATGCTTTGCCTCTACGGCCCCACCAAGGCCTACAACCAGCACCCATTGGGGAGACAGCGCGAAAGATTGCCAAGGGGAAGACATTTGTCGAAACTCTGGATGGATGCCTTCTCAAATGACAGTTCTGGTGTGTGTGAGTGTGTGGGTGTGTGTGTTCAAGCTGGGCACAACGCATTTTTGAATCTGCATAACTCCGCCTATTTTAACACACCCTCCATCCCTTTCCTTCGAAATAGTGCAAATAGCCTCTTCAGAGAAAAAGAGGACTTAAACTCTATAGCGCCACCTGTTGGAAGTAGCAATCCTACAAGTCACAATCAACTCTTTAACGACGAGTCATGCAATATGACTTAGGCTTTAAACCAAATCAGTATCTCATTTCGCAGACATGGTGTTTGGGGCTGTTGGCCCTCGTCAGTGCGAAGCATGAGAACTGATTTGGCTAGGTGAGAGGCTCTGGACTGGGGTCTAAGGTGTAACGTCTCTCCTTATGGAGAGTGACATACCAGCTGGCTTGTCAAGGTAAGGAGGCTTATTCAAGAAACAGGCAGGCGATCCGTTGTCTTCCCAGCTCTCCTGAAGCTGGGTGTAGACAGACCATGTGGTCTGCTGCTGCTCCAGCTACAGATTGAAGACGGTGCCATTTTACACTGCCTGATATAGGCCAAGAGCCCATTGTGACACGTGAGAGTTCCAGAGCCTACGGATAAAGGCCCCATTGTGACTGCACGTGAAGGTTCCGCGCTCAGATTCTATCTCCTGCAGGCAGCGCACATGATTGGTCAAAAGTATTAGAATACTACTCACACAGGTGTAGATGGACAAGACAAGCATATTCAAGATCTGCACAGACCCCATTTTTCCATTTTTTTTTTCAAAAATACATATAATACACCACATTCAAACATCAGTGGTCCACAATGTTTTCCAAAAGAATTCATGCATGCGGGCGGTCACAAATGTGGTCTGTATCGCCGAACTACTCATTGGATACTTCAATGTAAACACTTAGTACTGACAGCAGGGGCCTCATTTGGTAGATGGCACAATCTTTTTGCAACACTGTAACAAAAGGCCTAATTCAGGCCTACATCTTAACACACCTGTAGCAACCAGCAAAGTGTTGCAAATGGTCAAGTGAAATCGAGCAAAAGGGTACATTTGGCATTTGAAATGTGCTTTTTCCACCCTGAAAAGAATTCACAGGAAGGGTTAAAAGACAATTTGCGCCGATTTCAATCCAATCTGTTTTTAGAAACTGGATCAGAGAAGGAGTGCACTGATCCCGGAGACACTGCAATAACGGGTCAATGCGTGGAGTGGACAGAGCAAGCTCCAGTTCCAGCTCCCTGTTCTAAAAATCTCTTTAATATGTGGTCCCCAAATAGGGGACGTATCAGATATTAAACTGATAAGAACAGATACTACCACTTGATCTAAGCCATGAAAGGCCGAGAAGCGTTGCCTGAAATGCTTTGCCTCTACGGCCCCACCAAGGCCTACAACCAGCACCCATTGGGGAGACAGCGCGAAAGATTGCCAAGGGGAAGACATTTGTCGAAACTCTGGATGGATGCCTTCTCAAATGACAGTTCTGGTGTGTGTGAGTGTGTGGGTGTGTGTGTTCAAGCTGGGCACAACGCATTTTTGAATCTGCATAACTCCGCCTATTTTAACACACCCTCCATCCCTTTCCTTCGAAATAGTGCAAATAGCCTCTTCAGAGAAAAAGAGGACTTAAACTCTATAGCGCCACCTGTTGGAAGTAGCAATCCTACAAGTCACAATCAACTCTTTAACGACGAGTCATGCAATATGACTTAGGCTTTAAACCAAATCAGTATCTCATTTCGCAGACATGGTGTTTGGGGCTGTTGGCCCTCGTCAGTGCGAAGCATGAGAACTGATTTGGCTAGGTGAGAGGCTCTGGACTGGGGTCTAAGGTGTAACGTCTCTCCTTATGGAGAGTGACATACCAGCTGGCTTGTCAAGGTAAGGAGGCTTATTCAAGAAACAGGCAGGCGATCCGTTGTCTTCCCAGCTCTCCTGAAGCTGGGTGTAGACAGACCATGTGGTCTGCTGCTGCTCCAGCTACAGATTGAAGACGGTGCCATTTTACACTGCCTGATATAGGCCAAGAGCCCATTGTGACACGTGAGAGTTCCAGAGCCTATGGATAAAGGCCCCATTGTGACTGCACGTGAAGGTTCCGCGCTCAGATTCTATCTCCTGCAGGCAGCGCACATGATTGGTCAAAAGTATTAGAATACTACTCACACAGGTGTAGATGGACAAGACAAGCATATTCAAGATCTGCACAGACCCCATTTTTCCATTTTTTTTTTCAAAAATACATATAATACACCACATTCAAACATCAGTGGTCCACAATGTTTTCCAAAAGAATTCATGCATGCGGGCGGTCACAAATGTGGTCTGTATCGCCGAACTACTCATTGGATACTTCAATGTAAACACTTAGTACTGACAGCAGGGGCCTCATTTGGTAGATGGCACAATCTTTTTGCAACACTGTAACAAAAGGCCTAATTCAGGCCTACATCTTAACACACCTGTAGCAACCAGCAAAGTGTTGCAAATGGTCAAGTGAAATCGAGCAAAAGGGTACATTTGGCATTTGAAATGTGCTTTTTCCACCCTGAAAAGAATTCACAGGAAGGGTTAAAAGACAATTTGCGCCGATTTCAATCCAATCTGTTTTTAGAAACTGGATCAGAGAAGGAGTGCACTGATCCCGGAGACACTGCAATAACAGGTCAATGCGTGGAGTGGACAGAGCAAGCTCCAGTTCCAGCTCCCTGTTCTAAAAATCTCTTTAATATGTGGTCCCCAAATAGGGGACGTATCAGATATTAAACTGATAAGAACAGATACTACCACTTGATCTAAGCCATGAAAGGCCGAGAAGCGTTGCCTGAAATGCTTTGCCTCTACGGCCCCACCAAGGCCTACAACCAGCACCCATTGGGGAGACAGCGCGAAAGATTGCCAAGGGGAAGACATTTGTCGAAACTCTGGATGGATGCCTTCTCAAATGACAGTTCTGGTGTGTGTGAGTGTGTGGGTGTGTGTGTTCAAGCTGGGCACAACGCATTTTTGAATCTGCATAACTCCGCCTATTTTAACACACCCTCCATCCCTTTCCTTCGAAATAGTGCAAATAGCCTCTTCAGAGAAAAAGAGGACTTAAACTCTATAGCGCCACCTGTTGGAAGTAGCAATCCTACAAGTCACAATCAACTCTTTAACGACGAGTCATGCAATATGACTTAGGCTTTAAACCAAATCAGTATCTCAATTCGCAGACATGGTGTTTGGGGCTGTTGGCCCTCGTCAGTGCGAAGCATGAGATCTGATTTGGCTAGGTGAGAGGCTCTGGACTGGGGTCTAAGGGGTAACGTCTCTCCTTATGGAGAGTGACATACCAGCTGGCTTGTCAAGGTAAGGAGGCTTATTCAAGAAACAGGCAGGCGATCCGTTGTCTTCCCAGCTCTCCTGAAGCTGGGTGTAGACAGACCATGTGGTCTGCTGCTGCTCCAGCTACAGATTGAAGACGGTGCCATTTTACACTGCCTGATATAGGCCAAGAGCCCATTGTGACACGTGAGAGTTCCAGAGCCTATGGATAAAGGCCCCATTGTGACTGCACGTGAAGGTTCCGCGCTCAGATTCTATCTCCTGCAGGCAGCGCACATGATTGGTCAAAAGTATTAGAATACTACTCACACAGGTGTAGATGGACAAGACAAGCATATTCAAGATCTGCACAGACCCCATTTTTCCATTTTTTTTTTCAAAAATACATATAATACACCACATTCAAACATCAGTGGTCCACAATGTTTTCCAAAAGAATTCATGCATGCGGGCGGTCACAAATGTGGTCTGTATCGCCGAACTACTCATTGGATACTTCAATGTAAACACTTAGTACTGACAGCAGGGGCCTCATTTGGTAGATGGCACAATCTTTTTGCAACACTGTAACAAAAGGCCTAATTCAGGCCTACATCTTAACACACCTGTAGCAACCAGCAAAGTGTTGCAAATGGTCAAGTGAAATCGAGCAAAAGGGTACATTTGGCATTTGAAATGTGCTTTTTCCACCCTGAAAAGAATTCACAGGAAGGGTTAAAAGACAATTTGCGCCGATTTCAATCCAATCTGTTTTTAGAAACTGGATCAGAGAAGGAGTGCACTGATCCCGGAGACACTGCAATAACGGGTCAATGCGTGGAGTGGACAGAGCAAGCTCCAGTTCCAGCTCCCTGTTCTAAAAATCTCTTTAATATGTGGTCCCCAAATAGGGGACGTATCAGATATTAAACTGATAAGAACAGATACTACCACTTGATCTAAGCCATGAAAGGCCGAGAAGCGTTGCCTGAAATGCTTTGCCTCTACGGCCCCACCAAGGCCTACAACCAGCACCCATTGGGGAGACAGCGCGAAAGATTGCCAAGGGGAAGACATTTGTCGAAACTCTGGATGGATGCCTTCTCAAATGACAGTTCTGGTGTGTGTGAGTGTGTGGGTGTGTGTGTTCAAGCTGGGCACAACGCATTTTTGAATCTGCATAACTCCGCCTATTTTAACACACCCTCCATCCCTTTCCTTCGAAATAGTGCAAATAGCCTCTTCAGAGAAAAAGAGGACTTAAACTCTATAGCGCCACCTGTTGGAAGTAGCAATCCTACAAGTCACAATCAACTCTTTAACGACGAGTCATGCAATATGACTTAGGCTTTAAACCAAATCAGTATCTCATTTCGCAGACATGGTGTTTGGGGCTGTTGGCCCTCGTCAGTGCGAAGCATGAGAACTGATTTGGCTAGGTGAGAGGCTCTGGACTGGGGTCTAAGGTGTAACGTCTCTCCTTATGGAGAGTGACATACCAGCTGGCTTGTCAAGGTAAGGAGGCTTATTCAAGAAACAGGCAGGCGATCCGTTGTCTTCCCAGCTCTCCTGAAGCTGGGTGTAGACAGACCATGTGGTCTGCTGCTGCTCCAGCTACAGATTGAAGACGGTGCCATTTTACACTGCCTGATATAGGCCAAGAGCCCATTGTGACACGTGAGAGTTCCAGAGCCTATGGATAAAGGCCCCATTGTGACTGCACGTGAAGGTTCCGCGCTCAGATTCTATCTCCTGCAGGCAGCGCACATGATTGGTCAAAAGTATTAGAATACTACTCACACAGGTGTAGATGGACAAGACAAGCATATTCAAGATCTGCACAGACCCCATTTTTCCATTTTTTTTTTCAAAAATACATATAATACACCACATTCAAACATCAGTGGTCCACAATGTTTTCCAGAAGAATTCATGCATGCGGGCGGTCACAAATGTGGTCTGTATCGCCGAACTACTCATTGGATACTTCAATGTAAACACTTAGTACTGACAGCAGGGGCCTCATTTGGTAGATGGCACAATCTTTTTGCAACACTGTAACAAAAGGCCTAATTCAGGCCTACATCTTAACACACCTGTAGCAACCAGCAAAGTGTTGCAAATGGTCAAGTGAAATCGAGCAAAAGGGTACATTTGGCATTTGAAATGTGCTTTTTCCACCCTGAAAAGAATTCACAGGAAGGGTTAAAAGACAATTTGCGCCGATTTCAATCCAATCTGTTTTTAGAAACTGGATCAGAGAAGGAGTGCACTGATCCCGGAGACACTGCAATAACGGGTCAATGCGTGGAGTGGACAGAGCAAGCTCCAGTTCCAGCTCCCTGTTCTAAAAATCTCTTTAATATGTGGTCCCCAAATAGGGGACGTATCAGATATTAAACTGATAAGAACAGATACTACCACTTGATCTAAGCCATGAAAGGCCGAGAAGCGTTGCCTGAAATGCTTTGCCTCTACGGCCCCACCAAGGCCTACAACCAGCACCCATTGGGGAGACAGCGCGAAAGATTGCCAAGGGGAAGACATTTGTCGAAACTCTGGATGGATGCCTTCTCAAATGACAGTTCTGGTGTGTGTGAGTGTGTGGGTGTGTGTGTTCAAGCTGGGCACAACGCATTTTTGAATCTGCATAACTCCGCCAATTTTAACACACCCTCCATCCCTTTCCTTCGAAATAGTGCAAATAGCCTCTTCAGAGAAAAAGAGGACTTAAACTCTATAGCGCCACCTGTAGGAAGTAGCAATCCTACAAGTCACAATCAACTCTTTAACGACGAGTCATGCAATATGACTTAGGCTTTAAACCAAATCAGTATCTCATTTCGCAGACATGGTGTTTGGGGCTGTTGGCCCTCGTCAGTGCGAAGCATGAGAACTGATTTGGCTAGGTGAGAGGCTCTGGACTGGGGTCTAAGGTGTAACGTCTCTCCTTATGGAGAGTGACATACCAGCTGGCTTGTCAAGGTAAGGAGGCTTATTCAAGAAACAGGCAGGCGATCCGTTGTCTTCCCAGCTCTCCTGAAGCTGGGTGTAGACAGACCATGTGGTCTGCTGCTGCTCCAGCTACAGATTGAAGACGGTGCCATTTTACACTGCCTGATATAGGCCAAGAGCCCATTGTGACACGTGAGAGTTCCAGAGCCTATGGATAAAGGCCCCATTGTGACTGCACGTGAAGGTTCCGCGCTCAGATTCTATCTCCTGCAGGCAGCGCACATGATTGGTCAAAAGTATTAGAATACTACTCACACAGGTGTAGATGGACAAGACAAGCATATTCAAGATCTGCACAGACCCCATTTTTCCATTTTTTTTTTCAAAAATACATATAATACACCACATTCAAACATCAGTGGTCCACAATGTTTTCCAAAAGAATTCATGCATGCGGGCGGTCACAAATGTGGTCTGTATCGCCGAACTACTCATTGGATACTTCAATGTAAACACTTAGTACTGACAGCAGGGGCCTCATTTGGTAGATGGCACAATCTTTTTGCAACACTGTAACAAAAGGCCTAATTCAGGCCTACATCTTAACACACCTGTAGCAACCAGCAAAGTGTTGCAAATGGTCAAGTGAAATCGAGCAAAAGGGTACATTTGGCATTTGAAATGTGCTTTTTCCACCCTGAAAAGAATTCACAGGAAGGGTTAAAAGACAATTTGCGCCGATTTCAATCCAATCTGTTTTTAGAAACTGGATCAGAGAAGGAGTGCACTGATCCCGGAGACACTGCAATAACGGGTCAATGCGTGGAGTGGACAGAGCAAGCTCCAGTTCCAGCTCCCTGTTCTAAAAATCTCTTTAATATGTGGTCCCCAAATAGGGGACGTATCAGATATTAAACTGATAAGAACAGATACTACCACTTGATCTAAGCCATGAAAGGCCGAGAAGCGTTGCCTGAAATGCTTTGCCTCTACGGCCCCACCAAGGCCTACAACCAGCACCCATTGGGGAGACAGCGCGAAAGATTGCCAAGGGGAAGACATTTGTCGAAACTCTGGATGGATGCCTTCTCAAATGACAGTTCTGGTGTGTGTGAGTGTGTGGGTGTGTGTGTTCAAGCTGGGCACAACGCATTTTTGAATCTGCATAACTCCGCCTATTTTAACACACCCTCCATCCCTTTCCTTCAAAATAGTGCAAATAGCCTCTTCAGAGAAAAAGAGGACTTAAACTCTATAGCGCCACCTGTTGGAAGTAGCAATCCTACAAGTCACAATCAACTCTTTAACGACGAGTCATGCAATATGACTTAGGCTTTAAACCAAATCAGTATCTCATTTCGCAGACATGGTGTTTGGGGCTGTTGGCCCTCGTCAGTGCGAAGCATGAGAACTGATTTGGCTAGGTGAGAGGCTCTGGACTGGGGTCTAAGGTGTAACGTCTCTCCTTATGGAGAGTGACATACCAGCTGGCTTGTCAAGGTAAGGAGGCTTATTCAAGAAACAGGCAGGCGATCCGTTGTCTTCCCAGCTCTCCTGAAGCTGGGTGTAGACAGACCATGTGGTCTGCTGCTGCTCCAGCTACAGATTGAAGACGGTGCCATTTTACACTGCCTGATATAGGCCAAGAGCCCATTGTGACACGTGAGAGTTCCAGAGCCTATGGATAAAGGCCCCATTGTGACTGCACGTGAAGGTTCCGCGCTCAGATTCTATCTCCTGCAGGCAGCGCACATGATTGGTCAAAAGTATTAGAATACTACTCACACAGGTGTAGATGGACAAGACAAGCATATTCAAGATCTGCACAGACCCCATTTTTCCATTTTTTTTTTCAAAAATACATATAATACACCACATTCAAACATCAGTGGTCCACAATGTTTTCCAAAAGAATTCATGCATGCGGGCGGTCACAAATGTGGTCTGTATCGCCGAACTACTCATTGGATACTTCAATGTAAACACTTAGTACTGACAGCAGGGGCCTCATTTGGTAGATGGCACAATCTTTTTGCAACACTGTAACAAAAGGCCTAATTCAGGCCTACATCTTAACACACCTGTAGCAACCAGCAAAGTGTTGCAAATGGTCAAGTGAAATCGAGCAAAAGGGTACATTTGGCATTTGAAATGTGCTTTTTCCACCCTGAAAAGAATTCACAGGAAGGGTTAAAAGACAATTTGCGCCGATTTCAATCCAATCTGTTTTTAGAAACTGGATCAGAGAAGGAGTGCACTGATCCCGGAGACACTGCAATAACGGGTCAATGCGTGGAGTGGACAGAGCAAGCTCCAGTTCCAGCTCCCTGTTCTAAAAATCTCTTTAATATGTGGTCCCCAAATAGGGGACGTATCAGATATTAAACTGATAAGAACAGATACTACCACTTGATCTAAGCCATGAAAGGCCGAGAAGCGTTGCCTGAAATGCTTTGCCTCTACGGCCCCACCAAGGCCTACAACCAGCACCCATTGGGGAGACAGCGCGAAAGATTGCCAAGGGGAAGACATTTGTCGAAACTCTGGATGGATGCCTTCTCAAATGACAGTTCTGGTGTGTGTGAGTGTGTGGGTGTGTGTGTTCAAGCTGGGCACAACGCATTTTTGAATCTGCATAACTCCGCCTATTTTAACACACCCTCCATCCCTTTCCTTCGAAATAGTGCAAATAGCCTCTTCAGAGAAAAAGAGGACTTAAACTCTATAGCGCCACCTGTTGGAAGTAGCAATCCTACAAGTCACAATCAACTCTTTAACGACGAGTCATGCAATATGACTTAGGCTTTAAACCAAATCAGTATCTCATTTCGCAGACATGGTGTTTGGGGCTGTTGGCCCTCGTCAGTGCGAAGCATGAGAACTGATTTGGCTAGGTGAGAGGCTCTGGACTGGGGTCTAAGGTGTAACGTCTCTCCTTATGGAGAGTGACATACCAGCTGGCTTGTCAAGGTAAGGAGGCTTATTCAAGAAACAGGCAGGCGATCCGTTGTCTTCCCAGCTCTCCTGAAGCTGGGTGTAGACAGACCATGTGGTCTGCTGCTGCTCCAGCTACAGATTGAAGACGGTGCCATTTTACACTGCCTGATATAGGCCAAGAGCCCATTGTGACACGTGAGAGTTCCAGAGCCTATGGATAAAGGCCCCATTGTGACTGCACGTGAAGGTTCCGCGCTCAGATTCTATCTCCTGCAGGCAGCGCACATGATTGGTCAAAAGTATTAGAATACTACTCACACAGGTGTAGATGGACAAGACAAGCATATTCAAGATCTGCACAGACCCCATTTTTCCATTTTTTTTTTTCAAAAATACATATAATACACCACATTCAAACATCAGTGGTCCACAATGTTTTCCAAAAGAATTCATGCATGCGGGCGGTCACAAATGTGGTCTGTATCGCCGAACTACTCATTGGATACTTCAATGTAAACACTTAGTACTGACAGCAGGGGCCTCATTTGGTAGATGGCACAATCTTTTTGCAACACTGTAACAAAAGGCCTAATTCAGGCCTACATCTTAACACACCTGTAGCAACCAGCAAAGTGTTGCAAATGGTCAAGTGAAATCGAGCAAAAGGGTACATTTGGCATTTGAAATGTGCTTTTTCCACCCTGAAAAGAATTCACAGGAAGGGTTAAAAGACAATTTGCGCCGATTTCAATCCAATCTGTTTTTAGAAACTGGATCAGAGAAGGAGTGCACTGATCCCGGAGACACTGCAATAACGGGTCAATGCGTGGAGTGGACAGAGCAAGCTCCAGTTCCAGCTCCCTGTTCTAAAAATCTCTTTAATATGTGGTCCCCAAATAGGGGACGTATCAGATATTAAACTGATAAGAACAGATACTACCACTTGATCTAAGCCATGAAAGGCCGAGAAGCGTTGCCTGAAATGCTTTGCCTCTACGGCCCCACCAAGGCCTACAACCAGCACCCATTGGGGAGACAGCGCGAAAGATTGCCAAGGGGAAGACATTTGTCGAAACTCTGGATGGATGCCTTCTCAAATGACAGTTCTGGTGTGTGTGAGTGTGTGGGTGTGTGTGTTCAAGCTGGGCACAACGCATTTTTGAATCTGCATAACTCCGCCTATTTTAACACACCCTCCATCCCTTTCCTTCGAAATAGTGCAAATAGCCTCTTCAGAGAAAAAGAGGACTTAAACTCTATAGCGCCACCTGTTGGAAGTAGCAATCCTACAAGTCACAATCAACTCTTTAACGACGAGTCATGCAATATGACTTAGGCTTTAAACCAAATCAGTATCTCATTTCGCAGACATGGTGTTTGGGGCTGTTGGCCCTCGTCAGTGCGAAGCATGAGAACTGATTTGGCTAGGTGAGAGGCTCTGGACTGGGGTCTAAGGTGTAACGTCTCTCCTTATGGAGAGTGACATACCAGCTGGCTTGTCAAGGTAAGGAGGCTTATTCAAGAAACAGGCAGGCGATCCGTTGTCTTCCCAGCTCTCCTGAAGCTGGGTGTAGACAGACCATGTGGTCTGCTGCTGCTCCAGCTACAGATTGAAGACGGTGCCATTTTACACTGCCTGATATAGGCCAAGAGCCCATTGTGACACGTGAGAGTTCCAGAGCCTATGGATAAAGGCCCCATTGTGACTGCACGTGAAGGTTCCGCGCTCAGATTCTATCTCCTGCAGGCAGCGCACATGATTGGTCAAAAGTATTAGAATACTACTCACACAGGTGTAGATGGACAAGACAAGCATATTCAAGATCTGCACAGACCCCATTTTTCCATTTTTTTTTTCAAAAATACATATAATACACCACATTCAAACATCAGTGGTCCACAATGTTTTCCAAAAGAATTCATGCATGCGGGCGGTCACAAATGTGGTCTGTATCGCCGAACTACTCATTGGATACTTCAATGTAAACACTTAGTACTGACAGCAGGGGCCTCATTTGGTAGATGGCACAATCTTTTTGCAACACTGTAACAAAAGGCCTAATTCAGGCCTACATCTTAACACACCTGTAGCAACCAGCAAAGTGTTGCAAATGGTCAAGTGAAATCGAGCAAAAGGGTACATTTGGCATTTGAAATGTGCTTTTTCCACCCTGAAAAGAATTCACAGGAAGGGTTAAAAGACAATTTGCGCCGATTTCAATCCAATCTGTTTTTAGAAACTGGATCAGAGAAGGAGTGCACTGATCCCGGAGACACTGCAATAACGGGTCAATGCGTGGAGTGGACAGAGCAAGCTCCAGTTCCAGCTCCCTGTTCTAAAAATCTCTTTAATATGTGGTCCCCAAATAGGGGACGTATCAGATATTAAACTGATAAGAACAGATACTACCACTTGATCTAAGCCATGAAAGGCCGAGAAGCGTTGCCTGAAATGCTTTGCCTCTACGGCCCCACCAAGGCCTACAACCAGCACCCATTGGGGAGACAGCGCGAAAGATTGCCAAGGGGAAGACATTTGTCGAAACTCTGGATGGATGCCTTCTCAAATGACAGTTCTGGTGTGTGTGAGTGTGTGGGTGTGTGTGTTCAAGCTGGGCACAACGCATTTTTGAATCTGCATAACTCCGCCTATTTTAACACACCCTCCATCCCTTTCCTTCGAAATAGTGCAAATAGCCTCTTCAGAGAAAAAGAGGACTTAAACTCTATAGCGCCACCTGTTGGAAGTAGCAATCCTACAAGTCACAATCAACTCTTTAACGACGAGTCATGCAATATGACTTAGGCTTTAAACCAAATCAGTATCTCATTTCGCAGACATGGTGTTTGGGGCTGTTGGCCCTCGTCAGTGCGAAGCATGAGAACTGATTTGGCTAGGTGAGAGGCTCTGGACTGGGGTCTAAGGTGTAACGTCTCTCCTTATGGAGAGTGACATACCAGCTGGCTTGTCAAGGTAAGGAGGCTTATTCAAGAAACAGGCAGGCGATCCGTTGTCTTCCCAGCTCTCCTGAAGCTGGGTGTAGACAGACCATGTGGTCTGCTGCTGCTCCAGCTACAGATTGAAGACGGTGCCATTTTACACTGCCTGATATAGGCCAAGAGCCCATTGTGACACGTGAGAGTTCCAGAGCCTATGGATAAAGGCCCCATTGTGACTGCACGTGAAGGTTCCGCGCTCAGATTCTATCTCCTGCAGGCAGCGCACATGATTGGTCAAAAGTATTAGAATACTACTCACACAGGTGTAGATGGACAAGACAAGCATATTCAAGATCTGCACAGACCCCATTTTTCCATTTTTTTTTTCAAAAATACATATAATACACCACATTCAAACATCAGTGGTCCACAATGTTTTCCAAAAGAATTCATGCATGCGGGCGGTCACAAATGTGGTCTGTATCGCCGAACTACTCATTGGATACTTCAATGTAAACACTTAGTACTGACAGCAGGGGCCTCATTTGGTAGATGGCACAATCTTTTTGCAACACTGTAACAAAAGGCCTAATTCAGGCCTACATCTTAACACACCTGTAGCAACCAGCAAAGTGTTGCAAATGGTCAAGTGAAATCGAGCAAAAGGGTACATTTGGCATTTGAAATGTGCTTTTTCCACCCTGAAAAGAATTCACAGGAAGGGTTAAAAGACAATTTGCGCCGATTTCAATCCAATCTGTTTTTAGAAACTGGATCAGAGAAGGAGTGCACTGATCCCGGAGACACTGCAATAACGGGTCAATGCGTGGAGTGGACAGAGCAAGCTCCAGTTCCAGCTCCCTGTTCTAAAAATCTCTTTAATATGTGGTCCCCAAATAGGGGACGTATCAGATATTAAACTGATAAGAACAGATACTACCACTTGATCTAAGCCATGAAAGGCCGAGAAGCGTTGCCTGAAATGCTTTGCCTCTACGGCCCCACCAAGGCCTACAACCAGCACCCATTGGGGAGACAGCGCGAAAGATTGCCAAGGGGAAGACATTTGTCGAAACTCTGGATGGATGCCTTCTCAAATGACAGTTCTGGTGTGTGTGAGTGTGTGGGTGTGTGTGTTCAAGCTGGGCACAACGCATTTTTGAATCTGCATAACTCCGCCTATTTTAACACACCCTCCATCCCTTTCCTTCGAAATAGTGCAAATAGCCTCTTCAGAGAAAAAGAGGACTTAAACTCTATAGCGCCACCTGTTGGAAGTAGCAATCCTACAAGTCACAATCAACTCTTTAACGACGAGTCATGCAATATGACTTAGGCTTTAAACCAAATCAGTATCTCATTTCGCAGACATGGTGTTTGGGGCTGTTGGCCCTCGTCAGTGCGAAGCATGAGAACTGATTTGGCTAGGTGAGAGGCTCTGGACTGGGGTCTAAGGTGTAACGTCTCTCCTTATGGAGAGTGACATACCAGCTGGCTTGTCAAGGTAAGGAGGCTTATTCAAGAAACAGGCAGGCGATCCGTTGTCTTCCCAGCTCTCCTGAAGCTGGGTGTAGACAGACCATGTGGTCTGCTGCTGCTCCAGCTACAGATTGAAGACGGTGCCATTTTACACTGCCTGATATAGGCCAAGAGCCCATTGTGACACGTGAGAGTTCCAGAGCCTATGGATAAAGGCCCCATTGTGACTGCACGTGAAGGTTCCGCGCTCAGATTCTATCTCCTGCAGGCAGCGCACATGATTGGTCAAAAGTATTAGAATACTACTCACACAGGTGTAGATGGACAAGACAAGCATATTCAAGATCTGCACAGACCCCATTTTTCCATTTTTTTTTTCAAAAATACATATAATACACCACATTCAAACATCAGTGGTCCACAATGTTTTCCAAAAGAATTCATGCATGCGGGCGGTCACAAATGTGGTCTGTATCGCCGAACTACTCATTGGATACTTCAATGTAAACACTTAGTACTGACAGTAGGGGCCTCATTTGGTAGATGGCACAATCTTTTTGCAACACTGTAACAAAAGGCCTAATTCAGGCCTACATCTTAACACACCTGTAGCAACCAGCAAAGTGTTGCAAATGGTCAAGTGAAATCGAGCAAAAGGGTACATTTGGCATTTGAAATGTGCTTTTTCCACCCTGAAAAGAATTCACAGGAAGGGTTAAAAGACAATTTGCGCTGATTTCAATCCAATCTGTTTTTAGAAACTGGATCAGAGAAGGAGTGCACTGATCCCGGAGACACTGCAATAACGGGTCAATGCGTGGAGTGGACAGAGCAAGCTCCAGTTCCAGCTCCCTGTTCTAAAAATCTCTTTAATATGTGGTCCCCAAATAGGGGACGTATCAGATATTAAACTGATAAGAACAGATACTACCACTTGATCTAAGCCATGAAAGGCCGAGAAGCGTTGCCTGAAATGCTTTGCCTCTACGGCCCCACCAAGGCCTACAACCAGCACCCATTGGGGAGACAGCGCGAAAGATTGCCAAGGGGAAGACATTTGTCGAAACTCTGGATGGATGCCTTCTCAAATGACAGTTCTGGTGTGTGTGAGTGTGTGGGTGTGTGTGTTCAAGCTGGGCACAACGCATTTTTGAATCTGCATAACTCCGCCAATTTTAACACACCCTCCATCCCTTTCCTTCGAAATAGTGCAAATAGCCTCTTCAGAGAAAAAGAGGACTTAAACTCTATAGCGCCACCTGTAGGAAGTAGCAATCCTACAAGTCACAATCAACTCTTTAACGACGAGTCATGCAATATGACTTAGGCTTTAAACCAAATCAGTATCTCATTTCGCAGACATGGTGTTTGGGGCTGTTGGCCCTCGTCAGTGCGAAGCATGAGAACTGATTTGGCTAGGTGAGAGGCTCTGGACTGGGGTCTAAGGTGTAACGTCTCTCCTTATGGAGAGTGACATACCAGCTGGCTTGTCAAGGTAAGGAGGCTTATTCAAGAAACAGGCAGGCGATCCGTTGTCTTCCCAGCTCTCCTGAAGCTGGGTGTAGACAGACCATGTGGTCTGCTGCTGCTCCAGCTACAGATTGAAGACGGTGCCATTTTACACTGCCTGATATAGGCCAAGAGCCCATTGTGACACGTGAGAGTTCCAGAGCCTATGGATAAAGGCCCCATTGTGACTGCACGTGAAGGTTCCGCGCTCAGATTCTATCTCCTGCAGGCAGCGCACATGATTGGTCAAAAGTATTAGAATACTACTCACACAGGTGTAGATGGACAAGACAAGCATATTCAAGATCTGCACAGACCCCATTTTTCCATTTTTTTTTTCAAAAATACATATAATACACCACATTCAAACATCAGTGGTCCACAATGTTTTCCAAAAGAATTCATGCATGCGGGCGGTCACAAATGTGGTCTGTATCGCCGAACTACTCATTGGATACTTCAATGTAAACACTTAGTACTGACAGCAGGGGCCTCATTTGGTAGATGGCACAATCTTTTTGCAACACTGTAACAAAAGGCCTAATTCAGGCCTACATCTTAACACACCTGTAGCAACCAGCAAAGTGTTGCAAATGGTCAAGTGAAATCGAGCAAAAGGGTACATTTGGCATTTGAAATGTGCTTTTTCCACCCTGAAAAGAATTCACAGGAAGGGTTAAAAGACAATTTGCGCCGATTTCAATCCAATCTGTTTTTAGAAACTGGATCAGAGAAGGAGTGCACTGATCCCGGAGACACTGCAATAACGGGTCAATGCGTGGAGTGGACAGAGCAAGCTCCAGTTCCAGCTCCCTGTTCTAAAAATCTCTTTAATATGTGGTCCCCAAATAGGGGACGTATCAGATATTAAACTGATAAGAACAGATACTACCACTTGATCTAAGCCATGAAAGGCCGAGAAGCGTTGCCTGAAATGCTTTGCCTCTACGGCCCCACCAAGGCCTACAACCAGCACCCATTGGGGAGACAGCGCGAAAGATTGCCAAGGGGAAGACATTTGTCGAAACTCTGGATGGATGCCTTCTCAAATGACAGTTCTGGTGTGTGTGAGTGTGTGGGTGTGTGTGTTCAAGCTGGGCACAACGCATTTTTGAATCTGCATAACTCCGCCTATTTTAACACACCCTCCATCCCTTTCCTTCGAAATAGTGCAAATAGCCTCTTCAGAGAAAAAGAGGACTTAAACTCTATAGCGCCACCTGTTGGAAGTAGCAATCCTACAAGTCACAATCAACTCTTTAACGACGAGTCATGCAATATGACTTAGGCTTTAAACCAAATCAGTATCTCATTTCGCAGACATGGTGTTTGGGGCTGTTGGCCCTCGTCAGTGCGAAGCATGAGAACTGATTTGGCTAGGTGAGAGGCTCTGGACTGGGGTCTAAGGTGTAACGTCTCTCCTTATGGAGAGTGACATACCAGCTGGCTTGTCAAGGTAAGGAGGCTTATTCAAGAAACAGGCAGGCGATCCGTTGTCTTCCCAGCTCTCCTGAAGCTGGGTGTAGACAGACCATGTGGTCTGCTGCTGCTCCAGCTACAGATTGAAGACGGTGCCATTTTACACTGCCTGATATAGGCCAAGAGCCCATTGTGACACGTGAGAGTTCCAGAGCCTATGGATAAAGGCCCCATTGTGACTGCACGTGAAGGTTCCGCGCTCAGATTCTATCTCCTGCAGGCAGCGCACATGATTGGTCAAAAGTATTAGAATACTACTCACACAGGTGTAGATGGACAAGACAAGCATATTCAAGATCTGCACAGACCCCATTTTTCCATTTTTTTTTTCAAAAATACATATAATACACCACATTCAAACATCAGTGGTCCACAATGTTTTCCAGAAGAATTCATGCATGCGGGCGGTCACAAATGTGGTCTGTATCGCCGAACTACTCATTGGATACTTCAATGTAAACACTTAGTACTGACAGCAGGGGCCTCATTTGGTAGATGGCACAATCTTTTTGCAACACTGTAACAAAAGGCCTAATTCAGGCCTACATCTTAACACACCTGTAGCAACCAGCAAAGTGTTGCAAATGGTCAAGTGAAATCGAGCAAAAGGGTACATTTGGCATTTGAAATGTGCTTTTTCCACCCTGAAAAGAATTCACAGGAAGGGTTAAAAGACAATTTGCGCCGATTTCAATCCAATCTGTTTTTAGAAACTGGATCAGAGAAGGAGTGCACTGATCCCGGAGACACTGCAATAACGGGTCAATGCGTGGAGTGGACAGAGCAAGCTCCAGTTCCAGCTCCCTGTTCTAAAAATATCTTTAATATGTGGTCCCCAAATAGGGGACGTATCAGATATTAAACTGATAAGAACAGATACTACCACTTGATCTAAGCCATGAAAGGCCGAGAAGCGTTGCCTGAAATGCTTTGCCTCTACGGCCCCACCAAGGCCTACAACCAGCACCCATTGGGGAGACAGCGCGAAAGATTGCCAAGGGGAAGACATTTGTCGAAACTCTGGATGGATGCCTTCTCAAATGACAGTTCTGGTGTGTGTGAGTGTGTGGGTGTGTGTGTTCAAGCTGGGCACAACGCATTTTTGAATCTGCATAACTCCGCCTATTTTAACACACCCTCCATCCCTTTCCTTCGAAATAGTGCAAATAGCCTCTTCAGAGAAAAAGAGGACTTAAACTCTATAGCGCCACCTGTTGGAAGTAGCAATCCTACAAGTCACAATCAACTCTTTAACGACGAGTCATGCAATATGACTTAGGCTTTAAACCAAATCAGTATCTCATTTCGCAGACATGGTGTTTGGGGCTGTTGGCCCTCGTCAGTGCGAAGCATGAGAACTGATTTGGCTAGGTGAGAGGCTCTGGACTGGGGTCTAAGGTGTAACGTCTCTCCTTATGGAGAGTGACATACCAGCTGGCTTGTCAAGGTAAGGAGGCTTATTCAAGAAACAGGCAGGCGATCCGTTGTCTTCCCAGCTCTCCTGAAGCTGGGTGTAGACAGACCATGTGGTCTGCTGCTGCTCCAGCTACAGATTGAAGACGGTGCCATTTTACACTGCCTGATATAGGCCAAGAGCCCATTGTGACACGTGAGAGTTCCAGAGCCTATGGATAAAGGCCCCATTGTGACTGCACGTGAAGGTTCCGCGCTCAGATTCTATCTCCTGCAGGCAGCGCACATGATTGGTCAAAAGTATTAGAATACTACTCACACAGGTGTAGATGGACAAGACAAGCATATTCAAGATCTGCACAGACCCCATTTTTCCATTTTTTTTTTCAAAAATACATATAATACACCACATTCAAACATCAGTGGTCCACAATGTTTTCCAAAAGAATTCATGCATGCGGGCGGTCACAAATGTGGTCTGTATCGCCGAACTACTCATTGGATACTTCAATGTAAACACTTAGTACTGACAGCAGGGGCCTCATTTGGTAGATGGCACAATCTTTTTGCAACACTGTAACAAAAGGCCTAATTCAGGCCTACATCTTAACACACCTGTAGCAACCAGCAAAGTGTTGCAAATGGTCAAGTGAAATCGAGCAAAAGGGTACATTTGGCATTTGAAATGTGCTTTTTCCACCCTGAAAAGAATTCACAGGAAGGGTTAAAAGACAATTTGCGCCGATTTCAATCCAATCTGTTTTTAGAAACTGGATCAGAGAAGGAGTGCACTGATCCCGGAGACACTGCAATAACGGGTCAATGCGTGGAGTGGACAGAGCAAGCTCCAGTTCCAGCTCCCTGTTCTAAAAATCTCTTTAATATGTGGTCCCCAAATAGGGGACGTATCAGATATTAAACTGATAAGAACAGATACTACCACTTGATCTAAGCCATGAAAGGCCGAGAAGCGTTGCCTGAAATGCTTTGCCTCTACGGCCCCACCAAGGCCTACAACCAGCACCCATTGGGGAGACAGCGCGAAAGATTGCCAAGGGGAAGACATTTGTCGAAACTCTGGATGGATGCCTTCTCAAATGACAGTTCTGGTGTGTGTGAGTGTGTGGGTGTGTGTGTTCAAGCTGGGCACAACGCATTTTTGAATCTGCATAACTCCGCCTATTTTAACACACCCTCCATCCCTTTCCTTCGAAATAGTGCAAATAGCCTCTTCAGAGAAAAAGAGGACTTAAACTCTATAGCGCCACCTGTTGGAAGTAGCAATCCTACAAGTCACAATCAACTCTTTAACGACGAGTCATGCAATATGACTTAGGCTTTAAACCAAATCAGTATCTCATTTCGCAGACATGGTGTTTGGGGCTGTTGGCCCTCGTCAGTGCGAAGCATGAGAACTGATTTGGCTAGGTGAGAGGCTCTGGACTGGGGTCTAAGGTGTAACGTCTCTCCTTATGGAGAGTGACATACCAGCTGGCTTGTCAAGGTAAGGAGGCTTATTCAAGAAACAGGCAGGCGATCCGTTGTCTTCCCAGCTCTCCTGAAGCTGGGTGTAGACAGACCATGTGGTCTGCTGCTGCTCCAGCTACAGATTGAAGACGGTGCCATTTTACACTGCCTGATATAGGCCAAGAGCCCATTGTGACACGTGAGAGTTCCAGAGCCTATGGATAAAGGCCCCATTGTGACTGCACGTGAAGGTTCCGCGCTCAGATTCTATCTCCTGCAGGCAGCGCACATGATTGGTCAAAAGTATTAGAATACTACTCACACAGGTGTAGATGGACAAGACAAGCATATTCAAGATCTGCACAGACCCCATTTTTCCATTTTTTTTTTCAAAAATACATATAATACACCACATTCAAACATCAGTGGTCCACAATGTTTTCCAAAAGAATTCATGCATGCGGGCGGTCACAAATGTGGTCTGTATCGCCGAACTACTCATTGGATACTTCAATGTAAACACTTAGTACTGACAGCAGGGGCCTCATTTGGTAGATGGCACAATCTTTTTGCAACACTGTAACAAAAGGCCTAATTCAGGCCTACATCTTAACACACCTGTAGCAACCAGCAAAGTGTTGCAAATGGTCAAGTGAAATCGAGCAAAAGGGTACATTTGGCATTTGAAATGTGCTTTTTCCACCCTGAAAAGAATTCACAGGAAGGGTTAAAAGACAATTTGCGCCGATTTCAATCCAATCTGTTTTTAGAAACTGGATCAGAGAAGGAGTGCACTGATCCCGGAGACACTGCAATAACGGGTCAATGCGTGGAGTGGACAGAGCAAGCTCCAGTTCCAGCTCCCTGTTCTAAAAATCTCTTTAATATGTGGTCCCCAAATAGGGGACGTATCAGATATTAAACTGATAAGAACAGATACTACCACTTGATCTAAGCCATGAAAGGCCGAGAAGCGTTGCCTGAAATGCTTTGCCTCTACGGCCCCACCAAGGCCTACAACCAGCACCCATTGGGGAGACAGCGCGAAAGATTGCCAAGGGGAAGACATTTGTCGAAACTCTGGATGGATGCCTTCTCAAATGACAGTTCTGGTGTGTGTGAGTGTGTGGGTGTGTGTGTTCAAGCTGGGCACAACGCATTTTTGAATCTGCATAACTCCGCCTATTTTAACACACCCTCCATCCCTTTCCTTCGAAATAGTGCAAATAGCCTCTTCAGAGAAAAAGAGGACTTAAACTCTATAGCGCCACCTGTTGGAAGTAGCAATCCTACAAGTCACAATCAACTCTTTAACGACGAGTCATGCAATATGACTTAGGCTTTAAACCAAATCAGTATCTCATTTCGCAGACATGGTGTTTGGGGCTGTTGGCCCTCGTCAGTGCGAAGCATGAGAACTGATTTGGCTAGGTGAGAGGCTCTGGACTGGGGTCTAAGGTGTAACGTCTCTCCTTATGGAGAGTGACATACCAGCTGGCTTGTCAAGGTAAGGAGGCTTATTCAAGAAACAGGCAGGCGATCCGTTGTCTTCCCAGCTCTCCTGAAGCTGGGTGTAGACAGACCATGTGGTCTGCTGCTGCTCCAGCTACAGATTGAAGACGGTGCCATTTTACACTGCCTGATATAGGCCAAGAGCCCATTGTGACACGTGAGAGTTCCAGAGCCTATGGATAAAGGCCCCATTGTGACTGCACGTGAAGGTTCCGCGCTCAGATTCTATCTCCTGCAGGCAGCGCACATGATTGGTCAAAAGTATTAGAATACTACTCACACAGGTGTAGATGGACAAGACAAGCATATTCAAGATCTGCACAGACCCCATTTTTCCATTTTTTTTTTCAAAAATACATATAATACACCACATTCAAACATCAGTGGTCCACAATGTTTTCCAAAAGAATTCATGCATGCGGGCGGTCACAAATGTGGTCTGTATCGCCGAACTACTCATTGGATACTTCAATGTAAACACTTAGTACTGACAGCAGGGGCCTCATTTGGTAGATGGCACAATCTTTTTGCAACACTGTAACAAAAGGCCTAATTCAGGCCTACATCTTAACACACCTGTAGCAACCAGCAAAGTGTTGCAAATGGTCAAGTGAAATCGAGCAAAAGGGTACATTTGGCATTTGAAATGTGCTTTTTCCACCCTGAAAAGAATTCACAGGAAGGGTTAAAAGACAATTTGCGCCGATTTCAATCCAATCTGTTTTTAGAAACTGGATCAGAGAAGGAGTGCACTGATCCCGGAGACACTGCAATAACGGGTCAATGCGTGGAGTGGACAGAGCAAGCTCCAGTTCCAGCTCCCTGTTCTAAAAATCTCTTTAATATGTGGTCCCCAAATAGGGGACGTATCAGATATTAAACTGATAAGAACAGATACTACCACTTGATCTAAGCCATGAAAGGCCGAGAAGCGTTGCCTGAAATGCTTTGCCTCTACGGCCCCACCAAGGCCTACAACCAGCACCCATTGGGGAGACAGCGCGAAAGATTGCCAAGGGGAAGACATTTGTCGAAACTCTGGATGGATGCCTTCTCAAATGACAGTTCTGGTGTGTGTGAGTGTGTGGGTGTGTGTGTTCAAGCTGGGCACAACGCATTTTTGAATCTGCATAACTCCGCCTATTTTAACACACCCTCCATCCCTTTCCTTCGAAATAGTGCAAATAGCCTCTTCAGAGAAAAAGAGGACTTAAACTCTATAGCGCCACCTGTTGGAAGTAGCAATCCTACAAGTCACAATCAACTCTTTAACGACGAGTCATGCAATATGACTTAGGCTTTAAACCAAATCAGTATCTCATTTCGCAGACATGGTGTTTGGGGCTGTTGGCCCTCGTCAGTGCGAAGCATGAGAACTGATTTGGCTAGGTGAGAGGCTCTGGACTGGGGTCTAAGGTGTAACGTCTCTCCTTATGGAGAGTGACATACCAGCTGGCTTGTCAAGGTAAGGAGGCTTATTCAAGAAACAGGCAGGCGATCCGTTGTCTTCCCAGCTCTCCTGAAGCTGGGTGTAGACAGACCATGTGGTCTGCTGCTGCTCCAGCTACAGATTGAAGACGGTGCCATTTTACACTGCCTGATATAGGCCAAGAGCCCATTGTGACACGTGAGAGTTCCAGAGCCTATGGATAAAGGCCCCATTGTGACTGCACGTGAAGGTTCCGCGCTCAGATTCTATCTCCTGCAGGCAGCGCACATGATTGGTCAAAAGTATTAGAATACTACTCACACAGGTGTAGATGGACAAGACAAGCATATTCAAGATCTGCACAGACCCCATTTTTCCATTTTTTTTTTCAAAAATTCATATAATACACCACATTCAAACATCAGTGGTCCACAATGTTTTCCAAAAGAATTCATGCATGCGGGTGGTCACAAATGTGGTCTGTATCGCCGAACTACTCATTGGATACTTCAATGTAAACACTTAGTACTGACAGCAGGGGCCTCATTTGGTAGATGGCACAATCTTTTTGCAACACTGTAACAAAAGGCCTAATTCAGGCCTACATCTTAACACACCTGTAGCAACCAGCAAAGTGTTGCAAATGGTCAAGTGAAATCGAGCAAAAGGGTACATTTGGCATTTGAAATGTGCTTTTTCCACCCTGAAAAGAATTCACAGGAAGGGTTAAAAGACAATTTGCGCCGATTTCAATCCAATCTGTTTTTAGAAACTGGATCAGAGAAGGAGTGCACTGATCCCGGAGACACTGCAATAACGGGTCAATGCGTGGAGTGGACAGAGCAAGCTCCAGTTCCAGCTCCCTGTTCTAAAAATCTCTTTAATATGTGGTCCCCAAATAGGGGACGTATCAGATATTAAACTGATAAGAACAGATACTACCACTTGATCTAAGCCATGAAAGGCCGAGAAGCGTTGCCTGAAATGCTTTGCCTCTACGGCCCCACCAAGGCCTACAACCAGCACCCATTGGGGAGACAGCGCGAAAGATTGCCAAGGGGAAGACATTTGTCGAAACTCTGGATGGATGCCTTCTCAAATGACAGTTCTGGTGTGTGTGAGTGTGTGGGTGTGTGTGTTCAAGCTGGGCACAACGCATTTTTGAATCTGCATAACTCCGCCTATTTTAACACACCCTCCATCCCTTTCCTTCGAAATAGTGCAAATAGCCTCTTCAGAGAAAAAGAGGACTTAAACTCTATAGCGCCACCTGTTGGAAGTAGCAATCCTACAAGTCACAATCAACTCTTTAACGACGAGTCATGCAATATGACTTAGGCTTTAAACCAAATCAGTATCTCATTTCGCAGACATGGTGTTTGGGGCTGTTGGCCCTCGTCAGTGCGAAGCATGAGAACTGATTTGGCTAGGTGAGAGGCTCTGGACTGGGGTCTAAGGTGTAACGTCTCTCCTTATGGAGAGTGACATACCAGCTGGCTTGTCAAGGTAAGGAGGCTTATTCAAGAAACAGGCAGGCGATCCGTTGTCTTCCCAGCTCTCCTGAAGCTGGGTGTAGACAGACCATGTGGTCTGCTGCTGCTCCAGCTACAGATTGAAGACGGTGCCATTTTACACTGCCTGATATAGGCCAAGAGCCCATTGTGACACGTGAGAGTTCCAGAGCCTATGGATAAAGGCCCCATTGTGACTGCACGTGAAGGTTCCGCGCTCAGATTCTATCTCCTGCAGGCAGCGCACATGATTGGTCAAAAGTATTAGAATACTACTCACACAGGTGTAGATGGACAAGACAAGCATATTCAAGATCTGCACAGACCCCATTTTTCCATTTTTTTTTTCAAAAATACATATAATACACCACATTCAAACATCAGTGGTCCACAATGTTTTCCAAAAGAATTCATGCATGCGGGTGGTCACAAATGTGGTCTGTATCGCCGAACTACTCATTGGATACTTCAATGTAAACACTTAGTACTGACAGCAGGGGCCTCATTTGGTAGATGGCACAATCTTTTTGCAACACTGTAACAAAAGGCCTAATTCAGGCCTACATCTTAACACACCTGTAGCAACCAGCAAAGTGTTGCAAATGGTCAAGTGAAATCGAGCAAAAGGGTACATTTGGCATTTGAAATGTGCTTTTTCCACCCTGAAAAGAATTCACAGGAAGGGTTAAAAGACAATTTGCGCCGATTTCAATCCAATCTGTTTTTAGAAACTGGATCAGAGAAGGAGTGCACTGATCCCGGAGACACTGCAATAACGGGTCAATGCGTGGAGTGGACAGAGCAAGCTCCAGTTCCAGCTCCCTGTTCTAAAAATCTCTTTAATATGTGGTCCCCAAATAGGGGACGTATCAGATATTAAACTGATAAGAACAGATACTACCACTTGATCTAAGCCATGAAAGGCTGAGAAGCGTTGCCTGAAATGCTTTGCCTCTACGGCCCCACCAAGGCCTACAACCAGCACCCATTGGGGAGACAGCGCGAAAGATTGCCAAGGGGAAGACATTTGTCGAAACTCTGGATGGATGCCTTCTCAAATGACAGTTCTGGTGTGTGTGAGTGTGTGGGTGTGTGTGTTCAAGCTGGGCACAACGCATTTTTGAATCTGCATAACTCCGCCTATTTTAACACACCCTCCATCCCTTTCCTTCGAAATAGTGCAAATAGCCTCTTCAGAGAAAAAGAGGACTTAAACTCTATAGCGCCACCTGTTGGAAGTAGCAATCCTACAAGTCACAATCAACTCTTTAACGACGAGTCATGCAATATGACTTAGGCTTTAAACCAAATCAGTATCTCATTTCGCAGACATGGTGTTTGGGGCTGTTGGCCCTCGTCAGTGCGAAGCATGAGAACTGATTTGGCTAGGTGAGAGGCTCTGGACTGGGGTCTAAGGTGTAACGTCTCTCCTTATGGAGAGTGACATACCAGCTGGCTTGTCAAGGTAAGGAGGCTTATTCAAGAAACAGGCAGGCGATCCGTTGTCTTCCCAGCTCTCCTGAAGCTGGGTGTAGACAGACCATGTGGTCTGCTGCTGCTCCAGCTACAGATTGAAGACGGTGCCATTTTACACTGCCTGATATAGGCCAAGAGCCCATTGTGACACGTGAGAGTTCCAGAGCCTATGGATAAAGGCCCCATTGTGACTGCACGTGAAGGTTCCGCGCTCAGATTCTATCTCCTGCAGGCAGCGCACATGATTGGTCAAAAGTATTAGAATACTACTCACACAGGTGTAGATGGACAAGACAAGCATATTCAAGATCTGCACAGACCCCATTTTTCCATTTTTTTTTTCAAAAATACATATAATACACCACATTCAAACATCAGTGGTCCACAATGTTTTCCAAAAGAATTCATGCATGCGGGCGGTCACAAATGTGGTCTGTATCGCCGAACTACTCATTGGATACTTCAATGTAAACACTTAGTACTGACAGCAGGGGCCTCATTTGGTAGATGGCACAATCTTTTTGCAACACTGTAACAAAAGGCCTAATTCAGGCCTACATCTTAACACACCTGTAGCAACCAGCAAAGTGTTGCAAATGGTCAAGTGAAATCGAGCAAAAGGGTACATTTGGCATTTGAAATGTGCTTTTTCCACCCTGAAAAGAATTCACAGGAAGGGTTAAAAGACAATTTGCGCCGATTTCAATCCAATCTGTTTTTAGAAACTGGATCAGAGAAGGAGTGCACTGATCCCGGAGACACTGCAATAACGGGTCAATGCGTGGAGTGGACAGAGCAAGCTCCAGTTCCAGCTCCCTGTTCTAAAAATCTCTTTAATATGTGGTCCCCAAATAGGGGACGTATCAGATATTAAACTGATAAGAACAGATACTACCACTTGATCTAAGCCATGAAAGGCCGAGAAGCGTTGCCTGAAATGCTTTGCCTCTACGGCCCCACCAAGGCCTACAACCAGCACCCATTGGGGAGACAGCGCGAAAGATTGCCAAGGGGAAGACATTTGTCGAAACTCTGGATGGATGCCTTCTCAAATGACAGTTCTGGTGTGTGTGAGTGTGTGGGTGTGTGTGTTCAAGCTGGGCACAACGCATTTTTGAATCTGCATAACTCCGCCTATTTTAACACACCCTCCATCCCTTTCCTTCGAAATAGTGCAAATAGCCTCTTCAGAGAAAAAGAGGACTTAAACTCTATAGCGCCACCTGTTGGAAGTAGCAATCCTACAAGTCACAATCAACTCTTTAACGACGAGTCATGCAATATGACTTAGGCTTTAAACCAAATCAGTATCTCATTTCGCAGACATGGTGTTTGGGGCTGTTGGCCCTCGTCAGTGCGAAGCATGAGAACGGATTTGGCTAGGTGAGAGGCTCTGGACTGGGGTCTAAGGTGTAACGTCTCTCCTTATGGAGAGTGACATACCAGCTGGCTTGTCAAGGTAAGGAGGCTTATTCAAGAAACAGGCAGGCGATCCGTTGTCTTCCCAGCTCTCCTGAAGCTGGGTGTAGACAGACCATGTGGTCTGCTGCTGCTCCAGCTACAGATTGAAGACGGTGCCATTTTACACTGCCTGATATAGGCCAAGAGCCCATTGTGACACGTGAGAGTTCCAGAGCCTATGGATAAAGGCCCCATTGTGACTGCACGTGAAGGTTCCGCGCTCAGATTCTATCTCCTGCAGGCAGCGCACATGATTGGTCAAAAGTATTAGAATACTACTCACACAGGTGTAGATGGACAAGACAAGCATATTCAAGATCTGCACAGACCCCATTTTTCCATTTTTTTTTTCAAAAATACATATAATACACCACATTCAAACATCAGTGGTCCACAATGTTTTCCAAAAGAATTCATGCATGCGGGCGGTCACAAATGTGGTCTGTATCGCCGAACTACTCATTGGATACTTCAATGTAAACACTTAGTACTGACAGCAGGGGCCTCATTTGGTAGATGGCACAATCTTTTTGCAACACTGTAACAAAAGGCCTAATTCAGGCCTACTTCTTAACACACCTGTAGCAACCAGCAAAGTGTTGCAAATGGTCAAGTGAAATCGAGCAAAAGGGTACATTTGGCATTTGAAATGTGCTTTTTCCACCCTGAAAAGAATTCACAGGAAGGGTTAAAAGACAATTTGCGCCGATTTCAATCCAATCTGTTTTTAGAAACTGGATCAGAGAAGGAGTGCACTGATCCCGGAGACACTGCAATAACGGGTCAATGCGTGGAGTGGACAGAGCAAGCTCCAGTTCCAGCTCCCTGTTCTAAAAATCTCTTTAATATGTGGTCCCCAAATAGGGGACGTATCAGATATTAAACTGATAAGAACAGATACTACCACTTGATCTAAGCCATGAAAGGCCGAGAAGCGTTGCCTGAAATGCTTTGCCTCTACGGCCCCACCAAGGCCTACAACCAGCACCCATTGGGGAGACAGCGCGAAAGATTGCCAAGGGGAAGACATTTGTCGAAACTCTGGATGGATGCCTTCTCAAATGACAGTTCTGGTGTGTGTGAGTGTGTGGGTGTGTGTGTTCAAGCTGGGCACAACGCATTTTTGAATCTGCATAACTCCGCCTATTTTAACACACCCTCCATCCCTTTCCTTCGAAATAGTGCAAATAGCCTCTTCAGAGAAAAAGAGGACTTAAACTCTTTAGCGCCACCTGTTGGAAGTAGCAATCCTACAAGTCACAATCAACTCTTTAACGACGAGTCATGCAATATGACTTAGGCTTTAAACCAAATCAGTATCTCATTTCGCAGACATGGTGTTTGGGGCTGTTGGCCCTCGTCAGTGCGAAGCATGAGAACTGATTTGGCTAGGTGAGAGGCTCTGGACTGGGGTCTAAGGTGTAACGTCTCTCCTTATGGAGAGTGACATACCAGCTGGCTTGTCAAGGTAAGGAGGCTTATTCAAGAAACAGGCAGGCGATCCGTTGTCTTCCCAGCTCTCCTGAAGCTGGGTGTAGACAGACCATGTGGTCTGCTGCTGCTCCAGCTACAGATTGAAGACGGTGCCATTTTACACTGCCTGATATAGGCCAAGAGCCCATTGTGACACGTGAGAGTTCCAGAGCCTATGGATAAAGGCCCCATTGTGACTGCACGTGAAGGTTCCGCGCTCAGATTCTATCTCCTGCAGGCAGCGCACATGATTGGTCAAAAGTATTAGAATACTACTCACACAGGTGTAGATGGACAAGACAAGCATATTCAAGATCTGCACAGACCCCATTTTTCCATTTTTTTTTTCAAAAATACATATAATACACCACATTCAAACATCAGTGGTCCACAATGTTTTCCAAAAGAATTCATGCATGCGGGCGGTCACAAATGTGGTCTGTATCGCCGAACTACTCATTGGATACTTCAATGTAAACACTTAGTACTGACAGCAGGGGCCTCATTTGGTAGATGGCACAATCTTTTTGCAACACTGTAACAAAAGGCCTAATTCAGGCCTACATCTTAACACACCTGTAGCAACCAGCAAAGTGTTGCAAATGGTCAAGTGAAATCGAGCAAAAGGGTACATTTGGCATTTGAAATGTGCTTTTTCCACCCTGAAAAGAATTCACAGGAAGGGTTAAAAGACAATTTGCGCCGATTTCAATCCAATCTGTTTTTAGAAACTGGATCAGAGAAGGAGTGCACTGATCCCGGAGACACTGCAATAACGGGTCAATGCGTGGAGTGGACAGAGCAAGCTCCAGTTCCAGCTCCCTGTTCTAAAAATCTCTTTAATATGTGGTCCCCAAATAGGGGACGTATCAGATATTAAACTGATAAGAACAGATACTACCACTTGATCTAAGCCATGAAAGGCCGAGAAGCGTTGCCTGAAATGCTTTGCCTCTACGGCCCCACCAAGGCCTACAACCAGCACCCATTGGGGAGACAGCGCGAAAGATTGCCAAGGGGAAGACATTTGTCGAAACTCTGGATGGATGCCTTCTCAAATGACAGTTCTGGTGTGTGTGAGTGTGTGGGTGTGTGTGTTCAAGCTGGGCACAACGCATTTTTGAATCTGCATAACTCCGCCTATTTTAACACACCCTCCATCCCTTTCCTTCGAAATAGTGCAAATAGCCTCTTCAGAGAAAAAGAGGACTTAAACTCTATAGCGCCACCTGTTGGAAGTAGCAATCCTACAAGTCACAATCAACTCTTTAACGACGAGTCATGCAATATGACTTAGGCTTTAAACCAAATCAGTATCTCATTTCGCAGACATGGTGTTTGGGGCTGTTGGCCCTCGTCAGTGCGAAGCATGAGAACTGATTTGGCTAGGTGAGAGGCTCTGGACTGGGGTCTAAGGTGTAACGTCTCTCCTTATGGAGAGTGACATACCAGCTGGCTTGTCAAGGTAAGGAGGCTTATTCAAGAAACAGGCAGGCGATCCGTTGTCTTCCCAGCTCTCCTGAAGCTGGGTGTAGACAGACCATGTGGTCTGCTGCTGCTCCAGCTACAGATTGAAGACGGTGCCATTTTACACTGCCTGATATAGGCCAAGAGCCCATTGTGACACGTGAGAGTTCCAGAGCCTATGGATAAAGGCCCCATTGTGACTGCACGTGAAGGTTCCGCGCTCAGATTCTATCTCCTGCAGGCAGCGCACATGATTGGTCAAAAGTATTAGAATACTACTCACACAGGTGTAGATGGACAAGACAAGCATATTCAAGATCTGCACAGACCCCATTTTTCCATTTTTTTTTTCAAAAATACATATAATACACCACATTCAAACATCAGTGGTCCACAATGTTTTCCAAAAGAATTCATGCATGCGGGCGGTCACAAATGTGGTCTGTATCGCCGAACTACTCATTGGATACTTCAATGTAAACACTTAGTACTGACAGCAGGGGCCTCATTTGGTAGATGGCACAATCTTTTTGCAACACTGTAACAAAAGGCCTAATTCAGGCCTACATCTTAACACACCTGTAGCAACCAGCAAAGTGTTGCAAATGGTCAAGTGAAATCGAGCAAAAGGGTACATTTGGCATTTGAAATGTGCTTTTTCCACCCTGAAAAGAATTCACAGGAAGGGTTAAAAGACAATTTGCGCCGATTTCAATCCAATCTGTTTTTAGAAACTGGATCAGAGAAGGAGTGCACTGATCCCGGAGACACTGCAATAACGGGTCAATGCGTGGAGTGGACAGAGCAAGCTCCAGTTCCAGCTCCCTGTTCTAAAAATCTCTTTAATATGTGGTCCCCAAATAGGGGACGTATCAGATATTAAACTGATAAGAACAGATACTACCACTTGATCTAAGCCATGAAAGGCTGAGAAGCGTTGCCTGAAATGCTTTGCCTCTACGGCCCCACCAAGGCCTACAACCAGCACCCATTGGGGAGACAGCGCGAAAGATTGCCAAGGGGAAGACATTTGTCGAAACTCTGGATGGATGCCTTCTCAAATGACAGTTCTGGTGTGTGTGAGTGTGTGGGTGTGTGTGTTCAAGCTGGGCACAACGCATTTTTGAATCTGCATAACTCCGCCTATTTTAACACACCCTCCATCCCTTTCCTTCGAAATAGTGCAAATAGCCTCTTCAGAGAAAAAGAGGACTTAAACTCTATAGCGCCACCTGTTGGAAGTAGCAATCCTACAAGTCACAATCAACTCTTTAACGACGAGTCATGCAATATGACTTAGGCTTTAAACCAAATCAGTATCTCATTTCGCAGACATGGTGTTTGGGGCTGTTGGCCCTCGTCAGTGCGAAGCATGAGAACTGATTTGGCTAGGTGAGAGGCTCTGGACTGGGGTCTAAGGTGTAACGTCTCTCCTTATGGAGAGTGACATACCAGCTGGCTTGTCAAGGTAAGGAGGCTTATTCAAGAAACAGGCAGGCGATCCGTTGTCTTCCCAGCTCTCCTGAAGCTGGGTGTAGACAGACCATGTGGTCTGCTGCTGCTCCAGCTACAGATTGAAGACGGTGCCATTTTACACTGCCTGATATAGGCCAAGAGCCCATTGTGACACGTGAGAGTTCCAGAGCCTATGGATAAAGGCCCCATTGTGACTGCACGTGAAGGTTCCGCGCTCAGATTCTATCTCCTGCAGGCAGCGCACATGATTGGTCAAAAGTATTAGAATACTACTCACACAGGTGTAGATGGACAAGACAAGCATATTCAAGATCTGCACAGACCCCATTTTTCCATTTTTTTTTTCAAAAATACATATAATACACCACATTCAAACATCAGTGGTCCACAATGTTTTCCAAAAGAATTCATGCATGCGGGCGGTCACAAATGTGGTCTGTATCGCCGAACTACTCATTGGATACTTCAATGTAAACACTTAGTACTGACAGCAGGGGCCTCATTTGGTAGATGGCACAATCTTTTTGCAACACTGTAACAAAAGGCCTAATTCAGGCCTACATCTTAACACACCTGTAGCAACCAGCAAAGTGTTGCAAATGGTCAAGTGAAATCGAGCAAAAGGGTACATTTGGCATTTGAAATGTGCTTTTTCCACCCTGAAAAGAATTCACAGGAAGGGTTAAAAGACAATTTGCGCCGATTTCAATCCAATCTGTTTTTAGAAACTGGATCAGAGAAGGAGTGCACTGATCCCGGAGACACTGCAATAACGGGTCAATGCGTGGAGTGGACAGAGCAAGCTCCAGTTCCAGCTCCCTGTTCTAAAAATCTCTTTAATATGTGGTCCCCAAATAGGGGACGTATCAGATATTAAACTGATAAGAACAGATACTACCACTTGATCTAAGCCATGAAAGGCCGAGAAGCGTTGCCTGAAATGCTTTGCCTCTACGGCCCCACCAAGGCCTACAACCAGCACCCATTGGGGAGACAGCGCGAAAGATTGCCAAGGGGAAGACATTTGTCGAAACTCTGGATGGATGCCTTCTCAAATGACAGTTCTGGTGTGTGTGAGTGTGTGGGTGTGTGTGTTCAAGCTGGGCACAACGCATTTTTGAATCTGCATAACTCCGCCTATTTTAACACACCCTCCATCCCTTTCCTTCGAAATAGTGCAAATAGCCTCTTCAGAGAAAAAGAGGACTTAAACTCTATAGCGCCACCTGTTGGAAGTAGCAATCCTACAAGTCACAATCAACTCTTTAACGACGAGTCATGCAATATGACTTAGGCTTTAAACCAAATCAGTATCTCATTTCGCAGACATGGTGTTTGGGGCTGTTGGCCCTCGTCAGTGCGAAGCATGAGAACGGATTTGGCTAGGTGAGAGGCTCTGGACTGGGGTCTAAGGTGTAACGTCTCTCCTTATGGAGAGTGACATACCAGCTGGCTTGTCAAGGTAAGGAGGCTTATTCAAGAAACAGGCAGGCGATCCGTTGTCTTCCCAGCTCTCCTGAAGCTGGGTGTAGACAGACCATGTGGTCTGCTGCTGCTCCAGCTACAGATTGAAGACGGTGCCATTTTACACTGCCTGATATAGGCCAAGAGCCCATTGTGACACGTGAGAGTTCCAGAGCCTATGGATAAAGGCCCCATTGTGACTGCACGTGAAGGTTCCGCGCTCAGATTCTATCTCCTGCAGGCAGCGCACATGATTGGTCAAAAGTATTAGAATACTACTCACACAGGTGTAGATGGACAAGACAAGCATATTCAAGATCTGCACAGACCCCATTTTTCCATTTTTTTTTTCAAAAATACATATAATACACCACATTCAAACATCAGTGGTCCACAATGTTTTCCAAAAGAATTCATGCATGCGGGCGGTCACAAATGTGGTCTGTATCGCCGAACTACTCATTGGATACTTCAATGTAAACACTTAGTACTGACAGCAGGGGCCTCATTTGGTAGATGGCACAATCTTTTTGCAACACTGTAACAAAAGGCCTAATTCAGGCCTACATCTTAACACACCTGTAGCAACCAGCAAAGTGTTGCAAATGGTCAAGTGAAATCGAGCAAAAGGGTACATTTGGCATTTGAAATGTGCTTTTTCCACCCTGAAAAGAATTCACAGGAAGGGTTAAAAGACAATTTGCGCCGATTTCAATCCAATCTGTTTTTAGAAACTGGATCAGAGAAGGAGTGCACTGATCCCGGAGACACTGCAATAACGGGTCAATGCGTGGAGTGGACAGAGCAAGCTCCAGTTCCAGCTCCCTGTTCTAAAAATCTCTTTAATATGTGGTCCCCAAATAGGGGACGTATCAGATATTAAACTGATAAGAACAGATACTACCACTTGATCTAAGCCATGAAAGGCCGAGAAGCGTTGCCTGAAATGCTTTGCCTCTACGGCCCCACCAAGGCCTACAACCAGCACCCATTGGGGAGACAGCGCGAAAGATTGCCAAGGGGAAGACATTTGTCGAAACTCTGGATGGATGCCTTCTCAAATGACAGTTCTGGTGTGTGTGAGTGTGTGGGTGTGTGTGTTCAAGCTGGGCACAACGCATTTTTGAATCTGCATAACTCCGCCTATTTTAACACACCCTCCATCCCTTTCCTTCGAAATAGTGCAAATAGCCTCTTCAGAGAAAAAGAGGACTTAAACTCTATAGCGCCACCTGTTGGAAGTAGCAATCCTACAAGTCACAATCAACTCTTTAACGACGAGTCATGCAATATGACTTAGGCTTTAAACCAAATCAGTATCTCATTTCGCAGACATGGTGTTTGGGGCTGTTGGCCCTCGTCAGTGCGAAGCATGAGAACTGATTTGGCTAGGTGAGAGGCTCTGGACTGGGGTCTAAGGTGTAACGTCTCTCCTTATGGAGAGTGACATACCAGCTGGCTTGTCAAGGTAAGGAGGCTTATTCAAGAAACAGGCAGGCGATCCGTTGTCTTCCCAGCTCTCCTGAAGCTGGGTGTAGACAGACCATGTGGTCTGCTGCTGCTCCAGCTACAGATTGAAGACGGTGCCATTTTACACTGCCTGATATAGGCCAAGAGCCCATTGTGACACGTGAGAGTTCCAGAGCCTATGGATAAAGGCCCCATTGTGACTGCACGTGAAGGTTCCGCGCTCAGATTCTATCTCCTGCAGGCAGCGCACATGATTGGTCAAAAGTATTAGAATACTACTCACACAGGTGTAGATGGACAAGACAAGCATATTCAAGATCTGCACAGACCCCATTTTTCCATTTTTTTTTTCAAAAATACATATAATACACCACATTCAAACATCAGTGGTCCACAATGTTTTCCAAAAGAATTCATGCATGCGGGCGGTCACAAATGTGGTCTGTATCGCCGAACTACTCATTGGATACTTCAATGTAAACACTTAGTACTGACAGCAGGGGCCTCATTTGGTAGATGGCACAATCTTTTTGCAACACTGTAACAAAAGGCCTAATTCAGGCCTACATCTTAACACACCTGTAGCAACCAGCAAAGTGTTGCAAATGGTCAAGTGAAATCGAGCAAAAGGGTACATTTGGCATTTGAAATGTGCTTTTTCCACCCTGAAAAGAATTCACAGGAAGGGTTAAAAGACAATTTGCGCCGATTTCAATCCAATCTGTTTTTAGAAACTGGATCAGAGAAGGAGTGCACTGATCCCGGAGACACTGCAATAACGGGTCAATGCGTGGAGTGGACAGAGCAAGCTCCAGTTCCAGCTCCCTGTTCTAAAAATCTCTTTAATATGTGGTCCCCAAATAGGGGACGTATCAGATATTAAACTGATAAGAACAGATACTACCACTTGATCTAAGCCATGAAAGGCCGAGAAGCGTTGCCTGAAATGCTTTGCCTCTACGGCCCCACCAAGGCCTACAACCAGCACCCATTGGGGAGACAGCGCGAAAGATTGCCAAGGGGAAGACATTTGTCGAAACTCTGGATGGATGCCTTCTCAAATGACAGTTCTGGTGTGTGTGAGTGTGTGGGTGTGTGTGTTCAAGCTGGGCACAACGCATTTTTGAATCTGCATAACTCCGCCTATTTTAACACACCCTCCATCCCTTTCCTTCGAAATAGTGCAAATAGCCTCTTCAGAGAAAAAGAGGACTTAAACTCTATAGCGCCACCTGTTGGAAGTAGCAATCCTACAAGTCACAATCAACTCTTTAACGACGAGTCATGCAATATGACTTAGGCTTTAAACCAAATCAGTATCTCATTTCGCAGACATGGTGTTTGGGGCTGTTGGCCCTCGTCAGTGCGAAGCATGAGAACTGATTTGGCTAGGTGAGAGGCTCTGGACTGGGGTCTAAGGTGTAACGTCTCTCCTTATGGAGAGTGACATACCAGCTGGCTTGTCAAGGTAAGGAGGCTTATTCAAGAAACAGGCAGGCGATCCGTTGTCTTCCCAGCTCTCCTGAAGCTGGGTGTAGACAGACCATGTGGTCTGCTGCTGCTCCAGCTACAGATTGAAGACGGTGCCATTTTACACTGCCTGATATAGGCCAAGAGCCCATTGTGACACGTGAGAGTTCCAGAGCCTATGGATAAAGGCCCCATTGTGACTGCACGTGAAGGTTCCGCGCTCAGATTCTATCTCCTGCAGGCAGCGCACATGATTGGTCAAAAGTATTAGAATACTACTCACACAGGTGTAGATGGACAAGACAAGCATATTCAAGATCTGCACAGACCCCATTTTTCCATTTTTTTTTTCAAAAATACATATAATACACCACATTCAAACATCAGTGGTCCACAATGTTTTCCAAAAGAATTCATGCATGCGGGCGGTCACAAATGTGGTCTGTATCGCCGAACTACTCATTGGATACTTCAATGTAAACACTTAGTACTGACAGCAGGGGCCTCATTTGGTAGATGGCACAATCTTTTTGCAACACTGTAACAAAAGGCCTAATTCAGGCCTACATCTTAACACACCTGTAGCAACCAGCAAAGTGTTGCAAATGGTCAAGTGAAATCGAGCAAAAGGGTACATTTGGCATTTGAAATGTGCTTTTTCCACCCTGAAAAGAATTCACAGGAAGGGTTAAAAGACAATTTGCGCCGATTTCAATCCAATCTGTTTTTAGAAACTGGATCAGAGAAGGAGTGCACTGATCCCGGAGACACTGCAATAACGGGTCAATGCGTGGAGTGGACAGAGCAAGCTCCAGTTCCAGCTCCCTGTTCTAAAAATCTCTTTAATATGTGGTCCCCAAATAGGGGACGTATCAGATATTAAACTGATAAGAACAGATACTACCACTTGATCTAAGCCATGAAAGGCCGAGAAGCGTTGCCTGAAATGCTTTGCCTCTACGGCCCCACCAAGGCCTACAACCAGCACCCATTGGGGAGACAGCGCGAAAGATTGCCAAGGGGAAGACATTTGTCGAAACTCTGGATGGATGCCTTCTCAAATGACAGTTCTGGTGTGTGTGAGTGTGTGGGTGTGTGTGTTCAAGCTGGGCACAACGCATTTTTGAATCTGCATAACTCCGCCTATTTTAACACACCCTCCATCCCTTTCCTTCGAAATAGTGCAAATAGCCTCTTCAGAGAAAAAGAGGACTTAAACTCTATAGCGCCACCTGTTGGAAGTAGCAATCCTACAAGTCACAATCAACTCTTTAACGACGAGTCATGCAATATGACTTAGGCTTTAAACCAAATCAGTATCTCATTTCGCAGACATGGTGTTTGGGGCTGTTGGCCCTCGTCAGTGCGAAGCATGAGAACTGATTTGGCTAGGTGAGAGGCTCTGGACTGGGGTCTAAGGTGTAACGTCTCTCCTTATGGAGAGTGACATACCAGCTGGCTTGTCAAGGTAAGGAGGCTTATTCAAGAAACAGGCAGGCGATCCGTTGTCTTCCCAGCTCTCCTGAAGCTGGGTGTAGACAGACCATGTGGTCTGCTGCTGCTCCAGCTACAGATTGAAGACGGTGCCATTTTACACTGCCTGATATAGGCCAAGAGCCCATTGTGACACGTGAGAGTTCCAGAGCCTATGGATAAAGGCCCCATTGTGACTGCACGTGAAGGTTCCGCGCTCAGATTCTATCTCCTGCAGGCAGCGCACATGATTGGTCAAAAGTATTAGAATACTACTCACACAGGTGTAGATGGACAAGACAAGCATATTCAAGATCTGCACAGACCCCATTTTTCCATTTTTTTTTTCAAAAATACATATAATACACCACATTCAAACATCAGTGGTCCACAATGTTTTCCAAAAGAATTCATGCATGCGGGCGGTCACAAATGTGGTCTGTATCGCCGAACTACTCATTGGATACTTCAATGTAAACACTTAGTACTGACAGCAGGGGCCTCATTTGGTAGATGGCACAATCTTTTTGCAACACTGTAACAAAAGGCCTAATTCAGGCCTACATCTTAACACACCTGTAGCAACCAGCAAAGTGTTGCAAATGGTCAAGTGAAATCGAGCAAAAGGGTACATTTGGCATTTGAAATGTGCTTTTTCCACCCTGAAAAGAATTCACAGGAAGGGTTAAAAGACAATTTGCGCCGATTTCAATCCAATCTGTTTTTAGAAACTGGATCAGAGAAGGAGTGCACTGATCCCGGAGACACTGCAATAACGGGTCAATGCGTGGAGTGGACAGAGCAAGCTCCAGTTCCAGCTCCCTGTTCTAAAAATCTCTTTAATATGTGGTCCCCAAATAGGGGACGTATCAGATATTAAACTGATAAGAACAGATACTACCACTTGATCTAAGCCATGAAAGGCCGAGAAGCGTTGCCTGAAATGCTTTGCCTCTACGGCCCCACCAAGGCCTACAACCAGCACCCATTGGGGAGACAGCGCGAAAGATTGCCAAGGGGAAGACATTTGTCGAAACTCTGGATGGATGCCTTCTCAAATGACAGTTCTGGTGTGTGTGAGTGTGTGGGTGTGTGTGTTCAAGCTGGGCACAACGCATTTTTGAATCTGCATAACTCCGCCTATTTTAACACACCCTCCATCCCTTTCCTTCGAAATAGTGCAAATAGCCTCTTCAGAGAAAAAGAGGACTTAAACTCTATAGCGCCACCTGTTGGAAGTAGCAATCCTACAAGTCACAATCAACTCTTTAACGACGAGTCATGCAATATGACTTAGGCTTTAAACCAAATCAGTATCTCATTTCGCAGACATGGTGTTTGGGGCTGTTGGCCCTCGTCAGTGCGAAGCATGAGAACTGATTTGGCTAGGTGAGAGGCTCTGGACTGGGGTCTAAGGTGTAACGTCTCTCCTTATGGAGAGTGACATACCAGCTGGCTTGTCAAGGTAAGGAGGCTTATTCAAGAAACAGGCAGGCGATCCGTTGTCTTCCCAGCTCTCCTGAAGCTGGGTGTAGACAGACCATGTGGTCTGCTGCTGCTCCAGCTACAGATTGAAGACGGTGCCATTTTACACTGCCTGATATAGGCCAAGAGCCCATTGTGACACGTGAGAGTTCCAGAGCCTATGGATAAAGGCCCCATTGTGACTGCACGTGAAGGTTCCGCGCTCAGATTCTATCTCCTGCAGGCAGCGCACATGATTGGTCAAAAGTATTAGAATACTACTCACACAGGTGTAGATGGACAAGACAAGCATATTCAAGATCTGCACAGACCCCATTTTTCCATTTTTTTTTTCAAAAATACATATAATACACCACATTCAAACATCAGTGGTCCACAATGTTTTCCAAAAGAATTCATGCATGCGGGCGGTCACAAATGTGGTCTGTATCGCCGAACTACTCATTGGATACTTCAATGTAAACACTTAGTACTGACAGCAGGGGCCTCATTTGGTAGATGGCACAATCTTTTTGCAACACTGTAACAAAAGGCCTAATTCAGGCCTACATCTTAACACACCTGTAGCAACCAGCAAAGTGTTGCAAATGGTCAAGTGAAATCGAGCAAAAGGGTACATTTGGCATTTGAAATGTGCTTTTTCCACCCTGAAAAGAATTCACAGGAAGGGTTAAAAGACAATTTGCGCCGATTTCAATCCAATCTGTTTTTAGAAACTGGATCAGAGAAGGAGTGCACTGATCCCGGAGACACTGCAATAACGGGTCAATGCGTGGAGTGGACAGAGCAAGCTCCAGTTCCAGCTCCCTGTTCTAAAAATCTCTTTAATATGTGGTCCCCAAATAGGGGACGTATCAGATATTAAACTGATAAGAACAGATACTACCACTTGATCTAAGCCATGAAAGGCCGAGAAGCGTTGCCTGAAATGCTTTGCCTCTACGGCCCCACCAAGGCCTACAACCAGCACCCATTGGGGAGACAGCGCGAAAGATTGCCAAGGGGAAGACATTTGTCGAAACTCTGGATGGATGCCTTCTCAAATGACAGTTCTGGTGTGTGTGAGTGTGTGGGTGTGTGTGTTCAAGCTGGGCACAACGCATTTTTGAATCTGCATAACTCCGCCTATTTTAACACACCCTCCATCCCTTTCCTTCGAAATAGTGCAAATAGCCTCTTCAGAGAAAAAGAGGACTTAAACTCTATAGCGCCACCTGTTGGAAGTAGCAATCCTACAAGTCACAATCAACTCTTTAACGACGAGTCATGCAATATGACTTAGGCTTTAAACCAAATCAGTATCTCATTTCGCAGACATGGTGTTTGGGGCTGTTGGCCCTCGTCAGTGCGAAGCATGAGAACTGATTTGGCTAGGTGAGAGGCTCTGGACTGGGGTCTAAGGTGTAACGTCTCTCCTTATGGAGAGTGACATACCAGCTGGCTTGTCAAGGTAAGGAGGCTTATTCAAGAAACAGGCAGGCGATCCGTTGTCTTCCCAGCTCTCCTGAAGCTGGGTGTAGACAGACCATGTGGTCTGCTGCTGCTCCAGCTACAGATTGAAGACGGTGCCATTTTACACTGCCTGATATAGGCCAAGAGCCCATTGTGACACGTGAGAGTTCCAGAGCCTATGGATAAAGGCCCCATTGTGACTGCACGTGAAGGTTCCGCGCTCAGATTCTATCTCCTGCAGGCAGCGCACATGATTGGTCAAAAGTATTAGAATACTACTCACACAGGTGTAGATGGACAAGACAAGCATATTCAAGATCTGCACAGACCCCATTTTTCCATTTTTTTTTTCAAAAATACATATAATACACCACATTCAAACATCAGTGGTCCACAATGTTTTCCAAAAGAATTCATGCATGCGGGCGGTCACAAATGTGGTCTGTATCGCCGAACTACTCATTGGATACTTCAATGTAAACACTTAGTACTGACAGCAGGGGCCTCATTTGGTAGATGGCACAATCTTTTTGCAACACTGTAACAAAAGGCCTAATTCAGGCCTACATCTTAACACACCTGTAGCAACCAGCAAAGTGTTGCAAATGGTCAAGTGAAATCGAGCAAAAGGGTACATTTGGCATTTGAAATGTGCTTTTTCCACCCTGAAAAGAATTCACAGGAAGGGTTAAAAGACAATTTGCGCCGATTTCAATCCAATCTGTTTTTAGAAACTGGATCAGAGAAGGAGTGCACTGATCCCGGAGACACTGCAATAACGGGTCAATGCGTGGAGTGGACAGAGCAAGCTCCAGTTCCAGCTCCCTGTTCTAAAAATCTCTTTAATATGTGGTCCCCAAATAGGGGACGTATCAGATATTAAACTGATAAGAACAGATACTACCACTTGATCTAAGCCATGAAAGGCCGAGAAGCGTTGCCTGAAATGCTTTGCCTCTACGGCCCCACCAAGGCCTACAACCAGCACCCATTGGGGAGACAGCGCGAAAGATTGCCAAGGGGAAGACATTTGTCGAAACTCTGGATGGATGCCTTCTCAAATGACAGTTCTGGTGTGTGTGAGTGTGTGGGTGTGTGTGTTCAAGCTGGGCACAACGCATTTTTGAATCTGCATAACTCCGCCTATTTTAACACACCCTCCATCCCTTTCCTTCGAAATAGTGCAAATAGCCTCTTCAGAGAAAAAGAGGACTTAAACTCTATAGCGCCACCTGTTGGAAGTAGCAATCCTACAAGTCACAATCAACTCTTTAACGACGAGTCATGCAATATGACTTAGGCTTTAAACCAAATCAGTATCTCATTTCGCAGACATGGTGTTTGGGGCTGTTGGCCCTCGTCAGTGCGAAGCATGAGAACTGATTTGGCTAGGTGAGAGGCTCTGGACTGGGGTCTAAGGTGTAACGTCTCTCCTTATGGAGAGTGACATACCAGCTGGCTTGTCAAGGTAAGGAGGCTTATTCAAGAAACAGGCAGGCGATCCGTTGTCTTCCCAGCTCTCCTGAAGCTGGGTGTAGACAGACCATGTGGTCTGCTGCTGCTCCAGCTACAGATTGAAGACGGTGCCATTTTACACTGCCTGATATAGGCCAAGAGCCCATTGTGACACGTGAGAGTTCCAGAGCCTATGGATAAAGGCCCCATTGTGACTGCACGTGAAGGTTCCGCGCTCAGATTCTATCTCCTGCAGGCAGCGCACATGATTGGTCAAAAGTATTAGAATACTACTCACACAGGTGTAGATGGACAAGACAAGCATATTCAAGATCTGCACAGACCCCATTTTTCCATTTTTTTTTTCAAAAATACATATAATACACCACATTCAAACATCAGTGGTCCACAATGTTTTCCAAAAGAATTCATGCATGCGGGCGGTCACAAATGTGGTCTGTATCGCCGAACTACTCATTGGATACTTCAATGTAAACACTTAGTACTGACAGCAGGGGCCTCATTTGGTAGATGGCACAATCTTTTTGCAACACTGTAACAAAAGGCCTAATTCAGGCCTACATCTTAACACACCTGTAGCAACCAGCAAAGTGTTGCAAATGGTCAAGTGAAATCGAGCAAAAGGGTACATTTGGCATTTGAAATGTGCTTTTTCCACCCTGAAAAGAATTCACAGGAAGGGTTAAAAGACAATTTGCGCCGATTTCAATCCAATCTGTTTTTAGAAACTGGATCAGAGAAGGAGTGCACTGATCCCGGAGACACTGCAATAACGGGTCAATGCGTGGAGTGGACAGAGCAAGCTCCAGTTCCAGCTCCCTGTTCTAAAAATCTCTTTAATATGTGGTCCCCAAATAGGGGACGTATCAGATATTAAACTGATAAGAACAGATACTACCACTTGATCTAAGCCATGAAAGGCCGAGAAGCGTTGCCTGAAATGCTTTGCCTCTACGGCCCCACCAAGGCCTACAACCAGCACCCATTGGGGAGACAGCGCGAAAGATTGCCAAGGGGAAGACATTTGTCGAAACTCTGGATGGATGCCTTCTCAAATGACAGTTCTGGTGTGTGTGAGTGTGTGGGTGTGTGTGTTCAAGCTGGGCACAACGCATTTTTGAATCTGCATAACTCCGCCTATTTTAACACACCCTCCATCCCTTTCCTTCGAAATAGTGCAAATAGCCTCTTCAGAGAAAAAGAGGACTTAAACTCTATAGCGCCACCTGTTGGAAGTAGCAATCCTACAAGTCACAATCAACTCTTTAACGACGAGTCATGCAATATGACTTAGGCTTTAAACCAAATCAGTATCTCATTTCGCAGACATGGTGTTTGGGGCTGTTGGCCCTCGTCAGTGCGAAGCATGAGAACTGATTTGGCTAGGTGAGAGGCTCTGGACTGGGGTCTAAGGTGTAACGTCTCTCCTTATGGAGAGTGACATACCAGCTGGCTTGTCAAGGTAAGGAGGCTTATTCAAGAAACAGGCAGGCGATCCGTTGTCTTCCCAGCTCTCCTGAAGCTGGGTGTAGACAGACCATGTGGTCTGCTGCTGCTCCAGCTACAGATTGAAGACGGTGCCATTTTACACTGCCTGATATAGGCCAAGAGCCCATTGTGACACGTGAGAGTTCCAGAGCCTATGGATAAAGGCCCCATTGTGACTGCACGTGAAGGTTCCGCGCTCAGATTCTATCTCCTGCAGGCAGCGCACATGATTGGTCAAAAGTATTAGAATACTACTCACACAGGTGTAGATGGACAAGACAAGCATATTCAAGATCTGCACAGACCCCATTTTTCCATTTTTTTTTTCAAAAATACATATAATACACCACATTCAAACATCAGTGGTCCACAATGTTTTCCAAAAGAATTCATGCATGCGGGCGGTCACAAATGTGGTCTGTATCGCCGAACTACTCATTGGATACTTCAATGTAAACACTTAGTACTGACAGCAGGGGCCTCATTTGGTAGATGGCACAATCTTTTTGCAACACTGTAACAAAAGGCCTAATTCAGGCCTACATCTTAACACACCTGTAGCAACCAGCAAAGTGTTGCAAATGGTCAAGTGAAATCGAGCAAAAGGGTACATTTGGCATTTGAAATGTGCTTTTTCCACCCTGAAAAGAATTCACAGGAAGGGTTAAAAGACAATTTGCGCCGATTTCAATCCAATCTGTTTTTAGAAACTGGATCAGAGAAGGAGTGCACTGATCCCGGAGACACTGCAATAACGGGTCAATGCGTGGAGTGGACAGAGCAAGCTCCAGTTCCAGCTCCCTGTTCTAAAAATCTCTTTAATATGTGGTCCCCAAATAGGGGACGTATCAGATATTAAACTGATAAGAACAGATACTACCACTTGATCTAAGCCATGAAAGGCCGAGAAGCGTTGCCTGAAATGCTTTGCCTCTACGGCCCCACCAAGGCCTACAACCAGCACCCATTGGGGAGACAGCGCGAAAGATTGCCAAGGGGAAGACATTTGTCGAAACTCTGGATGGATGCCTTCTCAAATGACAGTTCTGGTGTGTGTGAGTGTGTGGGTGTGTGTGTTCAAGCTGGGCACAACGCATTTTTGAATCTGCATAACTCCGCCTATTTTAACACACCCTCCATCCCTTTCCTTCGAAATAGTGCAAATAGCCTCTTCAGAGAAAAAGAGGACTTAAACTCTATAGCGCCACCTGTTGGAAGTAGCAATCCTACAAGTCACAATCAACTCTTTAACGACGAGTCATGCAATATGACTTAGGCTTTAAACCAAATCAGTATCTCATTTCGCAGACATGGTGTTTGGGGCTGTTGGCCCTCGTCAGTGCGAAGCATGAGAACTGATTTGGCTAGGTGAGAGGCTCTGGACTGGGGTCTAAGGTGTAACGTCTCTCCTTATGGAGAGTGACATACCAGCTGGCTTGTCAAGGTAAGGAGGCTTATTCAAGAAACAGGCAGGCGATCCGTTGTCTTCCCAGCTCTCCTGAAGCTGGGTGTAGACAGACCATGTGGTCTGCTGCTGCTCCAGCTACAGATTGAAGACGGTGCCATTTTACACTGCCTGATATAGGCCAAGAGCCCATTGTGACACGTGAGAGTTCCAGAGCCTATGGATAAAGGCCCCATTGTGACTGCACGTGAAGGTTCCGCGCTCAGATTCTATCTCCTGCAGGCAGCGCACATGATTGGTCAAAAGTATTAGAATACTACTCACACAGGTGTAGATGGACAAGACAAGCATATTCAAGATCTGCACAGACCCCATTTTTCCATTTTTTTTTTCAAAAATACATATAATACACCACATTCAAACATCAGTGGTCCACAATGTTTTCCAAAAGAATTCATGCATGCGGGCGGTCACAAATGTGGTCTGTATCGCCGAACTACTCATTGGATACTTCAATGTAAACACTTAGTACTGACAGCAGGGGCCTCATTTGGTAGATGGCACAATCTTTTTGCAACACTGTAACAAAAGGCCTAATTCAGGCCTACATCTTAACACACCTGTAGCAACCAGCAAAGTGTTGCAAATGGTCAAGTGAAATCGAGCAAAAGGGTACATTTGGCATTTGAAATGTGCTTTTTCCACCCTGAAAAGAATTCACAGGAAGGGTTAAAAGACAATTTGCGCCGATTTCAATCCAATCTGTTTTTAGAAACTGGATCAGAGAAGGAGTGCACTGATCCCGGAGACACTGCAATAACGGGTCAATGCGTGGAGTGGACAGAGCAAGCTCCAGTTCCAGCTCCCTGTTCTAAAAATCTCTTTAATATGTGGTCCCCAAATAGGGGACGTATCAGATATTAAACTGATAAGAACAGATACTACCACTTGATCTAAGCCATGAAAGGCCGAGAAGCGTTGCCTGAAATGCTTTGCCTCTACGGCCCCACCAAGGCCTACAACCAGCACCCATTGGGGAGACAGCGCGAAAGATTGCCAAGGGGAAGACATTTGTCGAAACTCTGGATGGATGCCTTCTCAAATGACAGTTCTGGTGTGTGTGAGTGTGTGGGTGTGTGTGTTCAAGCTGGGCACAACGCATTTTTGAATCTGCATAACTCCGCCTATTTTAACACACCCTCCATCCCTTTCCTTCGAAATAGTGCAAATAGCCTCTTCAGAGAAAAAGAGGACTTAAACTCTATAGCGCCACCTGTTGGAAGTAGCAATCCTACAAGTCACAATCAACTCTTTAACGACGAGTCATGCAATATGACTTAGGCTTTAAACCAAATCAGTATCTCATTTCGCAGACATGGTGTTTGGGGCTGTTGGCCCTCGTCAGTGCGAAGCATGAGAACTGATTTGGCTAGGTGAGAGGCTCTGGACTGGGGTCTAAGGTGTAACGTCTCTCCTTATGGAGAGTGACATACCAGCTGGCTTGTCAAGGTAAGGAGGCTTATTCAAGAAACAGGCAGGCGATCCGTTGTCTTCCCAGCTCTCCTGAAGCTGGGTGTAGACAGACCATGTGGTCTGCTGCTGCTCCAGCTACAGATTGAAGACGGTGCCATTTTACACTGCCTGATATAGGCCAAGAGCCCATTGTGACACGTGAGAGTTCCAGAGCCTATGGATAAAGGCCCCATTGTGACTGCACGTGAAGGTTCCGCGCTCAGATTCTATCTCCTGCAGGCAGCGCACATGATTGGTCAAAAGTATTAGAATACTACTCACACAGGTGTAGATGGACAAGACAAGCATATTCAAGATCTGCACAGACCCCATTTTTCCATTTTTTTTTTCAAAAATACATATAATACACCACATTCAAACATCAGTGGTCCACAATGTTTTCCAAAAGAATTCATGCATGCGGGCGGTCACAAATGTGGTCTGTATCGCCGAACTACTCATTGGATACTTCAATGTAAACACTTAGTACTGACAGCAGGGGCCTCATTTGGTAGATGGCACAATCTTTTTGCAACACTGTAACAAAAGGCCTAATTCAGGCCTACATCTTAACACACCTGTAGCAACCAGCAAAGTGTTGCAAATGGTCAAGTGAAATCGAGCAAAAGGGTACATTTGGCATTTGAAATGTGCTTTTTCCACCCTGAAAAGAATTCACAGGAAGGGTTAAAAGACAATTTGCGCCGATTTCAATCCAATCTGTTTTTAGAAACTGGATCAGAGAAGGAGTGCACTGATCCCGGAGACACTGCAATAACGGGTCAATGCGTGGAGTGGACAGAGCAAGCTCCAGTTCCAGCTCCCTGTTCTAAAAATCTCTTTAATATGTGGTCCCCAAATAGGGGACGTATCAGATATTAAACTGATAAGAACAGATACTACCACTTGATCTAAGCCATGAAAGGCCGAGAAGCGTTGCCTGAAATGCTTTGCCTCTACGGCCCCACCAAGGCCTACAACCAGCACCCATTGGGGAGACAGCGCGAAAGATTGCCAAGGGGAAGACATTTGTCGAAACTCTGGATGGATGCCTTCTCAAATGACAGTTCTGGTGTGTGTGAGTGTGTGGGTGTGTGTGTTCAAGCTGGGCACAACGCATTTTTGAATCTGCATAACTCCGCCTATTTTAACACACCCTCCATCCCTTTCCTTCGAAATAGTGCAAATAGCCTCTTCAGAGAAAAAGAGGACTTAAACTCTATAGCGCCACCTGTTGGAAGTAGCAATCCTACAAGTCACAATCAACTCTTTAACGACGAGTCATGCAATATGACTTAGGCTTTAAACCAAATCAGTATCTCATTTCGCAGACATGGTGTTTGGGGCTGTTGGCCCTCGTCAGTGCGAAGCATGAGAACTGATTTGGCTAGGTGAGAGGCTCTGGACTGGGGTCTAAGGTGTAACGTCTCTCCTTATGGAGAGTGACATACCAGCTGGCTTGTCAAGGTAAGGAGGCTTATTCAAGAAACAGGCAGGCGATCCGTTGTCTTCCCAGCTCTCCTGAAGCTGGGTGTAGACAGACCATGTGGTCTGCTGCTGCTCCAGCTACAGATTGAAGACGGTGCCATTTTACACTGCCTGATATAGGCCAAGAGCCCATTGTGACACGTGAGAGTTCCAGAGCCTATGGATAAAGGCCCCATTGTGACTGCACGTGAAGGTTCCGCGCTCAGATTCTATCTCCTGCAGGCAGCGCACATGATTGGTCAAAAGTATTAGAATACTACTCACACAGGTGTAGATGGACAAGACAAGCATATTCAAGATCTGCACAGACCCCATTTTTCCATTTTTTTTTTCAAAAATACATATAATACACCACATTCAAACATCAGTGGTCCACAATGTTTTCCAAAAGAATTCATGCATGCGGGCGGTCACAAATGTGGTCTGTATCGCCGAACTACTCATTGGATACTTCAATGTAAACACTTAGTACTGACAGCAGGGGCCTCATTTGGTAGATGGCACAATCTTTTTGCAACACTGTAACAAAAGGCCTAATTCAGGCCTACATCTTAACACACCTGTAGCAACCAGCAAAGTGTTGCAAATGGTCAAGTGAAATCGAGCAAAAGGGTACATTTGGCATTTGAAATGTGCTTTTTCCACCCTGAAAAGAATTCACAGGAAGGGTTAAAAGACAATTTGCGCCGATTTCAATCCAATCTGTTTTTAGAAACTGGATCAGAGAAGGAGTGCACTGATCCCGGAGACACTGCAATAACGGGTCAATGCGTGGAGTGGACAGAGCAAGCTCCAGTTCCAGCTCCCTGTTCTAAAAATCTCTTTAATATGTGGTCCCCAAATAGGGGACGTATCAGATATTAAACTGATAAGAACAGATACTACCTTTTTTTTTTTTTTTTTTATTTTTTTTTTCCCTCAGATGGGAAGTTCCACAGTCAAGACTCCACAACTTTATGGAACTCATCTCCCAAAACAGCAAGCCACATACACAATGTAACCGCCATTCCCATCATCACTGGAAAACACAACAAAATATATTTGTTAACAACACAAAAAAACTCAAGATACATTAAACAAAATGTTTCCACTTTTTGGTTTTCCAAACTCCCTCTGCATCCACCTCCCCTCTCCTCCTCTGATCACACACAAAACAAAAATACAATTTTCCCAGAATAATTTTTATGCAATTTTTAACTTCAATATCCTTCCTTTTAAACACATATATATTCCTCACATCCCACAAAACCTCTTTTATACATGCCATCATTAACCACAATACTCTCTCCTTTTCCCCACACATACCCAATCCAAACATAAAAAGCTCAAAAGACAACAGATTCACCTCACACAGCTCCTTACACAAACGACCCAACCCTGCAATCACACTTCTAGCGTACTGACAATTCCAAAACAAATGCACCACGCTCTCACTTCCACCACATCCACTCCTCGGACACTTCTCACTCCTCACTAAACCCCGATTTTTCTGAAACTCCCTCACCGGTAACACCCCATGCAATGACTGCCATACAATCTCACTCTGCCTGTTTGTCATACCATTCATCCGTACCTTCTTCCATACTTTCTGCACATCATCCCCTCTTACCACTTTAAGATCTGGTAAGGACAGCCTGTAAACTTGTCCAATGTCACATTCCATCTCTCTACACTCAATCATCTTATATACAGCTTTCTTCTTTTCTAACAATCTCACATCCACATCACAGAGTTCATACTTCACTAAAAATTTGTAAACCCACACATACCACACAGGAACCTCAAAAGCCACTGGGCTCCTAAGATCTCTTTCACGCCATTTCAAACGAAACAAGAAATTTCCAAACAAAAACCTGCACATACATGCATACTTCCCATCCATCCTAATCACACCTAATACAAACACCATAATATTCACGCCAAAAAATACATTCAAATTTGGGAAACCCAGTCCCCCCTTATCCAAACTCTTCATAACAATTTCTCTCCTAGCACGCTCCATACATGAACCCCAAAAAAAGACAAACAAAACCCTATTTAATCTTCTAACACACATGTAGCTTGGTGGAAAAACCAACGCAACATACAAAAAAATAGGTAACACAACACTCTTAATAACTAAAATTTTACCAAAAAACGTAAGATCCCTCAAATTCCAAAAATTTAACTTACGCTCCACTCTCTCTCTCACATCCACCCAGCTTTCCTCTCCATCCAATTTCTCCGAAAATTTCACGCCCAAAACCTTTATCGGTCCACTCACCACATTCACTCCAACATCATCGCTCAGACTCCTCCCCCCAAAATTCTTACACTCACTCTTCTCCCAATTCACTTTAAAAGCAGAAGCTCCACAAAAAAAAGAAACCAACAACTTCACACGCCGTGCCGAACACTCTGAATCACACAACACACACACATCATCCATATAAGCACTCATCTTCCACTCTCTCCCCCCACCCCCCGGTACTTGCACACCCCGAATCACCTTATCTCTTCTCAACAGACATAACAATGGCTCAATTGCACAAATAAATACGATAGGGGACAAAGGGCACCCCTGCCGAACACCCGAAAACACATTTACTCTCCTCCCCACATTTCCATTCAACAACACACAACTATAAATATTCTTATACAAACTTCTCACTCTCTCAACAAATTCAGAAGGAAATCCCATCCTCACCAACACACTAAACAAAAAACCATGCGCCAACCTATCATACGCCTTCTCAAAATCCAAACTCAACACATACACCCCCTTCTTACGACTCATGCAGTCCCATAAACAATCTCTCAACATACACAAACTTCCATGTATTCGTCTTCCAGGCACCGCACAACATTGCTCCTCACCCACCACACTCCCAACCACGCCACGCATCCTGTTGGCCAAAAGCTTCGCATAAATCTTATAATCACAATTCAACAATGTGATCGGCCTCCAGTTTTTAAGATTTTTCAAATCACCCTTTTTTGGCAATAACACAACCACCCCTGCACGCATACCATTTACTATCTCTGCATTCGCCCACATATACTTACATACATCCACAAAATCCTTCCCAATCACATCCCACATCACACGATAAAATTCCACCGGTAAACCATCCTCCCCCGGTGTTTTATTCAACGCCATACTACACACCACCTTCCATACTTCTTCATCTGTCACATCACCCATCAAACTTTCCCTTTCTATCTTATTCAAACTATTTTCCAAACCACTCAGCACCTCACTCTCCAAACCTTCATCCCTCCATTTCACAGCATACAAATCATCATAAAACTTTGCCACTTCCTCACACAAGTCCACACCACTCACTTCATTTCCATCCATCCCATTCAAAACACTCATACTCTGTCTTTTCCCAAAAACTTTTTTAAAGAAAAAACGCGAACACTTCTCATTCTTCTCCAAATTCTCTATCTTGGCCCTATACACAATACTCCTCCCTCTTTCTAACAAAAAATCATCCACTTCTTTTTTCACTTTCACCAAATCTTCACTCACATCCATCCCTCCGGCCCTCAACTTATACAACACGCTCAATCTTGCATTTAAAAAAACAAACCTTTTCCTCTTTGCAGCCGCACACTTGTACCCGAGTTTTTTAAAAAAACTCTTGGTTTTCCATTTAACCCAATCCCACCATTCACACACGCTTCTGAAATCACTCCTGCATCCACACCAATCTGCATAAATTCTTTTATACTCCTCTCTCACACCCCCTCCTTCCAGCAAACTCACATTCAGCTTCCACACACCTTTCCCAGCCACCTCATTAACATGCAAATCCAATTCACACTTCATACACACATGATCCGAAAAAACCACACTCTCCTGTGCATAACTAACAGGAATCATATTTTTAGACACAAAACAATGATCTAACCTAGACGCCACCCTCCCACTATCAGAAAAAAAAGTATTTAACAACGGCGCTATCTTGCATGCACACTGCATATCCCTTAAACCAAAATCACTCACCATATCCATTAACACTTTCCCTGCCACATCCACATTCACACTTCCCACGTCACAGTTCATATCACCCACTAACACTACAGGCACTCTCCCAGGAATAAAAAACTTAATTTTTTCAAATAAAACTTTACGCTCCTGTTTTTCCACAGGCGCATATACATTAATAACACAAAAACGAACATTTCTAAACTCAAAATTAGCCAACACACACCTTCCAACCTCAATCACCATATAGTCACACAAACTCACATCACTTCCCTTCACTAAAAAACCCACACCATCATTTTTATTACAAGCACTCCCTGACCACACAGACGCACCATGAGACCATTCACTCCCCTTCACATCATCCACAATCCCACACTCCTGCAAACAAAAAATTCCTGCATTTTGTGTTGCAAAAAAATCCAAAATAGCCGCCCGCCGCAACCTATTTTTAAAGACCCTCACATTTTGTGATATAATTATAAACCCCATAATATACACAGAAACAAAAACACTAAAGCGAACAACCTACAAAAAGGACATTAAACAACTTATATGAGAAAAAAAAAAAAAAAAAAAAAAAAAAAAACATTTTAAAGCAACTGCAATATACAAAACACATTTTAACGGCAAAAGCTATGTACAAAAACGCTTAGAAAAAAAAAGCACATAACTAAGCAGTGTCGCCACTGTCCTCCTCCACCATCTGCGCCGCGCAGCTTTCAGAGCCGCTGACCTCCATACACTCCTCCACACGTGACTTCTTCCGCCCAACTTTTCTCTGGGGCATTCCTGCTTCTGGAACCTCAAAGTCAAAATTTTCCCCACCACCCTCCCTGGGACACTTTCGACCTCCAGGCTCCTCTTGTGAGGAAAAAGCACCTATATTTCTCGGGTCCGATTCAGGAATCACAGGATCAACCAACTCCTCCGCCCCAGAAGTATCAAAATCCATCAGCGCACTCAACTCCTCTGTATTAATAACTGGAACCTCCTTTTTTTTCTTACTTTTATTAGTCATAGCACGCTCTTCCTGCTTTGCGGCTCTCCAAAATAATTTGTCCTCCAGCTCCTCCTTCCTCCTTTCAGCCTCCTTGTCCTCCTGCCTTCTATCCCGCCGTCTCTCAACCATAGAGGGCGGAATTATTTCAGCGCTCCGCTGCGCAGAAGACTTGCTTTCCTCCCGCCTCCTCTCCTCTTCCCGTTTCTTTACCTCCTCCTCTCTCTTTTTCTCCTCCTCCTGCCTCCGCTCCTCACGCTTTTTTCCTTCCTCCTCCCGCCTCTCCTCCTCTCTGGTTGGCCTCCTCGGCCCAGCATACGGACAGTCCCTATACAGGTGCCCTATGTCTCCACACTGGTCACACTCACGTGGCATTGGACACTGAGCCGCCATATGGCCCTCCTGTTTACAATTGCGGCAAACCATACTTTTCTCACAGGTACTCTGTAGGTGCCCAAACTGAAAACACTTCCTACAGTATAGAGGCTGCCCTGCATATGTCAGGAAGCCCCTTTGCCCTGCTACCGAAAAGTTCGCCGGGGGATGGGCGAAACCTCCCAAACAACTTGGGTCTCTCCTCAGTTTCACACGAAACACGTATTTACAATTAAAGATCCCCAAGCAATTTTTTTGCTTTTCTCCACCCTTCACATACTCGCAATAACGAGCCAGGAACTGCTCCAGCAAACTTACTTCAGTGTAAGGGTTATACACCGTCACAGTTACAACTTTCTCCATTAGCCCAAACAAAGGCTCCACCCGCACTCCCTCCAGGCATGGATCACCATCATGACTTCTGAGCCACTCAAAGATAGTTAAGCAAACTGCCTCACTCACAAAGGTAACATCATATGTACCTTGATTCCGGAACTCGTTAACGCTGAAAATGTCCGTCCGGTGGGCTCCAGCCTTTTCCTCCAGCAGGTCACGAACCACGAAAACCACATTATTTCGGGCACTTCCTTCCACGACCACACGAATGGTATTCTTGATGAACATCTTCACCTCTTCAGTCTTCTCTGCCGGTACAAAGACCGCAGTAGCAAATCAGCAGCACGCTGCCAGGAATCACTCGCACCCCCTGACCGCGACACAAGATCGCAGCCAAAAGGCCGAGAAGCGTTGCCTGAAATGCTTTGCCTCTACGGCCCCACCAAGGCCTACAACCAGCACCCATTGGGGAGACAGCGCGAAAGATTGCCAAGGGGAAGACATTTGTCGAAACTCTGGATGGATGCCTTCTCAAATGACAGTTCTGGTGTGTGTGAGTGTGTGGGTGTGTGTGTTCAAGCTGGGCACAACGCATTTTTGAATCTGCATAACTCCGCCTATTTTAACACACCCTCCATCCCTTTCCTTCGAAATAGTGCAAATAGCCTCTTCAGAGAAAAAGAGGACTTAAACTCTATAGCGCCACCTGTTGGAAGTAGCAATCCTACAAGTCACAATCAACTCTTTAACGACGAGTCATGCAATATGACTTAGGCTTTAAACCAAATCAGTATCTCATTTCGCAGACATGGTGTTTGGGGCTGTTGGCCCTCGTCAGTGCGAAGCATGAGAACTGATTTGGCTAGGTGAGAGGCTCTGGACTGGGGTCTAAGGTGTAACGTCTCTCCTTATGGAGAGTGACATACCAGCTGGCTTGTCAAGGTAAGGAGGCTTATTCAAGAAACAGGCAGGCGATCCGTTGTCTTCCCAGCTCTCCTGAAGCTGGGTGTAGACAGACCATGTGGTCTGCTGCTGCTCCAGCTACAGATTGAAGACGGTGCCATTTTACACTGCCTGATATAGGCCAAGAGCCCATTGTGACACGTGAGAGTTCCAGAGCCTATGGATAAAGGCCCCATTGTGACTGCACGTGAAGGTTCCGCGCTCAGATTCTATCTCCTGCAGGCAGCGCACATGATTGGTCAAAAGTATTAGAATACTACTCACACAGGTGTAGATGGACAAGACAAGCATATTCAAGATCTGCACAGACCCCATTTTTCCATTTTTTTTTTCAAAAATACATATAATACACCACATTCAAACATCAGTGGTCCACAATGTTTTCCAAAAGAATTCATGCATGCGGGCGGTCACAAATGTGGTCTGTATCGCCGAACTACTCATTGGATACTTCAATGTAAACACTTAGTACTGACAGCAGGGGCCTCATTTGGTAGATGGCACAATCTTTTTGCAACACTGTAACAAAAGGCCTAATTCAGGCCTACATCTTAACACACCTGTAGCAACCAGCAAAGTGTTGCAAATGGTCAAGTGAAATCGAGCAAAAGGGTACATTTGGCATTTGAAATGTGCTTTTTCCACCCTGAAAAGAATTCACAGGAAGGGTTAAAAGACAATTTGCGCCGATTTCAATCCAATCTGTTTTTAGAAACTGGATCAGAGAAGGAGTGCACTGATCCCGGAGACACTGCAATAACGGGTCAATGCGTGGAGTGGACAGAGCAAGCTCCAGTTCCAGCTCCCTGTTCTAAAAATCTCTTTAATATGTGGTCCCCAAATAGGGGACGTATCAGATATTAAACTGATAAGAACAGATACTACCTTTTTTTTTTTTTTTTTTATTTTTTTTTTCCCTCAGATGGGAAGTTCCACAGTCAAGACTCCACAACTTTATGGAACTCATCTCCCAAAACAGCAAGCCACATACACAATGTAACCGCCATTCCCATCATCACTGGAAAACACAACAAAATATATTTGTTAACAACACAAAAAAACTCAAGATACATTAAACAAAATGTTTCCACTTTTTGGTTTTCCAAACTCCCTCTGCATCCACCTCCCCTCTCCTCCTCTGATCACACACAAAACAAAAATACAATTTTCCCAGAATAATTTTTATGCAATTTTTAACTTCAATATCCTTCCTTTTAAACACATATATATTCCTCACATCCCACAAAACCTCTTTTATACATGCCATCATTAACCACAATACTCTCTCCTTTTCCCCACACATACCCAATCCAAACATAAAAAGCTCAAAAGACAACAGATTCACCTCACACAGCTCCTTACACAAACGACCCAACCCTGCAATCACACTTCTAGCGTACTGACAATTCCAAAACAAATGCACCACGCTCTCACTTCCACCACATCCACTCCTCGGACACTTCTCACTCCTCACTAAACCCCGATTTTTCTGAAACTCCCTCACCGGTAACACCCCATGCAATGACTGCCATACAATCTCACTCTGCCTGTTTGTCATACCATTCATCCGTACCTTCTTCCATACTTTCTGCACATCATCCCCTCTTACCACTTTAAGATCTGGTAAGGACAGCCTGTAAACTTGTCCAATGTCACATTCCATCTCTCTACACTCAATCATCTTATATACAGCTTTCTTCTTTTCTAACAATCTCACATCCACATCACAGAGTTCATACTTCACTAAAAATTTGTAAACCCACACATACCACACAGGAACCTCAAAAGCCACTGGGCTCCTAAGATCTCTTTCACGCCATTTCAAACGAAACAAGAAATTTCCAAACAAAAACCTGCACATACATGCATACTTCCCATCCATCCTAATCACACCTAATACAAACACCATAATATTCACGCCAAAAAATACATTCAAATTTGGGAAACCCAGTCCCCCCTTATCCAAACTCTTCATAACAATTTCTCTCCTAGCACGCTCCATACATGAACCCCAAAAAAAGACAAACAAAACCCTATTTAATCTTCTAACACACATGTAGCTTGGTGGAAAAACCAACGCAACATACAAAAAAATAGGTAACACAACACTCTTAATAACTAAAATTTTACCAAAAAACGTAAGATCCCTCAAATTCCAAAAATTTAACTTACGCTCCACTCTCTCTCTCACATCCACCCAGCTTTCCTCTCCATCCAATTTCTCCGAAAATTTCACGCCCAAAACCTTTATCGGTCCACTCACCACATTCACTCCAACATCATCGCTCAGACTCCTCCCCCCAAAATTCTTACACTCACTCTTCTCCCAATTCACTTTAAAAGCAGAAGCTCCACAAAAAATAGAAACCAACAACTTCACACGCCGTACCGAACACTCTGAATCACACAACACACACACATCATCCATATAAGCACTCATCTTCCACTCTCTCCCCCCACCCCCCGGTACTTGCACACCCCGAATCACCTTATCTCTTCTCAACAGACATAACAATGGCTCAATTGCACAAATAAATACGATAGGGGACAAAGGGCACCCCTGCCGAACACCCGAAAACACATTTACTCTCCTCCTCACATTTCCATTCAACAACACACAACTATAAATATTCTTACACAAACTTCTCACTCTCTCAACAAATTCAGAAGGAAATCCCATCCTCACCAACACACTAAACAAAAAACCATGCGCCAACCTATCATACGCCTTCTCAAAGTCCAAACTCAACACATAAACCCCCTTCTTACGACTCATGCAGTCCCATAAACAATCTCTCAACATACACAAACTTCCATGTATTCGTCTTCCAGGCACCGCACAACATTGCTCCTCACCCACCACACTCCCAACCACGCCACGCATCCTGTTGGCCAAAAGCTTCGCATAAATCTTATAATCACAATTCAACAATGTGATCGGCCTCCAGTTTTTAAGATTTTTCAAATCACCCTTTTTTGGCAATAACACAACCACCCCTGCACGCATACCATTTACTATCTCTGCATTCGCCCACATATACTTACATACATCCACAAAATCCTTCCCAATCACATCCCACATCACACGATAAAATTCCACCGGTAAACCATCCTCCCCCGGTGTTTTATTCAACGCCATACTACACACCACCTTCCATACTTCTTCATCTGTCACATCACCCATCAAACTTTCCCTTTCTATCTTATTCAAACTATTTTCCAAACCACTCAGCACCTCACTCTCCAAACCTTCATCCCTCCATTTCACAGCATACAAATCATCATAAAACTTTGCCACTTCCTCACACAAGTCCACACCACTCACTTCATTTCCATCCATCCCATTCAAAACACTCATACTCTGTCTTTTCCCAAAAACTTTTTTAAAGAAAAAACGCGAACACTTCTCATTCTTCTCCAAATTCTCTATCTTGGCCCTATACACAATACTCCTCCCTCTTTCTAACAAAAAATCATCCACTTCTTTTTTCACTTTCACCAAATCTTCACTCACATCCATCCCTCCGGCCCTCAACTTATACAACACGCTCAATCTTGCATTTAAAAAAACAAACCTTTTCCTCTTTGCAGCCGCACACTTGTACCCGAGTTTTTTAAAAAAACTCTTGGTTTTCCATTTAACCCAATCCCACCATTCACACACGCTTCTGAAATCACTCCTGCATCCACACCAATCTGCATAAATTCTTTTATACTCCTCTCTCACACCCCCTCCTTCCAGCAAACTCACATTCAGCTTCCACACACCTTTCCCAGCCACCTCATTAACATGCAAATCCAATTCACACTTCATACACACATGATCCGAAAAAACCACACTCTCCTGTGCATAACTAACAGGAATCATATTTTTAGACACAAAACAATGATCTAACCTAGACGCCACCCTCCCACTATCAGAAAAAAAAGTATTTAACAACGGCGCTATCTTGCATGCACACTGCATATCCCTTAAACCAAAATCACTCACCATATCCATTAACACTTTCCCTGCCACATCCACATTCACACTTCCCACGTCACAGTTCATATCACCCACTAACACTACAGGCACTCTCCCAGGAATAAAAAACTTAATTTTTTCAAATAAAACTTTACGCTCCTGTTTTTCCACAGGCGCATATACATTAATAACACAAAAACGAACATTTCTAAACTCAAAATTAGCCAACACACACCTTCCAACCTCAATCACCATATAGTCACACAAACTCACATCACTTCCCTTCACTAAAAAACCCACACCATCATTTTTATTACAAGCACTCCCTGACCACACAGACGCACCATGAGACCATTCACTCCCCTTCACATCATCCACAATCCCACACTCCTGCAAACAAAAAATTCCTGCATTTTGTGTTGCAAAAAAATCCAAAATAGCCGCCCGCCGCAACCTATTTTTAAAGACCCTCACATTTTGTGATATAATTATAAACCCCATAATATACACAGAAACAAAAACACTAAAGCGAACAACCTACAAAAAGGACATTAAACAACTTATATGAGAAAAAAAAAAAAAAAAAAAAAAAAAAAAAAACATTTTAAAGCAACTGCAATATACAAAACACATTTTAACGGCAAAAGCTATGTACAAAAACGCTTAGAAAAAAAAAGCACATAACTAAGCAGTGTCGCCACTGTCCTCCTCCACCATCTGCGCCGCGCAGCTTTCAGAGCCGCTGACCTCCATACACTCCTCCACACGTGACTTCTTCCGCCCAACTTTTCTCTGGGGCATTCCTGCTTCTGGAACCTCAAAGTCAAAATTTTCCCCACCACCCTCCCTGGGACACTTTCGACCTCCAGGCTCCTCTTGTGAGGAAAAAGCACCTATATTTCTCGGGTCCGATTCAGGAATCACAGGATCAACCAACTCCTCCGCCCCAGAAGTATCAAAATCCATCAGCGCACTCAACTCCTCTGTATTAATAACTGGAACCTCCTTTTTTTTCTTACTTTTATTAGTCATAGCACGCTCTTCCTGCTTTGCGGCTCTCCAAAATAATTTGTCCTCCAGCTCCTCCTTCCTCCTTTCAGCCTCCTTGTCCTCCTGCCTTCTATCCCGCCGTCTCTCAACCATAGAGGGCGGAATTATTTCAGCGCTCCGCTGCGCAGAAGACTTGCTTTCCTCCCGCCTCCTCTCCTCTTCCCGTTTCTTTACCTCCTCCTCTCTCTTTTTCTCCTCCTCCTGCCTCCGCTCCTCACGCTTTTTTCCTTCCTCCTCCCGCCTCTCCTCCTCTCTGGTTGGCCTCCTCGGCCCAGCATACGGACAGTCCCTATACAGGTGCCCTATGTCTCCACACTGGTCACACTCACGTGGCATTGGACACTGAGCCGCCATATGGCCCTCCTGTTTACAATTGCGGCAAACCATACTTTTCTCACAGGTACTCTGTAGGTGCCCAAACTGAAAACACTTCCTACAGTATAGAGGCTGCCCTGCATATGTCAGGAAGCCCCTTTGCCCTGCTACCGAAAAGTTCGCCGGGGGATGGGCGAAACCTCCCAAACAACTTGGGTCTCTCCTCAGTTTCACACGAAACACGTATTTACAATTAAAGATCCCCAAGCAATTTTTTTGCTTTTCTCCACCCTTCACATACTCGCAATAACGAGCCAGGAACTGCTCCAGCAAACTTACTTCAGTGTAAGGGTTATACACCGTCACAGTTACAACTTTCTCCATTAGCCCAAACAAAGGCTCCACCCGCACTCCCTCCAGGCATGGATCACCATCATGACTTCTGAGCCACTCAAAGATAGTTAAGCAAACTGCCTCACTCACAAAGGTAACATCATATGTACCTTGATTCCGGAACTCGTTAACGCTGAAAATGTCCGTCCGGTGGGCTCCAGCCTTTTCCTCCAGCAGGTCACGAACCACGAAAACCACATTATTTCGGGCACTTCCTTCCACGACCACACGAATGGTATTCTTGATGAACATCTTCACCTCTTCAGTCTTCTCTGCCGGTACAAAGACCGCAGTAGCAAATCAGCAGCACGCTGCCAGGAATCACTCGCACCCCCTGACCGCGACACAAGATCGCAGCCAAAAGGCCGAGAAGCGTTGCCTGAAATGCTTTGCCTCTACGGCCCCACCAAGGCCTACAACCAGCACCCATTGGGGAGACAGCGCGAAAGATTGCCAAGGGGAAGACATTTGTCGAAACTCTGGATGGATGCCTTCTCAAATGACAGTTCTGGTGTGTGTGAGTGTGTGGGTGTGTGTGTTCAAGCTGGGCACAACGCATTTTTGAATCTGCATAACTCCGCCTATTTTAACACACCCTCCATCCCTTTCCTTCGAAATAGTGCAAATAGCCTCTTCAGAGAAAAAGAGGACTTAAACTCTATAGCGCCACCTGTTGGAAGTAGCAATCCTACAAGTCACAATCAACTCTTTAACGACGAGTCATGCAATATGACTTAGGCTTTAAACCAAATCAGTATCTCATTTCGCAGACATGGTGTTTGGGGCTGTTGGCCCTCGTCAGTGCGAAGCATGAGAACTGATTTGGCTAGGTGAGAGGCTCTGGACTGGGGTCTAAGGTGTAACGTCTCTCCTTATGGAGAGTGACATACCAGCTGGCTTGTCAAGGTAAGGAGGCTTATTCAAGAAACAGGCAGGCGATCCGTTGTCTTCCCAGCTCTCCTGAAGCTGGGTGTAGACAGACCATGTGGTCTGCTGCTGCTCCAGCTACAGATTGAAGACGGTGCCATTTTACACTGCCTGATATAGGCCAAGAGCCCATTGTGACACGTGAGAGTTCCAGAGCCTATGGATAAAGGCCCCATTGTGACTGCACGTGAAGGTTCCGCGCTCAGATTCTATCTCCTGCAGGCAGCGCACATGATTGGTCAAAAGTATTAGAATACTACTCACACAGGTGTAGATGGACAAGACAAGCATATTCAAGATCTGCACAGACCCCATTTTTCCATTTTTTTTTTCAAAAATACATATAATACACCACATTCAAACATCAGTGGTCCACAATGTTTTCCAAAAGAATTCATGCATGCGGGCGGTCACAAATGTGGTCTGTATCGCCGAACTACTCATTGGATACTTCAATGTAAACACTTAGTACTGACAGCAGGGGCCTCATTTGGTAGATGGCACAATCTTTTTGCAACACTGTAACAAAAGGCCTAATTCAGGCCTACATCTTAACACACCTGTAGCAACCAGCAAAGTGTTGCAAATGGTCAAGTGAAATCGAGCAAAAGGGTACATTTGGCATTTGAAATGTGCTTTTTCCACCCTGAAAAGAATTCACAGGAAGGGTTAAAAGACAATTTGCGCCGATTTCAATCCAATCTGTTTTTAGAAACTGGATCAGAGAAGGAGTGCACTGATCCCGGAGACACTGCAATAACGGGTCAATGCGTGGAGTGGACAGAGCAAGCTCCAGTTCCAGCTCCCTGTTCTAAAAATCTCTTTAATATGTGGTCCCCAAATAGGGGACGTATCAGATATTAAACTGATAAGAACAGATACTACCACTTGATCTAAGCCATGAAAGGCCGAGAAGCGTTGCCTGAAATGCTTTGCCTCTACGGCCCCACCAAGGCCTACAACCAGCACCCATTGGGGAGACAGCGCGAAAGATTGCCAAGGGGAAGACATTTGTCGAAACTCTGGATGGATGCCTTCTCAAATGACAGTTCTGGTGTGTGTGAGTGTGTGGGTGTGTGTGTTCAAGCTGGGCACAACGCATTTTTGAATCTGCATAACTCCGCCTATTTTAACACACCCTCCATCCCTTTCCTTCGAAATAGTGCAAATAGCCTCTTCAGAGAAAAAGAGGACTTAAACTCTATAGCGCCACCTGTTGGAAGTAGCAATCCTACAAGTCACAATCAACTCTTTAACGACGAGTCATGCAATATGACTTAGGCTTTAAACCAAATCAGTATCTCATTTCGCAGACATGGTGTTTGGGGCTGTTGGCCCTCGTCAGTGCGAAGCATGAGAACTGATTTGGCTAGGTGAGAGGCTCTGGACTGGGGTCTAAGGTGTAACGTCTCTCCTTATGGAGAGTGACATACCAGCTGGCTTGTCAAGGTAAGGAGGCTTATTCAAGAAACAGGCAGGCGATCCGTTGTCTTCCCAGCTCTCCTGAAGCTGGGTGTAGACAGACCATGTGGTCTGCTGCTGCTCCAGCTACAGATTGAAGACGGTGCCATTTTACACTGCCTGATATAGGCCAAGAGCCCATTGTGACACGTGAGAGTTCCAGAGCCTATGGATAAAGGCCCCATTGTGACTGCACGTGAAGGTTCCGCGCTCAGATTCTATCTCCTGCAGGCAGCGCACATGATTGGTCAAAAGTATTAGAATACTACTCACACAGGTGTAGATGGACAAGACAAGCATATTCAAGATCTGCACAGACCCCATTTTTCCATTTTTTTTTTCAAAAATACATATAATACACCACATTCAAACATCAGTGGTCCACAATGTTTTCCAAAAGAATTCATGCATGCGGGCGGTCACAAATGTGGTCTGTATCGCCGAACTACTCATTGGATACTTCAATGTAAACACTTAGTACTGACAGCAGGGGCCTCATTTGGTAGATGGCACAATCTTTTTGCAACACTGTAACAAAAGGCCTAATTCAGGCCTACATCTTAACACACCTGTAGCAACCAGCAAAGTGTTGCAAATGGTCAAGTGAAATCGAGCAAAAGGGTACATTTGGCATTTGAAATGTGCTTTTTCCACCCTGAAAAGAATTCACAGGAAGGGTTAAAAGACAATTTGCGCCGATTTCAATCCAATCTGTTTTTAGAAACTGGATCAGAGAAGGAGTGCACTGATCCCGGAGACACTGCAATAACGGGTCAATGCGTGGAGTGGACAGAGCAAGCTCCAGTTCCAGCTCCCTGTTCTAAAAATCTCTTTAATATGTGGTCCCCAAATAGGGGACGTATCAGATATTAAACTGATAAGAACAGATAAGGTTTCATCATGATATTTATTAAGTCATATACAAAGAACATGACATAACATTATTTACAGCGAGTATAAAAACCATTCCAGAAAGAATAAATCATTCAGTACAAAATAGTGTTCCACATATAAAAATTCCATCTCTTATTTGCCTCCTGTCTACCCACATCTTTGATATCTTTTAAATAATAAATATACATTTCACTAAAAATTATTCTGATACAGTCATTTATGGAAATAAAATCACGTTTAAACAATAAAATGTTTCTGACCTTCCATAAAGCACTCTTTGCACAATTTATTATGCACCAACATATCTTGTTTTGATGCAAGGTGGGGCAATTAAAAAGTCCATATAAAACATACTCGTGATTAAAATCTCTCAACCCACAAACCCATTTTAAAAGCACCCCTAATTTTTTCCACAGTTCTTGAGCATAGCAGCAGTCCCAGAACAGGTGTAGCACAGTCTCACTGCTCGCACATGAGTCCCTTGGACATTTTGCTCGTGCCACCAGGCCCCTTCGGTGCTGGAAGTCTCTAGTAGGGAGGCACTGGTGTACGGACATCCAGGCAAGATCTTTATGCACATTTGCAAGAAATTTCCCATACACGTTTCTCCACACGCGCTTAGATCTGTTCCATGAAAAGTTGATTACCTCCGACACTCCTTCTTCTCTCCTTAGATGAGTCATTAATCTCCTGCGATCTTTTAAAAGGTCCGAGTCCAAGTTCGTTAAATCATATTTCCTGCATACTTTCTCTAAAATACTAAGGTGCTTAGGTGGGCGTAATAAAACAGGCGAGGATAGAGATGGCCGAAGCCATCTCTTAAAAACATAACCACAAGTATACTTTAAAAACTGACTAAAAACACTATTTGAATTAAAAAGCTTAAAACAGAAACAGAAGAAATTTATGTATAAAAACCTGGTCAAATCTGGGACATCTTTGCCACCATTTTGATGTCTCTTATACATTTCTGTGCGCTTTAATTTCTCCATCTTGGAGCCCCAAATAAACATAAAAATACAACGGGTCAGTTTTCTAAGCATTAAATCAGAGGGAGGGTACACCATCGCAACATATAACATCATTGGTAATAAAATGGACTTGATAATTAAAACTTTCCCTTCGATTGACAAACTCCGCAAGTTCCAGAAAGATAATTTCTTCACCATTTTTCCTTGTACCTCCTCCCAACTTTCCTTCCCATCATTTTCTTTATTAAAAGTGATACCTAAAATCTTTACATTATCCTGTTTCATTTTGACCGCTGGTAGGTCAACAACATCCCAAGTACCGATTGTCAAACACTCTGTTTTATTAAAATTTAACTTAAAACCCGAGGCCTGACTAAAAAAACTGGTACACCTCACCACCCTCCGGAGAGAAGCAGGGTCCGTGCAGATGGCGGTGACATCATCCATGTATCCAAAGACTTTAATTTGAGCCCCTCCTCCACCGGGAACAGGGACCCCTCGAATTACTTTATCTTTCCTGATCTGGCATAATAAAGGCTCCATTGCACAAATAAACAGGATTGGGGAGAGCGGGCACCCTTGCTTCACTCCGGATTCCAGCGGTATCTCACCTGTTAAAAAACCATTCACAGAGACTTGACTAAAAGAATTCTTGTATAAAACCATAATACGAGACACAATAAAATCTGGGATCGCCATCTTCTTTAAAACACTAAAAAGATACTTATGTGATACCCTGTCGAACGCCTTCTCAAAGTCCAGCGCCAACAGGGCTACATTTTGACCACGGTCTTTAGAATACCATATTGTGTCTCTAATAACATTTAAAACTTCAGTAATACTCCTTCCTGGCACACTACACACTTGTTCAGGTTGTATTAACTTGTCAATTACTGTTTTAAGCCGGCATGCAATAATTTTAGCAAACACCTTATAGTCCATATTAAGTAGGGTTATAGGCCTCCAATTTGAGAGGTCCTCACGGGTCCCTTTTTTCTTAAAAATCAAGGACACTATCCCCCTCCTCCATCCCTTCGGCAACTGTTCACACACAAACACTTCTTTAAAAATTTCTAAAAGATCATCTTTTAAAATATCCCAGAAAGTCAGATAAAATTCTACAGGAAGACCATCCGCACCTGGGGCTTTGCCCTTTGAAAAACTCTTAAAAACACTAAAAAGTTCTTCTAGGCTAAAATCCCGAGCTAAAAAGTCCTGATCTGACTGACAAAGTTTGACATCTAAAATATTAAGAGCATCACGTAAAAAAGAAAGATCTATGCTTTTCTCGCTAAAAAGAAGTTGGTAAAAATCAGTTGCCACTTTTTTCATCCCTTCTATAGTAGACTCTCCATCAAGGCAGGTAATTATCTCCTTTCTCTCCATTGCTTTTTTAAAAAAGAAGCGGGTACATTTTTCATCTTCTTCTAATTGCTGCACTCTTGAATTAAAAATTATTTCTCTCCCCTTTTGCTCTAATACTGTACATATCTGCGCCTTTAGGCTAGCAATATCAGCATCTACTTCAAATCCTATTTCTTTAAATTTATAAAGTGTTTGCAGTTCAGTATTTAAATTAGAATAAAAACATTTTTTCTGCCTTGCCTTTTTCCTACCTGCCGCAATAAAGAAAAGCCCAATTTTATTTTTAATATTTTCCCACCAAGACAGCATCTTTATGTAAGGAGGCCTATGCTGCCTCCACTTTTGGTAGGCTACACAAAAATCCGACCTTATTTGAGGATCCTCCAGCAGATGAGTCCCCAAACGCCACAGTCCCTTATTTATTCTCTGCTCTCCTTGGTACTCAACCTGTAATTTTAAAATTTTATGATCGGAAAATAAATTAGACATAAGATCAAACGTTACCGGCTTAAAATCCATAGATAAAAACATAAAATCGATCCTGGAGGCCACTCCCCGACCGGACCATGTAAAACCTGGGTCCGTCGGCGAAAGCGACCTCCAGGCATCGCACAACTTAAAATCAGCCTGGATGTTTTTGAGCATATAACAAGATTTATCCAGTTTACAGAGCGGGTCTCCTCCCTCTCGGCGCTCGTTCACATGGAGGCAGTTAAAGTCCCCACCTATCAGGAGAGGAGAAGACCCAACACAAAACACAGGCAATAACTCAAATAACTGGATACGCTCCTGCTTATAAGGAGATGCATACACATTAATTATACGGAAGTTGAAGCCATTTATGTGTGCATGAACTAATATTGCCCTGCCTGGCTCAATCTCCGTAACAGAAGAGATTACAATATTGTTACCACGACAGAGCAAACCTACTCCAGCAGCTTTGTGAATATTTGAGCCAGACCATACTGACGGGCCCAACTTCCAGTCCTTTTTTAACTCTTCATATTGTAGTGCATACTGTAGGCCACACTCCTGCAATAGACATACATCAAAATCTACTGTCTCCAAATACTGAAAAAGAGCAGCCCTGCGGACAGGACTCTTTAAAGACCTCACGTTTAGTGAGACGCATCTTATAGATGGCATGCAAATCCGTAATCATAAAGCAGCATCCGTAATCATATCGTCCTCTTCTGGATTTTGACCCACAACCTCCTCCAGGATTCCAGGTGACGGGGAGTCAAAAGAAATGATGTGACAAGGGTCTGAGGACGAGACTGGGTACCCCGTCTTTCTCAACCATATCTCTCCTTCTTCTAAGGCGACATCAGGCGACTCTGGATTGACCTCTGGGATAACCTCTGCCCGAATCTTCTTCCCGCTAGGCTCAAGCAGGTCACTGAAACAATCCTCTTCGGCCACTGCGACGTGACCTCTCTCCTCCACGACATCACCTGGAAAAAAACACACTGCGTTCTGCTGGCTCGACTCCCGAGGAATGTCTGGGGCCTTCGCAGCAGGGCCCCCCAGCGCCAACATACTGGGGGCACCCTGCTCCAACCCAACAGACTCATGAACATGGCCAGGGGTTTTGGCCTCCGCTGCAAGAGCGGCAGGACCCCTTGGCCTCGACTCCCGAACCTCCGACTCCACAGCCCGCTCACCAGAAGGGGCTAAAAGATGGATAGGCAAACCATGAGAGGAGGTACTGGGTTCTTGGGCTCTCCCAGCCCCCACAGAGGACCCAGCAGCCTCTGCATAAGTCTTTGCTCTATTGGGGCAGTTCCGGAACACATGTCCATTATCACCGCAGAGATTGCATCTCCTGCCCAAAGGACAGTCCTTCATTTGGTGCCCATAATTACTACAATTATTGCAGCGGTCCACCTTTCTGTCCTTGCAGGATGCCTGCGTATGTCCCATCTTTCCACAGTTCCTGCATGACATTGGCATTCCAGGATAGAACAAATACCCCCTGCTCTTACCAATAACGAAAGTTGATGGGGGGTGTAACATTCCTCCGAAACGATTGGGGTCTCTTTTCAGGCGAACTAAGAACCTCCTTTTCCCACACCAGAAACCAACTCCGTTCATCACTTCTCCTTGGTATTGTAGCTCATCACAGTACCGCTTTAAGTAGGTGGCGATGTCATCTACGTCCACATAAGGGTTGGGGAAGTGAACCACCACAGGGATTTCATCATAGGCAAATAGGAGACAAAAGGTTAGGTCATCAAGCTCATCCATGTAAGAGTTCTCATTTACCTTTTGCACCAGTTGTTGACAGCATCCCTGGGTCTTAAAGGTGATGGTGTAGGTTCCTTTAAATTCATTGTCCTGGAAACAGAAGATGTCACTCCTCTCAAACTCCAAGACTCCAAGCAAGATCTTATGGCAGATGAAAGACAGGTTCTTCTCCCTCCGAGCACTTTCACTGACTTCAATCCTCACGGTATTCTTCATCCGGGATTCCCCCGATGCATAGGATAGCAAAGCCGGCATCCTTCACAAGGAAAACCACACCGACTGTAAGAAAAGGCATAAACCTTTAGGGGAACCCTTCTCGTTGCCCACGGACTAATCCTCTCTCCCAATAGCAGCAGGGGGGTGAAGTCCCTCCGAAGAGGAACGATCCCCCCAGGCCAAGAGAGAGGGTACCGAGGGCACCTAACCCGACCAGATCGCACAGGTAAACCTGATTGATCTAAGCCATGAAAGGCCGAGAAGCGTTGCCTGAAATGCTTTGCCTCTACGGCCCCACCAAGGCCTACAACCAGCACCCATTGGGGAGACAGCGCGAAAGATTGCCAAGGGGAAGACATTTGTCGAAACTCTGGATGGATGCCTTCTCAAATGACAGTTCTGGTGTGTGTGAGTGTGTGGGTGTGTGTGTTCAAGCTGGGCACAACGCATTTTTGAATCTGCATAACTCCGCCTATTTTAACACACCCTCCATCCCTTTCCTTCGAAATAGTGCAAATAGCCTCTTCAGAGAAAAAGAGGACTTAAACTCTATAGCGCCACCTGTTGGAAGTAGCAATCCTACAAGTCACAATCAACTCTTTAACGACGAGTCATGCAATATGACTTAGGCTTTAAACCAAATCAGTATCTCATTTCGCAGACATGGTGTTTGGGGCTGTTGGCCCTCGTCAGTGCGAAGCATGAGAACTGATTTGGCTAGGTGAGAGGCTCTGGACTGGGGTCTAAGGTGTAACGTCTCTCCTTATGGAGAGTGACATACCAGCTGGCTTGTCAAGGTAAGGAGGCTTATTCAAGAAACAGGCAGGCGATCCGTTGTCTTCCCAGCTCTCCTGAAGCTGGGTGTAGACAGACCATGTGGTCTGCTGCTGCTCCAGCTACAGATTGAAGACGGTGCCATTTTACACTGCCTGATATAGGCCAAGAGCCCATTGTGACACGTGAGAGTTCCAGAGCCTATGGATAAAGGCCCCATTGTGACTGCACGTGAAGGTTCCGCGCTCAGATTCTATCTCCTGCAGGCAGCGCACATGATTGGTCAAAAGTATTAGAATACTACTCACACAGGTGTAGATGGACAAGACAAGCATATTCAAGATCTGCACAGACCCCATTTTTCCATTTTTTTTTTCAAAAATACATATAATACACCACATTCAAACATCAGTGGTCCACAATGTTTTCCAAAAGAATTCATGCATGCGGGCGGTCACAAATGTGGTCTGTATCGCCGAACTACTCATTGGATACTTCAATGTAAACACTTAGTACTGACAGCAGGGGCCTCATTTGGTAGATGGCACAATCTTTTTGCAACACTGTAACAAAAGGCCTAATTCAGGCCTACATCTTAACACACCTGTAGCAACCAGCAAAGTGTTGCAAATGGTCAAGTGAAATCGAGCAAAAGGGTACATTTGGCATTTGAAATGTGCTTTTTCCACCCTGAAAAGAATTCACAGGAAGGGTTAAAAGACAATTTGCGCCGATTTCAATCCAATCTGTTTTTAGAAACTGGATCAGAGAAGGAGTGCACTGATCCCGGAGACACTGCAATAACGGGTCAATGCGTGGAGTGGACAGAGCAAGCTCCAGTTCCAGCTCCCTGTTCTAAAAATCTCTTTAATATGTGGTCCCCAAATAGGGGACGTATCAGATATTAAACTGATAAGAACAGATACTACCACTTGATCTAAGCCATGAAAGGCCGAGAAGCGTTGCCTGAAATGCTTTGCCTCTACGGCCCCACCAAGGCCTACAACCAGCACCCATTGGGGAGACAGCGCGAAAGATTGCCAAGGGGAAGACATTTGTCGAAACTCTGGATGGATGCCTTCTCAAATGACAGTTCTGGTGTGTGTGAGTGTGTGGGTGTGTGTGTTCAAGCTGGGCACAACGCATTTTTGAATCTGCATAACTCCGCCTATTTTAACACACCCTCCATCCCTTTCCTTCGAAATAGTGCAAATAGCCTCTTCAGAGAAAAAGAGGACTTAAACTCTATAGCGCCACCTGTTGGAAGTAGCAATCCTACAAGTCACAATCAACTCTTTAACGACGAGTCATGCAATATGACTTAGGCTTTAAACCAAATCAGTATCTCATTTCGCAGACATGGTGTTTGGGGCTGTTGGCCCTCGTCAGTGCGAAGCATGAGAACTGATTTGGCTAGGTGAGAGGCTCTGGACTGGGGTCTAAGGTGTAACGTCTCTCCTTATGGAGAGTGACATACCAGCTGGCTTGTCAAGGTAAGGAGGCTTATTCAAGAAACAGGCAGGCGATCCGTTGTCTTCCCAGCTCTCCTGAAGCTGGGTGTAGACAGACCATGTGGTCTGCTGCTGCTCCAGCTACAGATTGAAGACGGTGCCATTTTACACTGCCTGATATAGGCCAAGAGCCCATTGTGACACGTGAGAGTTCCAGAGCCTATGGATAAAGGCCCCATTGTGACTGCACGTGAAGGTTCCGCGCTCAGATTCTATCTCCTGCAGGCAGCGCACATGATTGGTCAAAAGTATTAGAATACTACTCACACAGGTGTAGATGGACAAGACAAGCATATTCAAGATCTGCACAGACCCCATTTTTCCATTTTTTTTTTCAAAAATACATATAATACACCACATTCAAACATCAGTGGTCCACAATGTTTTCCAAAAGAATTCATGCATGCGGGCGGTCACAAATGTGGTCTGTATCGCCGAACTACTCATTGGATACTTCAATGTAAACACTTAGTACTGACAGCAGGGGCCTCATTTGGTAGATGGCACAATCTTTTTGCAACACTGTAACAAAAGGCCTAATTCAGGCCTACATCTTAACACACCTGTAGCAACCAGCAAAGTGCTCGATTTCACTTGACCATTTGCAACAAAAGGGTACATTTGGCATTTGAAATGTGCTTTTTCCACCCTGAAAAGAATTCACAGGAAGGGTTAAAAGACAATTTGCGCCGATTTCAATCCAATCTGTTTTTAGAAACTGGATCAGAGAAGGAGTGCACTGATCCCGGAGACACTGCAATAACGGGTCAATGCGTGGAGTGGACAGAGCAAGCTCCAGTTCCAGCTCCCTGTTCTAAAAATCTCTTTAATATGTGGTCCCCAAATAGGGGACGTATCAGATATTAAACTGATAAGAACAGATACTACCACTTGATCTAAGCCATGAAAGGCCGAGAAGCGTTGCCTGAAATGCTTTGCCTCTACGGCCCCACCAAGGCCTACAACCAGCACCCATTGGGGAGACAGCGCGAAAGATTGCCAAGGGGAAGACATTTGTCGAAACTCTGGATGGATGCCTTCTCAAATGACAGTTCTGGTGTGTGTGAGTGTGTGGGTGTGTGTGTTCAAGCTGGGCACAACGCATTTTTGAATCTGCATAACTCCGCCTATTTTAACACACCCTCCATCCCTTTCCTTCGAAATAGTGCAAATAGCCTCTTCAGAGAAAAAGAGGACTTAAACTCTATAGCGCCACCTGTTGGAAGTAGCAATCCTACAAGTCACAATCAACTCTTTAACGACGAGTCATGCAATATGACTTAGGCTTTAAACCAAATCAGTATCTCATTTCGCAGACATGGTGTTTGGGGCTGTTGGCCCTCGTCAGTGCGAAGCATGAGAACTGATTTGGCTAGGTGAGAGGCTCTGGACTGGGGTCTAAGGTGTAACGTCTCTCCTTATGGAGAGTGACATACCAGCTGGCTTGTCAAGGTAAGGAGGCTTATTCAAGAAACAGGCAGGCGATCCGTTGTCTTCCCAGCTCTCCTGAAGCTGGGTGTAGACAGACCATGTGGTCTGCTGCTGCTCCAGCTACAGATTGAAGACGGTGCCATTTTACACTGCCTGATATAGGCCAAGAGCCCATTGTGACACGTGAGAGTTCCAGAGCCTATGGATAAAGGCCCCATTGTGACTGCACGTGAAGGTTCCGCGCTCAGATTCTATCTCCTGCAGGCAGCGCACATGATTGGTCAAAAGTATTAGAATACTACTCACACAGGTGTAGATGGACAAGACAAGCATATTCAAGATCTGCACAGACCCCATTTTTCCATTTTTTTTTTCAAAAATACATATAATACACCACATTCAAACATCAGTGGTCCACAATGTTTTCCAAAAGAATTCATGCATGCGGGCGGTCACAAATGTGGTCTGTATCGCCGAACTACTCATTGGATACTTCAATGTAAACACTTAGTACTGACAGCAGGGGCCTCATTTGGTAGATGGCACAATCTTTTTGCAACACTGTAACAAAAGGCCTAATTCAGGCCTACATCTTAACACACCTGTAGCAACCAGCAAAGTGTTGCAAATGGTCAAGTGAAATCGAGCAAAAGGGTACATTTGGCATTTGAAATGTGCTTTTTCCACCCTGAAAAGAATTCACAGGAAGGGTTAAAAGACAATTTGCGCCGATTTCAATCCAATCTGTTTTTAGAAACTGGATCAGAGAAGGAGTGCACTGATCCCGGAGACACTGCAATAACGGGTCAATGCGTGGAGTGGACAGAGCAAGCTCCAGTTCCAGCTCCCTGTTCTAAAAATCTCTTTAATATGTGGTCCCCAAATAGGGGACGTATCAGATATTAAACTGATAAGAACAGATACTACCACTTGATCTAAGCCATGAAAGGCCGAGAAGCGTTGCCTGAAATGCTTTGCCTCTACGGCCCCACCAAGGCCTACAACCAGCACCCATTGGGGAGACAGCGCGAAAGATTGCCAAGGGGAAGACATTTGTCGAAACTCTGGATGGATGCCTTCTCAAATGACAGTTCTGGTGTGTGTGAGTGTGTGGGTGTGTGTGTTCAAGCTGGGCACAACGCATTTTTGAATCTGCATAACTCCGCCTATTTTAACACACCCTCCATCCCTTTCCTTCGAAATAGTGCAAATAGCCTCTTCAGAGAAAAAGAGGACTTAAACTCTATAGCGCCACCTGTTGGAAGTAGCAATCCTACAAGTCACAATCAACTCTTTAACGACGAGTCATGCAATATGACTTAGGCTTTAAACCAAATCAGTATCTCATTTCGCAGACATGGTGTTTGGGGCTGTTGGCCCTCGTCAGTGCGAAGCATGAGAACTGATTTGGCTAGGTGAGAGGCTCTGGACTGGGGTCTAAGGTGTAACGTCTCTCCTTATGGAGAGTGACATACCAGCTGGCTTGTCAAGGTAAGGAGGCTTATTCAAGAAACAGGCAGGCGATCCGTTGTCTTCCCAGCTCTCCTGAAGCTGGGTGTAGACAGACCATGTGGTCTGCTGCTGCTCCAGCTACAGATTGAAGACGGTGCCATTTTACACTGCCTGATATAGGCCAAGAGCCCATTGTGACACGTGAGAGTTCCAGAGCCTATGGATAAAGGCCCCATTGTGACTGCACGTGAAGGTTCCGCGCTCAGATTCTATCTCCTGCAGGCAGCGCACATGATTGGTCAAAAGTATTAGAATACTACTCACACAGGTGTAGATGGACAAGACAAGCATATTCAAGATCTGCACAGACCCCATTTTTCCATTTTTTTTTTCAAAAATACATATAATACACCACATTCAAACATCAGTGGTCCACAATGTTTTCCAAAAGAATTCATGCATGCGGGCGGTCACAAATGTGGTCTGTATCGCCGAACTACTCATTGGATACTTCAATGTAAACACTTAGTACTGACAGCAGGGGCCTCATTTGGTAGATGGCACAATCTTTTTGCAACACTGTAACAAAAGGCCTAATTCAGGCCTACATCTTAACACACCTGTAGCAACCAGCAAAGTGTTGCAAATGGTCAAGTGAAATCGAGCAAAAGGGTACATTTGGCATTTGAAATGTGCTTTTTCCACCCTGAAAAGAATTCACAGGAAGGGTTAAAAGACAATTTGCGCCGATTTCAATCCAATCTGTTTTTAGAAACTGGATCAGAGAAGGAGTGCACTGATCCCGGAGACACTGCAATAACGGGTCAATGCGTGGAGTGGACAGAGCAAGCTCCAGTTCCAGCTCCCTGTTCTAAAAATCTCTTTAATATGTGGTCCCCAAATAGGGGACGTATCAGATATTAAACTGATAAGAACAGATACTACCACTTGATCTAAGCCATGAAAGGCCGAGAAGCGTTGCCTGAAATGCTTTGCCTCTACGGCCCCACCAAGGCCTACAACCAGCACCCATTGGGGAGACAGCGCGAAAGATTGCCAAGGGGAAGACATTTGTCGAAACTCTGGATGGATGCCTTCTCAAATGACAGTTCTGGTGTGTGTGAGTGTGTGGGTGTGTGTGTTCAAGCTGGGCACAACGCATTTTTGAATCTGCATAACTCCGCCTATTTTAACACACCCTCCATCCCTTTCCTTCGAAATAGTGCAAATAGCCTCTTCAGAGAAAAAGAGGACTTAAACTCTATAGCGCCACCTGTTGGAAGTAGCAATCCTACAAGTCACAATCAACTCTTTAACGACGAGTCATGCAATATGACTTAGGCTTTAAACCAAATCAGTATCTCATTTCGCAGACATGGTGTTTGGGGCTGTTGGCCCTCGTCAGTGCGAAGCATGAGAACTGATTTGGCTAGGTGAGAGGCTCTGGACTGGGGTCTAAGGTGTAACGTCTCTCCTTATGGAGAGTGACATACCAGCTGGCTTGTCAAGGTAAGGAGGCTTATTCAAGAAACAGGCAGGCGATCCGTTGTCTTCCCAGCTCTCCTGAAGCTGGGTGTAGACAGACCATGTGGTCTGCTGCTGCTCCAGCTACAGATTGAAGACGGTGCCATTTTACACTGCCTGATATAGGCCAAGAGCCCATTGTGACACGTGAGAGTTCCAGAGCCTATGGATAAAGGCCCCATTGTGACTGCACGTGAAGGTTCCGCGCTCAGATTCTATCTCCTGCAGGCAGCGCACATGATTGGTCAAAAGTATTAGAATACTACTCACACAGGTGTAGATGGACAAGACAAGCATATTCAAGATCTGCACAGACCCCATTTTTCCATTTTTTTTTTCAAAAATACATATAATACACCACATTCAAACATCAGTGGTCCACAATGTTTTCCAAAAGAATTCATGCATGCGGGCGGTCACAAATGTGGTCTGTATCGCCGAACTACTCATTGGATACTTCAATGTAAACACTTAGTACTGACAGCAGGGGCCTCATTTGGTAGATGGCACAATCTTTTTGCAACACTGTAACAAAAGGCCTAATTCAGGCCTACATCTTAACACACCTGTAGCAACCAGCAAAGTGTTGCAAATGGTCAAGTGAAATCGAGCAAAAGGGTACATTTGGCATTTGAAATGTGCTTTTTCCACCCTGAAAAGAATTCACAGGAAGGGTTAAAAGACAATTTGCGCCGATTTCAATCCAATCTGTTTTTAGAAACTGGATCAGAGAAGGAGTGCACTGATCCCGGAGACACTGCAATAACGGGTCAATGCGTGGAGTGGACAGAGCAAGCTCCAGTTCCAGCTCCCTGTTCTAAAAATCTCTTTAATATGTGGTCCCCAAATAGGGGACGTATCAGATATTAAACTGATAAGAACGGATACTACCACTTGATCTAAGCCATGAAAGGCCGAGAAGCGTTGCCTGAAATGCTTTGCCTCTACGGCCCCACCAAGGCCTACAACCAGCACCCATTGGGGAGACAGCGCGAAAGATTGCCAAGGGGAAGACATTTGTCGAAACTCTGGATGGATGCCTTCTCAAATGACAGTTCTGGTGTGTGTGAGTGTGTGGGTGTGTGTGTTCAAGCTGGGCACAACGCATTTTTGAATCTGCATAACTCCGCCTATTTTAACACACCCTCCATCCCTTTCCTTCGAAATAGTGCAAATAGCCTCTTCAGAGAAAAAGAGGACTTAAACTCTATAGCGCCACCTGTTGGAAGTAGCAATCCTACAAGTCACAATCAACTCTTTAACGACGAGTCATGCAATATGACTTAGGCTTTAAACCAAATCAGTATCTCATTTCGCAGACATGGTGTTTGGGGCTGTTGGCCCTCGTCAGTGCGAAGCATGAGAACTGATTTGGCTAGGTGAGAGGCTCTGGACTGGGGTCTAAGGTGTAACGTCTCTCCTTATGGAGAGTGACATACCAGCTGGCTTGTCAAGGTAAGGAGGCTTATTCAAGAAACAGGCAGGCGATCCGTTGTCTTCCCAGCTCTCCTGAAGCTGGGTGTAGACAGACCATGTGGTCTGCTGCTGCTCCAGCTACAGATTGAAGACGGTGCCATTTTACACTGCCTGATATAGGCCAAGAGCCCATTGTGACACGTGAGAGTTCCAGAGCCTATGGATAAAGGCCCCATTGTGACTGCACGTGAAGGTTCCGCGCTCAGATTCTATCTCCTGCAGGCAGCGCACATGATTGGTCAAAAGTATTAGAATACTACTCACACAGGTGTAGATGGACAAGACAAGCATATTCAAGATCTGCACAGACCCCATTTTTCCATTTTTTTTTTCAAAAATACATATAATACACCACATTCAAACATCAGTGGTCCACAATGTTTTCCAAAAGAATTCATGCATGCGGGCGGTCACAAATGTGGTCTGTATCGCCGAACTACTCATTGGATACTTCAATGTAAACACTTAGTACTGACAGCAGGGGCCTCATTTGGTAGATGGCACAATCTTTTTGCAACACTGTAACAAAAGGCCTAATTCAGGCCTACATCTTAACACACCTGTAGCAACCAGCAAAGTGTTGCAAATGGTCAAGTGAAATCGAGCAAAAGGGTACATTTGGCATTTGAAATGTGCTTTTTCCACCCTGAAAAGAATTCACAGGAAGGGTTAAAAGACAATTTGCGCCGATTTCAATCCAATCTGTTTTTAGAAACTGGATCAGAGAAGGAGTGCACTGATCCCGGAGACACTGCAATAACGGGTCAATGCGTGGAGTGGACAGAGCAAGCTCCAGTTCCAGCTCCCTGTTCTAAAAATCTCTTTAATATGTGGTCCCCAAATAGGGGACGTATCAGATATTAAACTGATAAGAACAGATAAGGTTTCATCATGATATTTATTAAGTCATATACAAAGAACATGACATAACATTATTTACAGCGAGTATAAAAACCATTCCAGAAAGAATAAATCATTCAGTACAAAATAGTGTTCCACATATAAAAATTCCATCTCTTATTTGCCTCCTGTCTACCCACATCTTTGATATCTTTTAAATAATAAATATACATTTCACTAAAAATTATTCTGATACAGTCATTTATGGAAATAAAATCACGTTTAAACAATAAAATGTTTCTGACCTTCCATAAAGCACTCTTTGCACAATTTATTATGCACCAACATATCTTGTTTTGATGCAAGGTGGGGCAATTAAAAAGTCCATATAAAACATACTCGTGATTAAAATCTCTCAACCCACAAACCCATTTTAAAAGCACCCCTAATTTTTTCCACAGTTCTTGAGCATAGCAGCAGTCCCAGAACAGGTGTAGCACAGTCTCACTGCTCGCACATGAGTCCCTTGGACATTTTGCTCGTGCCACCAGGCCCCTTCGGTGCTGGAAGTCTCTAGTAGGGAGGCACTGGTGTACGGACATCCAGGCAAGATCTTTATGCACATTTGCAAGAAATTTCCCATACACGTTTCTCCACACGCGCTTAGATCTGTTCCATGAAAAGTTGATTACCTCCGACACTCCTTCTTCTCTCCTTAGATGAGTCATTAATCTCCTGCGATCTTTTAAAAGGTCCGAGTCCAAGTTCGTTAAATCATATTTCCTGCATACTTTCTCTAAAATACTAAGGTGCTTAGGTGGGCGTAATAAAACAGGCGAGGATAGAGATGGCCGAAGCCATCTCTTAAAAACATAACCACAAGTATACTTTAAAAACTGACTAAAAACACTATTTGAATTAAAAAGCTTAAAACAGAAACAGAAGAAATTTATGTATAAAAACCTGGTCAAATCTGGGACATCTTTGCCACCATTTTGATGTCTCTTATACATTTCTGTGCGCTTTAATTTCTCCATCTTGGAGCCCCAAATAAACATAAAAATACAACGGGTCAGTTTTCTAAGCATTAAATCAGAGGGAGGGTACACCATCGCAACATATAACATCATTGGTAATAAAATGGACTTGATAATTAAAACTTTCCCTTCGATTGACAAACTCCGCAAGTTCCAGAAAGATAATTTCTTCACCATTTTTCCTTGTACCTCCTCCCAACTTTCCTTCCCATCATTTTCTTTATTAAAAGTGATACCTAAAATCTTTACATTATCCTGTTTCATTTTGACCGCTGGTAGGTCAACAACATCCCAAGTACCGATTGTCAAACACTCTGTTTTATTAAAATTTAACTTAAAACCCGAGGCCTGACTAAAAAAACTGGTACACCTCACCACCCTCCGGAGAGAAGCAGGGTCCGTGCAGATGGCGGTGACATCATCCATGTATCCAAAGACTTTAATTTGAGCCCCTCCTCCACCGGGAACAGGGACCCCTCGAATTACTTTATCTTTCCTGATCTGGCATAATAAAGGCTCCATTGCACAAATAAACAGGATTGGGGAGAGCGGGCACCCTTGCTTCACTCCGGATTCCAGCGGTATCTCACCTGTTAAAAAACCATTCACAGAGACTTGACTAAAAGAATTCTTGTATAAAACCATAATACGAGACACAATAAAATCTGGGATCGCCATCTTCTTTAAAACACTAAAAAGATACTTATGTGATACCCTGTCGAACGCCTTCTCAAAGTCCAGCGCCAACAGGGCTACATTTTGACCACGGTCTTTAGAATACCATATTGTGTCTCTAATAACATTTAAAACTTCAGTAATACTCCTTCCTGGCACACTACACACTTGTTCAGGTTGTATTAACTTGTCAATTACTGTTTTAAGCCGGCATGCAATAATTTTAGCAAACACCTTATAGTCCATATTAAGTAGGGTTATAGGCCTCCAATTTGAGAGGTCCTCACGGGTCCCTTTTTTCTTAAAAATCAAGGACACTATCCCCCTCCTCCATCCCTTCGGCAACTGTTCACACACAAACACTTCTTTAAAAATTTCTAAAAGATCATCTTTTAAAATATCCCAGAAAGTCAGATAAAATTCTACAGGAAGACCATCCGCACCTGGGGCTTTGCCCTTTGAAAAACTCTTAAAAACACTAAAAAGTTCTTCTAGGCTAAAATCCCGAGCTAAAAAGTCCTGATCTGACTGACAAAGTTTGACATCTAAAATATTAAGAGCATCACGTAAAAAAGAAAGATCTATGCTTTTCTCGCTAAAAAGAAGTTGGTAAAAATCAGTTGCCACTTTTTTCATCCCTTCTATAGTAGACTCTCCATCAAGGCAGGTAATTATCTCCTTTCTCTCCATTGCTTTTTTAAAAAAGAAGCGGGTACATTTTTCATCTTCTTCTAATTGCTGCACTCTTGAATTAAAAATTATTTCTCTCCCCTTTTGCTCTAATACTGTACATATCTGCGCCTTTAGGCTAGCAATATCAGCATCTACTTCAAATCCTATTTCTTTAAATTTATAAAGTGTTTGCAGTTCAGTATTTAAATTAGAATAAAAACATTTTTTCTGCCTTGCCTTTTTCCTACCTGCCGCAATAAAGAAAAGCCCAATTTTATTTTTAATATTTTCCCACCAAGACAGCATCTTTATGTAAGGAGGCCTATGCTGCCTCCACTTTTGGTAGGCTACACAAAAATCCGACCTTATTTGAGGATCCTCCAGCAGATGAGTCCCCAAACGCCACAGTCCCTTATTTATTCTCTGCTCTCCTTGGTACTCAACCTGTAATTTTAAAATTTTATGATCGGAAAATAAATTAGACATAAGATCAAACGTTACCGGCTTAAAATCCATAGATAAAAACATAAAATCGATCCTGGAGGCCACTCCCCGACCGGACCATGTAAAACCTGGGTCCGTCGGCGAAAGCGACCTCCAGGCATCGCACAACTTAAAATCAGCCTGGATGTTTTTGAGCATATAACAAGATTTATCCAGTTTACAGAGCGGGTCTCCTCCCTCTCGGCGCTCGTTCACATGGAGGCAGTTAAAGTCCCCACCTATCAGGAGAGGAGAAGACCCAACACAAAACACAGGCAATAACTCAAATAACTGGATACGCTCCTGCTTATAAGGAGATGCATACACATTAATTATACGGAAGTTGAAGCCATTTATGTGTGCATGAACTAATATTGCCCTGCCTGGCTCAATCTCCGTAACAGAAGAGATTACAATATTGTTACCACGACAGAGCAAACCTACTCCAGCAGCTTTGTGAATATTTGAGCCAGACCATACTGACGGGCCCAACTTCCAGTCCTTTTTTAACTCTTCATATTGTAGTGCATACTGTAGGCCACACTCCTGCAATAGACATACATCAAAATCTACTGTCTCCAAATACTGAAAAAGAGCAGCCCTGCGGACAGGACTCTTTAAAGACCTCACGTTTAGTGAGACGCATCTTATAGATGGCATGCAAATCCGTAATCATAAAGCAGCATCCGTAATCATATCGTCCTCTTCTGGATTTTGACCCACAACCTCCTCCAGGATTCCAGGTGACGGGGAGTCAAAAGAAATGATGTGACAAGGGTCTGAGGACGAGACTGGGTACCCCGTCTTTCTCAACCATATCTCTCCTTCTTCTAAGGCGACATCAGGCGACTCTGGATTGACCTCTGGGATAACCTCTGCCCGAATCTTCTTCCCGCTAGGCTCAAGCAGGTCACTGAAACAATCCTCTTCGGCCACTGCGACGTGACCTCTCTCCTCCACGACATCACCTGGAAAAAAACACACTGCGTTCTGCTGGCTCGACTCCCGAGGAATGTCTGGGGCCTTCGCAGCAGGGCCCCCCAGCGCCAACATACTGGGGGCACCCTGCTCCAACCCAACAGACTCATGAACATGGCCAGGGGTTTTGGCCTCCGCTGCAAGAGCGGCAGGACCCCTTGGCCTCGACTCCCGAACCTCCGACTCCACAGCCCGCTCACCAGAAGGGGCTAAAAGATGGATAGGCAAACCATGAGAGGAGGTACTGGGTTCTTGGGCTCTCCCAGCCCCCACAGAGGACCCAGCAGCCTCTGCATAAGTCTTTGCTCTATTGGGGCAGTTCCGGAACACATGTCCATTATCACCGCAGAGATTGCATCTCCTGCCCAAAGGACAGTCCTTCATTTGGTGCCCATAATTACTACAATTATTGCAGCGGTCCACCTTTCTGTCCTTGCAGGATGCCTGCGTATGTCCCATCTTTCCACAGTTCCTGCATGACATTGGCATTCCAGGATAGAACAAATACCCCCTGCTCTTACCAATAACAAAGGTTGATGGGGGGTGTAACATTCCTCCGAAACCATTGGGGTCTCTTTTCAGACGAACTAAGAACCTCCTTTTCCCACACCAGAAACCAACTCCGTTCATCACTTCTCCTTGGTATCGTAGCTCATCACAGTACCGCTTTAAGTAGGTGGCGATGTCATCTACGTCCACATAAGGGTTGGGGAAGTGAACCACCACAGGGATTTCATCATAGGCAAATAGGAGACAAAAGGTTAGGTCATCAAGCTCATCCATGTAAGAGTTCTCATTTACCTTTTGCACCAGTTGTTGACAGCATCCCTGGGTCTTAAAGGTGATGGTGTAGGTTCCTTTAAATTCATTGTCCTGGAAACAGAAGATGTCACTCCTCTCAAACTCCAAGACTCCAAGCAAGATCTTATGGCAGATGAAAGACAGGTTCTTCTCCCTCCGAGCACTTTCACTGACTTCAATCCTCACGGTATTCTTCATCCGGGATTCCCCCGATGCATAGGATAGCAAAGCCGGCATCCTTCACAAGGAAAACCACACCGACTGTAAGAAAAGGCATAAACCTTTAGGGGAACCCTTCTCGTTGCCCACGGACTAATCCTCTCTCCCAATAGCAGCAGGGGGGTGAAGTCCCTCCGAAGAGGAACGATCCCCCCAGGCCAAGAGAGAGGGTACCGAGGGCACCTAACCCGACCAGATCGCACAGGTAAACCTGATTGATCTAAGCCATGAAAGGCCGAGAAGCGTTGCCTGAAATGCTTTGCCTCTACGGCCCCACCAAGGCCTACAACCAGCACCCATTGGGGAGACAGCGCGAAAGATTGCCAAGGGGAAGACATTTGTCGAAACTCTGGATGGATGCCTTCTCAAATGACAGTTCTGGTGTGTGTGAGTGTGTGGGTGTGTGTGTTCAAGCTGGGCACAACGCATTTTTGAATCTGCATAACTCCGCCTATTTTAACACACCCTCCATCCCTTTCCTTCGAAATAGTGCAAATAGCCTCTTCAGAGAAAAAGAGGACTTAAACTCTATAGCGCCACCTGTTGGAAGTAGCAATCCTACAAGTCACAATCAACTCTTTAACGACGAGTCATGCAATATGACTTAGGCTTTAAACCAAATCAGTATCTCATTTCGCAGACATGGTGTTTGGGGCTGTTGGCCCTCGTCAGTGCGAAGCATGAGAACTGATTTGGCTAGGTGAGAGGCTCTGGACTGGGGTCTAAGGTGTAACGTCTCTCCTTATGGAGAGTGACATACCAGCTGGCTTGTCAAGGTAAGGAGGCTTATTCAAGAAACAGGCAGGCGATCCGTTGTCTTCCCAGCTCTCCTGAAGCTGGGTGTAGACAGACCATGTGGTCTGCTGCTGCTCCAGCTACAGATTGAAGACGGTGCCATTTTACACTGCCTGATATAGGCCAAGAGCCCATTGTGACACGTGAGAGTTCCAGAGCCTATGGATAAAGGCCCCATTGTGACTGCACGTGAAGGTTCCGCGCTCAGATTCTATCTCCTGCAGGCAGCGCACATGATTGGTCAAAAGTATTAGAATACTACTCACACAGGTGTAGATGGACAAGACAAGCATATTCAAGATCTGCACAGACCCCATTTTTCCATTTTTTTTTTCAAAAATACATATAATACACCACATTCAAACATCAGTGGTCCACAATGTTTTCCAAAAGAATTCATGCATGCGGGCGGTCACAAATGTGGTCTGTATCGCCGAACTACTCATTGGATACTTCAATGTAAACACTTAGTACTGACAGCAGGGGCCTCATTTGGTAGATGGCACAATCTTTTTGCAACACTGTAACAAAAGGCCTAATTCAGGCCTACATCTTAACACACCTGTAGCAACCAGCAAAGTGTTGCAAATGGTCAAGTGAAATCGAGCAAAAGGGTACATTTGGCATTTGAAATGTGCTTTTTCCACCCTGAAAAGAATTCACAGGAAGGGTTAAAAGACAATTTGCGCCGATTTCAATCCAATCTGTTTTTAGAAACTGGATCAGAGAAGGAGTGCACTGATCCCGGAGACACTGCAATAACGGGTCAATGCGTGGAGTGGACAGAGCAAGCTCCAGTTCCAGCTCCCTGTTCTAAAAATCTCTTTAATATGTGGTCCCCAAATAGGGGACGTATCAGATATTAAACTGATAAGAACAGATACTACCACTTGATCTAAGCCATGAAAGGCCGAGAAGCGTTGCCTGAAATGCTTTGCCTCTACGGCCCCACCAAGGCCTACAACCAGCACCCATTGGGGAGACAGCGCGAAAGATTGCCAAGGGGAAGACATTTGTCGAAACTCTGGATGGATGCCTTCTCAAATGACAGTTCTGGTGTGTGTGAGTGTGTGGGTGTGTGTGTTCAAGCTGGGCACAACGCATTTTTGAATCTGCATAACTCCGCCTATTTTAACACACCCTCCATCCCTTTCCTTCGAAATAGTGCAAATAGCCTCTTCAGAGAAAAAGAGGACTTAAACTCTATAGCGCCACCTGTTGGAAGTAGCAATCCTACAAGTCACAATCAACTCTTTAACGACGAGTCATGCAATATGACTTAGGCTTTAAACCAAATCAGTATCTCATTTCGCAGACATGGTGTTTGGGGCTGTTGGCCCTCGTCAGTGCGAAGCATGAGAACTGATTTGGCTAGGTGAGAGGCTCTGGACTGGGGTCTAAGGTGTAACGTCTCTCCTTATGGAGAGTGACATACCAGCTGGCTTGTCAAGGTAAGGAGGCTTATTCAAGAAACAGGCAGGCGATCCGTTGTCTTCCCAGCTCTCCTGAAGCTGGGTGTAGACAGACCATGTGGTCTGCTGCTGCTCCAGCTACAGATTGAAGACGGTGCCATTTTACACTGCCTGATATAGGCCAAGAGCCCATTGTGACACGTGAGAGTTCCAGAGCCTATGGATAAAGGCCCCATTGTGACTGCACGTGAAGGTTCCGCGCTCAGATTCTATCTCCTGCAGGCAGCGCACATGATTGGTCAAAAGTATTAGAATACTACTCACACAGGTGTAGATGGACAAGACAAGCATATTCAAGATCTGCACAGACCCCATTTTTCCATTTTTTTTTTCAAAAATACATATAATACACCACATTCAAACATCAGTGGTCCACAATGTTTTCCAAAAGAATTCATGCATGCGGGCGGTCACAAATGTGGTCTGTATCGCCGAACTACTCATTGGATACTTCAATGTAAACACTTAGTACTGACAGCAGGGGCCTCATTTGGTAGATGGCACAATCTTTTTGCAACACTGTAACAAAAGGCCTAATTCAGGCCTACATCTTAACACACCTGTAGCAACCAGCAAAGTGTTGCAAATGGTCAAGTGAAATCGAGCAAAAGGGTACATTTGGCATTTGAAATGTGCTTTTTCCACCCTGAAAAGAATTCACAGGAAGGGTTAAAAGACAATTTGCGCCGATTTCAATCCAATCTGTTTTTAGAAACTGGATCAGAGAAGGAGTGCACTGATCCCGGAGACACTGCAATAACGGGTCAATGCGTGGAGTGGACAGAGCAAGCTCCAGTTCCAGCTCCCTGTTCTAAAAATCTCTTTAATATGTGGTCCCCAAATAGGGGACGTATCAGATATTAAACTGATAAGAACAGATACTACCACTTGATCTAAGCCATGAAAGGCCGAGAAGCGTTGCCTGAAATGCTTTGCCTCTACGGCCCCACCAAGGCCTACAACCAGCACCCATTGGGGAGACAGCGCGAAAGATTGCCAAGGGGAAGACATTTGTCGAAACTCTGGATGGATGCCTTCTCAAATGACAGTTCTGGTGTGTGTGAGTGTGTGGGTGTGTGTGTTCAAGCTGGGCACAACGCATTTTTGAATCTGCATAACTCCGCCTATTTTAACACACCCTCCATCCCTTTCCTTCGAAATAGTGCAAATAGCCTCTTCAGAGAAAAAGAGGACTTAAACTCTATAGCGCCACCTGTTGGAAGTAGCAATCCTACAAGTCACAATCAACTCTTTAACGACGAGTCATGCAATATGACTTAGGCTTTAAACCAAATCAGTATCTCATTTCGCAGACATGGTGTTTGGGGCTGTTGGCCCTCGTCAGTGCGAAGCATGAGAACTGATTTGGCTAGGTGAGAGGCTCTGGACTGGGGTCTAAGGTGTAACGTCTCTCCTTATGGAGAGTGACATACCAGCTGGCTTGTCAAGGTAAGGAGGCTTATTCAAGAAACAGGCAGGCGATCCGTTGTCTTCCCAGCTCTCCTGAAGCTGGGTGTAGACAGACCATGTGGTCTGCTGCTGCTCCAGCTACAGATTGAAGACGGTGCCATTTTACACTGCCTGATATAGGCCAAGAGCCCATTGTGACACGTGAGAGTTCCAGAGCCTATGGATAAAGGCCCCATTGTGACTGCACGTGAAGGTTCCGCGCTCAGATTCTATCTCCTGCAGGCAGCGCACATGATTGGTCAAAAGTATTAGAATACTACTCACACAGGTGTAGATGGACAAGACAAGCATATTCAAGATCTGCACAGACCCCATTTTTCCATTTTTTTTTTCAAAAATACATATAATACACCACATTCAAACATCAGTGGTCCACAATGTTTTCCAAAAGAATTCATGCATGCGGGCGGTCACAAATGTGGTCTGTATCGCCGAACTACTCATTGGATACTTCAATGTAAACACTTAGTACTGACAGCAGGGGCCTCATTTGGTAGATGGCACAATCTTTTTGCAACACTGTAACAAAAGGCCTAATTCAGGCCTACATCTTAACACACCTGTAGCAACCAGCAAAGTGTTGCAAATGGTCAAGTGAAATCGAGCAAAAGGGTACATTTGGCATTTGAAATGTGCTTTTTCCACCCTGAAAAGAATTCACAGGAAGGGTTAAAAGACAATTTGCGCCGATTTCAATCCAATCTGTTTTTAGAAACTGGATCAGAGAAGGAGTGCACTGATCCCGGAGACACTGCAATAACGGGTCAATGCGTGGAGTGGACAGAGCAAGCTCCAGTTCCAGCTCCCTGTTCTAAAAATCTCTTTAATATGTGGTCCCCAAATAGGGGACGTATCAGATATTAAACTGATAAGAACAGATACTACCACTTGATCTAAGCCATGAAAGGCCGAGAAGCGTTGCCTGAAATGCTTTGCCTCTACGGCCCCACCAAGGCCTACAACCAGCACCCATTGGGGAGACAGCGCGAAAGATTGCCAAGGGGAAGACATTTGTCGAAACTCTGGATGGATGCCTTCTCAAATGACAGTTCTGGTGTGTGTGAGTGTGTGGGTGTGTGTGTTCAAGCTGGGCACAACGCATTTTTGAATCTGCATAACTCCGCCTATTTTAACACACCCTCCATCCCTTTCCTTCGAAATAGTGCAAATAGCCTCTTCAGAGAAAAAGAGGACTTAAACTCTATAGCGCCACCTGTTGGAAGTAGCAATCCTACAAGTCACAATCAACTCTTTAACGACGAGTCATGCAATATGACTTAGGCTTTAAACCAAATCAGTATCTCATTTCGCAGACATGGTGTTTGGGGCTGTTGGCCCTCGTCAGTGCGAAGCATGAGAACTGATTTGGCTAGGTGAGAGGCTCTGGACTGGGGTCTAAGGTGTAACGTCTCTCCTTATGGAGAGTGACATACCAGCTGGCTTGTCAAGGTAAGGAGGCTTATTCAAGAAACAGGCAGGCGATCCGTTGTCTTCCCAGCTCTCCTGAAGCTGGGTGTAGACAGACCATGTGGTCTGCTGCTGCTCCAGCTACAGATTGAAGACGGTGCCATTTTACACTGCCTGATATAGGCCAAGAGCCCATTGTGACACGTGAGAGTTCCAGAGCCTATGGATAAAGGCCCCATTGTGACTGCACGTGAAGGTTCCGCGCTCAGATTCTATCTCCTGCAGGCAGCGCACATGATTGGTCAAAAGTATTAGAATACTACTCACACAGGTGTAGATGGACAAGACAAGCATATTCAAGATCTGCACAGACCCCATTTTTCCATTTTTTTTTTCAAAAATACATATAATACACCACATTCAAACATCAGTGGTCCACAATGTTTTCCAAAAGAATTCATGCATGCGGGCGGTCACAAATGTGGTCTGTATCGCCGAACTACTCATTGGATACTTCAATGTAAACACTTAGTACTGACAGCAGGGGCCTCATTTGGTAGATGGCACAATCTTTTTGCAACACTGTAACAAAAGGCCTAATTCAGGCCTACATCTTAACACACCTGTAGCAACCAGCAAAGTGTTGCAAATGGTCAAGTGAAATCGAGCAAAAGGGTACATTTGGCATTTGAAATGTGCTTTTTCCACCCTGAAAAGAATTCACAGGAAGGGTTAAAAGACAATTTGCGCCGATTTCAATCCAATCTGTTTTTAGAAACTGGATCAGAGAAGGAGTGCACTGATCCCGGAGACACTGCAATAACGGGTCAATGCGTGGAGTGGACAGAGCAAGCTCCAGTTCCAGCTCCCTGTTCTAAAAATCTCTTTAATATGTGGTCCCCAAATAGGGGACGTATCAGATATTAAACTGATAAGAACAGATACTACCACTTGATCTAAGCCATGAAAGGCCGAGAAGCGTTGCCTGAAATGCTTTGCCTCTACGGCCCCACCAAGGCCTACAACCAGCACCCATTGGGGAGACAGCGCGAAAGATTGCCAAGGGGAAGACATTTGTCGAAACTCTGGATGGATGCCTTCTCAAATGACAGTTCTGGTGTGTGTGAGTGTGTGGGTGTGTGTGTTCAAGCTGGGCACAACGCATTTTTGAATCTGCATAACTCCGCCTATTTTAACACACCCTCCATCCCTTTCCTTCGAAATAGTGCAAATAGCCTCTTCAGAGAAAAAGAGGACTTAAACTCTATAGCGCCACCTGTTGGAAGTAGCAATCCTACAAGTCACAATCAACTCTTTAACGACGAGTCATGCAATATGACTTAGGCTTTAAACCAAATCAGTATCTCATTTCGCAGACATGGTGTTTGGGGCTGTTGGCCCTCGTCAGTGCGAAGCATGAGAACTGATTTGGCTAGGTGAGAGGCTCTGGACTGGGGTCTAAGGTGTAACGTCTCTCCTTATGGAGAGTGACATACCAGCTGGCTTGTCAAGGTAAGGAGGCTTATTCAAGAAACAGGCAGGCGATCCGTTGTCTTCCCAGCTCTCCTGAAGCTGGGTGTAGACAGACCATGTGGTCTGCTGCTGCTCCAGCTACAGATTGAAGACGGTGCCATTTTACACTGCCTGATATAGGCCAAGAGCCCATTGTGACACGTGAGAGTTCCAGAGCCTATGGATAAAGGCCCCATTGTGACTGCACGTGAAGGTTCCGCGCTCAGATTCTATCTCCTGCAGGCAGCGCACATGATTGGTCAAAAGTATTAGAATACTACTCACACAGGTGTAGATGGACAAGACAAGCATATTCAAGATCTGCACAGACCCCATTTTTCCATTTTTTTTTTCAAAAATACATATAATACACCACATTCAAACATCAGTGGTCCACAATGTTTTCCAAAAGAATTCATGCATGCGGGCGGTCACAAATGTGGTCTGTATCGCCGAACTACTCATTGGATACTTCAATGTAAACACTTAGTACTGACAGCAGGGGCCTCATTTGGTAGATGGCACAATCTTTTTGCAACACTGTAACAAAAGGCCTAATTCAGGCCTACATCTTAACACACCTGTAGCAACCAGCAAAGTGTTGCAAATGGTCAAGTGAAATCGAGCAAAAGGGTACATTTGGCATTTGAAATGTGCTTTTTCCACCCTGAAAAGAATTCACAGGAAGGGTTAAAAGACAATTTGCGCCGATTTCAATCCAATCTGTTTTTAGAAACTGGATCAGAGAAGGAGTGCACTGATCCCGGAGACACTGCAATAACGGGTCAATGCGTGGAGTGGACAGAGCAAGCTCCAGTTCCAGCTCCCTGTTCTAAAAATCTCTTTAATATGTGGTCCCCAAATAGGGGACGTATCAGATATTAAACTGATAAGAACAGATAAGGTTTCATCATGATATTTATTAAGTCATATACAAAGAACATGACATAACATTATTTACAGCGAGTATAAAAACCATTCCAGAAAGAATAAATCATTCAGTACAAAATAGTGTTCCACATATAAAAATTCCATCTCTTATTTGCCTCCTGTCTACCCACATCTTTGATATCTTTTAAATAATAAATATACATTTCACTAAAAATTATTCTGATACAGTCATTTATGGAAATAAAATCACGTTTAAACAATAAAATGTTTCTGACCTTCCATAAAGCACTCTTTGCACAATTTATTATGCACCAACATATCTTGTTTTGATGCAAGGTGGGGCAATTAAAAAGTCCATATAAAACATACTCGTGATTAAAATCTCTCAACCCACAAACCCATTTTAAAAGCACCCCTAATTTTTTCCACAGTTCTTGAGCATAGCAGCAGTCCCAGAACAGGTGTAGCACAGTCTCACTGCTCGCACATGAGTCCCTTGGACATTTTGCTCGTGCCACCAGGCCCCTTCGGTGCTGGAAGTCTCTAGTAGGGAGGCACTGGTGTACGGACATCCAGGCAAGATCTTTATGCACATTTGCAAGAAATTTCCCATACACGTTTCTCCACACGCGCTTAGATCTGTTCCATGAAAAGTTGATTACCTCCGACACTCCTTCTTCTCTCCTTAGATGAGTCATTAATCTCCTGCGATCTTTTAAAAGGTCCGAGTCCAAGTTCGTTAAATCATATTTCCTGCATACTTTCTCTAAAATACTAAGGTGCTTAGGTGGGCGTAATAAAACAGGCGAGGATAGAGATGGCCGAAGCCATCTCTTAAAAACATAACCACAAGTATACTTTAAAAACTGACTAAAAACACTATTTGAATTAAAAAGCTTAAAACAGAAACAGAAGAAATTTATGTATAAAAACCTGGTCAAATCTGGGACATCTTTGCCACCATTTTGATGTCTCTTATACATTTCTGTGCGCTTTAATTTCTCCATCTTGGAGCCCCAAATAAACATAAAAATACAACGGGTCAGTTTTCTAAGCATTAAATCAGAGGGAGGGTACACCATCGCAACATATAACATCATTGGTAATAAAATGGACTTGATAATTAAAACTTTCCCTTCGATTGACAAACTCCGCAAGTTCCAGAAAGATAATTTCTTCACCATTTTTCCTTGTACCTCCTCCCAACTTTCCTTCCCATCATTTTCTTTATTAAAAGTGATACCTAAAATCTTTACATTATCCTGTTTCATTTTGACCGCTGGTAGGTCAACAACATCCCAAGTACCGATTGTCAAACACTCTGTTTTATTAAAATTTAACTTAAAACCCGAGGCCTGACTAAAAAAACTGGTACACCTCACCACCCTCCGGAGAGAAGCAGGGTCCGTGCAGATGGCGGTGACATCATCCATGTATCCAAAGACTTTAATTTGAGCCCCTCCTCCACCGGGAACAGGGACCCCTCGAATTACTTTATCTTTCCTGATCTGGCATAATAAAGGCTCCATTGCACAAATAAACAGGATTGGGGAGAGCGGGCACCCTTGCTTCACTCCGGATTCCAGCGGTATCTCACCTGTTAAAAAACCATTCACAGAGACTTGACTAAAAGAATTCTTGTATAAAACCATAATACGAGACACAATAAAATCTGGGATCGCCATCTTCTTTAAAACACTAAAAAGATACTTATGTGATACCCTGTCGAACGCCTTCTCAAAGTCCAGCGCCAACAGGGCTACATTTTGACCACGGTCTTTAGAATACCATATTGTGTCTCTAATAACATTTAAAACTTCAGTAATACTCCTTCCTGGCACACTACACACTTGTTCAGGTTGTATTAACTTGTCAATTACTGTTTTAAGCCGGCATGCAATAATTTTAGCAAACACCTTATAGTCCATATTAAGTAGGGTTATAGGCCTCCAATTTGAGAGGTCCTCACGGGTCCCTTTTTTCTTAAAAATCAAGGACACTATCCCCCTCCTCCATCCCTTCGGCAACTGTTCACACACAAACACTTCTTTAAAAATTTCTAAAAGATCATCTTTTAAAATATCCCAGAAAGTCAGATAAAATTCTACAGGAAGACCATCCGCACCTGGGGCTTTGCCCTTTGAAAAACTCTTAAAAACACTAAAAAGTTCTTCTAGGCTAAAATCCCGAGCTAAAAAGTCCTGATCTGACTGACAAAGTTTGACATCTAAAATATTAAGAGCATCACGTAAAAAAGAAAGATCTATGCTTTTCTCGCTAAAAAGAAGTTGGTAAAAATCAGTTGCCACTTTTTTCATCCCTTCTATAGTAGACTCTCCATCAAGGCAGGTAATTATCTCCTTTCTCTCCATTGCTTTTTTAAAAAAGAAGCGGGTACATTTTTCATCTTCTTCTAATTGCTGCACTCTTGAATTAAAAATTATTTCTCTCCCCTTTTGCTCTAATACTGTACATATCTGCGCCTTTAGGCTAGCAATATCAGCATCTACTTCAAATCCTATTTCTTTAAATTTATAAAGTGTTTGCAGTTCAGTATTTAAATTAGAATAAAAACATTTTTTCTGCCTTGCCTTTTTCCTACCTGCCGCAATAAAGAAAAGCCCAATTTTATTTTTAATATTTTCCCACCAAGACAGCATCTTTATGTAAGGAGGCCTATGCTGCCTCCACTTTTGGTAGGCTACACAAAAATCCGACCTTATTTGAGGATCCTCCAGCAGATGAGTCCCCAAACGCCACAGTCCCTTATTTATTCTCTGCTCTCCTTGGTACTCAACCTGTAATTTTAAAATTTTATGATCGGAAAATAAATTAGACATAAGATCAAACGTTACCGGCTTAAAATCCATAGATAAAAACATAAAATCGATCCTGGAGGCCACTCCCCGACCGGACCATGTAAAACCTGGGTCCGTCGGCGAAAGCGACCTCCAGGCATCGCACAACTTAAAATCAGCCTGGATGTTTTTGAGCATATAACAAGATTTATCCAGTTTACAGAGCGGGTCTCCTCCCTCTCGGCGCTCGTTCACATGGAGGCAGTTAAAGTCCCCACCTATCAGGAGAGGAGAAGACCCAACACAAAACACAGGCAATAACTCAAATAACTGGATACGCTCCTGCTTATAAGGAGATGCATACACATTAATTATACGGAAGTTGAAGCCATTTATGTGTGCATGAACTAATATTGCCCTGCCTGGCTCAATCTCCGTAACAGAAGAGATTACAATATTGTTACCACGACAGAGCAAACCTACTCCAGCAGCTTTGTGAATATTTGAGCCAGACCATACTGACGGGCCCAACTTCCAGTCCTTTTTTAACTCTTCATATTGTAGTGCATACTGTAGGCCACACTCCTGCAATAGACATACATCAAAATCTACTGTCTCCAAATACTGAAAAAGAGCAGCCCTGCGGACAGGACTCTTTAAAGACCTCACGTTTAGTGAGACGCATCTTATAGATGGCATGCAAATCCGTAATCATAAAGCAGCATCCGTAATCATATCGTCCTCTTCTGGATTTTGACCCACAACCTCCTCCAGGATTCCAGGTGACGGGGAGTCAAAAGAAATGATGTGACAAGGGTCTGAGGACGAGACTGGGTACCCCGTCTTTCTCAACCATATCTCTCCTTCTTCTAAGGCGACATCAGGCGACTCTGGATTGACCTCTGGGATAACCTCTGCCCGAATCTTCTTCCCGCTAGGCTCAAGCAGGTCACTGAAACAATCCTCTTCGGCCACTGCGACGTGACCTCTCTCCTCCACGACATCACCTGGAAAAAAACACACTGCGTTCTGCTGGCTCGACTCCCGAGGAATGTCTGGGGCCTTCGCAGCAGGGCCCCCCAGCGCCAACATACTGGGGGCACCCTGCTCCAACCCAACAGACTCATGAACATGGCCAGGGGTTTTGGCCTCCGCTGCAAGAGCGGCAGGACCCCTTGGCCTCGACTCCCGAACCTCCGACTCCACAGCCCGCTCACCAGAAGGGGCTAAAAGATGGATAGGCAAACCATGAGAGGAGGTACTGGGTTCTTGGGCTCTCCCAGCCCCCACAGAGGACCCAGCAGCCTCTGCATAAGTCTTTGCTCTATTGGGGCAGTTCCGGAACACATGTCCATTATCACCGCAGAGATTGCATCTCCTGCCCAAAGGACAGTCCTTCATTTGGTGCCCATAATTACTACAATTATTGCAGCGGTCCACCTTTCTGTCCTTGCAGGATGCCTGCGTATGTCCCATCTTTCCACAGTTCCTGCATGACATTGGCATTCCAGGATAGAACAAATACCCCCTGCTCTTACCAATAACAAAGGTTGATGGGGGGTGTAACATTCCTCCGAAACCATTGGGGTCTCTTTTCAGACGAACTAAGAACCTCCTTTTCCCACACCAGAAACCAACTCCGTTCATCACTTCTCCTTGGTATCGTAGCTCATCACAGTACCGCTTTAAGTAGGTGGCGATGTCATCTACGTCCACATAAGGGTTGGGGAAGTGAACCACCACAGGGATTTCATCATAGGCAAATAGGAGACAAAAGGTTAGGTCATCAAGCTCATCCATGTAAGAGTTCTCATTTACCTTTTGCACCAGTTGTTGACAGCATCCCTGGGTCTTAAAGGTGATGGTGTAGGTTCCTTTAAATTCATTGTCCTGGAAACAGAAGATGTCACTCCTCTCAAACTCCAAGACTCCAAGCAAGATCTTATGGCAGATGAAAGACAGGTTCTTCTCCCTCCGAGCACTTTCACTGACTTCAATCCTCACGGTATTCTTCATCCGGGATTCCCCCGATGCATAGGATAGCAAAGCCGGCATCCTTCACAAGGAAAACCACACCGACTGTAAGAAAAGGCATAAACCTTTAGGGGAACCCTTCTCGTTGCCCACGGACTAATCCTCTCTCCCAATAGCAGCAGGGGGGTGAAGTCCCTCCGAAGAGGAACGATCCCCCCAGGCCAAGAGAGAGGGTACCGAGGGCACCTAACCCGACCAGATCGCACAGGTAAACCTGATTGATCTAAGCCATGAAAGGCCGAGAAGCGTTGCCTGAAATGCTTTGCCTCTACGGCCCCACCAAGGCCTACAACCAGCACCCATTGGGGAGACAGCGCGAAAGATTGCCAAGGGGAAGACATTTGTCGAAACTCTGGATGGATGCCTTCTCAAATGACAGTTCTGGTGTGTGTGAGTGTGTGGGTGTGTGTGTTCAAGCTGGGCACAACGCATTTTTGAATCTGCATAACTCCGCCTATTTTAACACACCCTCCATCCCTTTCCTTCGAAATAGTGCAAATAGCCTCTTCAGAGAAAAAGAGGACTTAAACTCTATAGCGCCACCTGTTGGAAGTAGCAATCCTACAAGTCACAATCAACTCTTTAACGACGAGTCATGCAATATGACTTAGGCTTTAAACCAAATCAGTATCTCATTTCGCAGACATGGTGTTTGGGGCTGTTGGCCCTCGTCAGTGCGAAGCATGAGAACTGATTTGGCTAGGTGAGAGGCTCTGGACTGGGGTCTAAGGTGTAACGTCTCTCCTTATGGAGAGTGACATACCAGCTGGCTTGTCAAGGTAAGGAGGCTTATTCAAGAAACAGGCAGGCGATCCGTTGTCTTCCCAGCTCTCCTGAAGCTGGGTGTAGACAGACCATGTGGTCTGCTGCTGCTCCAGCTACAGATTGAAGACGGTGCCATTTTACACTGCCTGATATAGGCCAAGAGCCCATTGTGACACGTGAGAGTTCCAGAGCCTATGGATAAAGGCCCCATTGTGACTGCACGTGAAGGTTCCGCGCTCAGATTCTATCTCCTGCAGGCAGCGCACATGATTGGTCAAAAGTATTAGAATACTACTCACACAGGTGTAGATGGACAAGACAAGCATATTCAAGATCTGCACAGACCCCATTTTTCCATTTTTTTTTTCAAAAATACATATAATACACCACATTCAAACATCAGTGGTCCACAATGTTTTCCAAAAGAATTCATGCATGCGGGCGGTCACAAATGTGGTCTGTATCGCCGAACTACTCATTGGATACTTCAATGTAAACACTTAGTACTGACAGCAGGGGCCTCATTTGGTAGATGGCACAATCTTTTTGCAACACTGTAACAAAAGGCCTAATTCAGGCCTACATCTTAACACACCTGTAGCAACCAGCAAAGTGTTGCAAATGGTCAAGTGAAATCGAGCAAAAGGGTACATTTGGCATTTGAAATGTGCTTTTTCCACCCTGAAAAGAATTCACAGGAAGGGTTAAAAGACAATTTGCGCCGATTTCAATCCAATCTGTTTTTAGAAACTGGATCAGAGAAGGAGTGCACTGATCCCGGAGACACTGCAATAACGGGTCAATGCGTGGAGTGGACAGAGCAAGCTCCAGTTCCAGCTCCCTGTTCTAAAAATCTCTTTAATATGTGGTCCCCAAATAGGGGACGTATCAGATATTAAACTGATAAGAACAGATAGGTTTCATCATGATATTTATTAAGTCATATACAAAGAACATGACATAACATTATTTACAGCGAGTATAAAAACCATTCCAGAAAGAATAAATCATTCAGTACAAAATAGTGTTCCACATATAAAAATTCCATCTCTTATTTGCCTCCTGTCTACCCACATCTTTGATATCTTTTAAATAATAAATATACATTTCACTAAAAATTATTCTGATACAGTCATTTATGGAAATAAAATCACGTTTAAACAATAAAATGTTTCTGACCTTCCATAAAGCACTCTTTGCACAATTTATTATGCACCAACATATCTTGTTTTGATGCAAGGTGGGGCAATTAAAAAGTCCATATAAAACATACTCGTGATTAAAATCTCTCAACCCACAAACCCATTTTAAAAGCACCCCTAATTTTTTCCACAGTTCTTGAGCATAGCAGCAGTCCCAGAACAGGTGTAGCACAGTCTCACTGCTCGCACATGAGTCCCTTGGACATTTTGCTCGTGCCACCAGGCCCCTTCGGTGCTGGAAGTCTCTAGTAGGGAGGCACTGGTGTACGGACATCCAGGCAAGATCTTTATGCACATTTGCAAGAAATTTCCCATACACGTTTCTCCACACGCGCTTAGATCTGTTCCATGAAAAGTTGATTACCTCCGACACTCCTTCTTCTCTCCTTAGATGAGTCATTAATCTCCTGCGATCTTTTAAAAGGTCCGAGTCCAAGTTCGTTAAATCATATTTCCTGCATACTTTCTCTAAAATACTAAGGTGCTTAGGTGGGCGTAATAAAACAGGCGAGGATAGAGATGGCCGAAGCCATCTCTTAAAAACATAACCACAAGTATACTTTAAAAACTGACTAAAAACACTATTTGAATTAAAAAGCTTAAAACAGAAACAGAAGAAATTTATGTATAAAAACCTGGTCAAATCTGGGACATCTTTGCCACCATTTTGATGTCTCTTATACATTTCTGTGCGCTTTAATTTCTCCATCTTGGAGCCCCAAATAAACATAAAAATACAACGGGTCAGTTTTCTAAGCATTAAATCAGAGGGAGGGTACACCATCGCAACATATAACATCATTGGTAATAAAATGGACTTGATAATTAAAACTTTCCCTTCGATTGACAAACTCCGCAAGTTCCAGAAAGATAATTTCTTCACCATTTTTCCTTGTACCTCCTCCCAACTTTCCTTCCCATCATTTTCTTTATTAAAAGTGATACCTAAAATCTTTACATTATCCTGTTTCATTTTGACCGCTGGTAGGTCAACAACATCCCAAGTACCGATTGTCAAACACTCTGTTTTATTAAAATTTAACTTAAAACCCGAGGCCTGACTAAAAAAACTGGTACACCTCACCACCCTCCGGAGAGAAGCAGGGTCCGTGCAGATGGCGGTGACATCATCCATGTATCCAAAGACTTTAATTTGAGCCCCTCCTCCACCGGGAACAGGGACCCCTCGAATTACTTTATCTTTCCTGATCTGGCATAATAAAGGCTCCATTGCACAAATAAACAGGATTGGGGAGAGCGGGCACCCTTGCTTCACTCCGGATTCCAGCGGTATCTCACCTGTTAAAAAACCATTCACAGAGACTTGACTAAAAGAATTCTTGTATAAAACCATAATACGAGACACAATAAAATCTGGGATCGCCATCTTCTTTAAAACACTAAAAAGATACTTATGTGATACCCTGTCGAACGCCTTCTCAAAGTCCAGCGCCAACAGGGCTACATTTTGACCACGGTCTTTAGAATACCATATTGTGTCTCTAATAACATTTAAAACTTCAGTAATACTCCTTCCTGGCACACTACACACTTGTTCAGGTTGTATTAACTTGTCAATTACTGTTTTAAGCCGGCATGCAATAATTTTAGCAAACACCTTATAGTCCATATTAAGTAGGGTTATAGGCCTCCAATTTGAGAGGTCCTCACGGGTCCCTTTTTTCTTAAAAATCAAGGACACTATCCCCCTCCTCCATCCCTTCGGCAACTGTTCACACACAAACACTTCTTTAAAAATTTCTAAAAGATCATCTTTTAAAATACCCCAGAAAGTCAGATAAAATTCTACAGGAAGACCATCCGCACCTGGGGCTTTGCCCTTTGAAAAACTCTTAAAAACACTAAAAAGTTCTTCTAGGCTAAAATCCCGAGCTAAAAAGTCCTGATCTGACTGACTAAGTTTGACATCTAAAATATTAAGAGCATCACGTAAAAAAGAAAGATCTATGCTTTTCTCGCTAAAAAGAAGTTGGTAAAAATCAGTTGCCACTTTTTTCATCCCTTCTATAGTAGACTCTCCATCAAGGCAGGTAATTATCTCCTTTCTCTCCATTGCTTTTTTAAAAAAGAAGCGGGTACATTTTTCATCTTCTTCTAATTGCTGCACTCTTGAATTAAAAATTATTTCTCTCCCCTTTTGCTCTAATACTGTACATATCTGCGCCTTTAGGCTAGCAATATCAGCATCTACTTCAAATCCTATTTCTTTAAATTTATAAAGTGTTTGCAGTTCAGTATTTAAATTAGAATAAAAACATTTTTTCTGCCTTGCCTTTTTCCTACCTGCCGCAATAAAGAAAAGCCCAATTTTATTTTTAATATTTTCCCACCAAGACAGCATCTTTATGTAAGGAGGCCTATGCTGCCTCCACTTTTGGTAGGCTACACAAAAATCCGACCTTATTTGAGGATCCTCCAGCAGATGAGTCCCCAAACGCCACAGTCCCTTATTTATTCTCTGCTCTCCTTGGTACTCAACCTGTAATTTTAAAATTTTATGATCGGAAAATAAATTAGACATAAGATCAAACGTTACCGGCTTAAAATCCATAGATAAAAACATAAAATCGATCCTGGAGGCCACTCCCCGACCGGACCATGTAAAACCTGGGTCCGTCGGCGAAAGCAACCTCCAGGCATCGCACAACTTAAAATCAGCCTGGATGTTTTTGAGCATATAACAAGATTTATCCAGTTTACAGAGCGGGTCTCCTCCCTCTCGGCGCTCGTTCACATGGAGGCAGTTAAAGTCCCCACCTATCAGGAGAGGAGAAGACCCAACACAAAACACAGGCAATAACTCAAATAACTGGATACGCTCCTGCTTATAAGGAGATGCATACACATTAATTATACGGAAGTTGAAGCCATTTATGTGTGCATGAACTAATATTGCCCTGCCTGGCTCAATCTCCGTAACAGAAGAGATTACAATATTGTTACCACGACAGAGCAAACCTACTCCAGCAGCTTTGTGAATATTTGAGCCAGACCATACTGACGGGCCCAACTTCCAGTCCTTTTTTAACTCTTCATATTGTAGTGCATGCTGTAGGCCACACTCCTGCAATAGACATACATCAAAATCTACTGTCTCCAAATACTGAAAAAGAGCAGCCCTGCGGACAGGACTCTTTAAAGACCTCACGTTTAGTGAGACGCATCTTATAGATGGCATGCAAATCACGTTGGGAAAGCAGCATCCGTAATCATATCGTCCTCTTCTGGATTTTGACCCACAACCTCCTCCAGGATTCCAGGTGACGGGGAGTCAAAAGAAATGATGTGACAAGGGTCTGAGGACGAGACTGGGTACCCCGTCTTTCTCAACCATATCTCTCCTTCTTCTAAGGCGACATCAGGCGACTCTGGATTGACCTCTGGGATAACCTCTGCCCGAATCTTCTTCCCGCTAGGCTCAAGCAGGTCACTGAAACAATCCTCTTCGGCCACTGCGACGTGACCTCTCTCCTCCACGACATCACCTGGAAAAAAACACACTGCGTTCTGCTGGCTCGACTCCCGAGGAATGTCTGGGGCCTTCGCAGCCGGGCCCCCCAGCGCCAACATACTGGGGGCACCCTGCTCCAACCCAACAGACTCATGAACATGGCCAGGGGTTTTGGCCTCCGCTGCAAGAGCGGCAGGACCCCTTGGCCTCGACTCCCGAACCTCCGACTCCACAGCCCGCTCACCAGAAGGGGCTAAAAGATGGATAGGCAAACCATGAGAGGAGGTACTGGGTTCTTGGGCTCTCCCAGCCCCCACAGAGGACCCAGCAGCCTCTGCATAAGTCTTTGCTCTATTGGGGCAGTTCCGGAACACATGTCCATTATCACCGCAGAGATTGCATCTCCTGCCCAAAGGACAGTCCTTCATTTGGTGCCCATAATTACTACAATTATTGCAGCGGTCCACCTTTCTGTCCTTGCAGGATGCCTGCGTATGTCCCATCTTTCCACAGTTCCTGCATGACATTGGCATTCCAGGATAGAACAAATACCCCCTGCTCTTACCAATAACAAAGGTTGATGGGGGGTGTAACATTCCTCCGAAACCATTGGGGTCTCTTTTCAGACGAACTAAGAACCTCCTTTTCCCACACCAGAAACCAACTCCGTTCATCACTTCTCCTTGGTATCGTAGCTCATCACAGTACCGCTTTAAGTAGGTGGCGATGTCATCTACGTCCACATAAGGGTTGGGGAAGTGAACCACCACAGGGATTTCATCATAGGCAAATAGGAGACAAAAGGTTAGGTCATCAAGCTCATCCATGTAAGAGTTCTCATTTACCTTTTGCACCAGTTGTTGACAGCATCCCTGGGTCTTAAAGGTGATGGTGTAGGTTCCTTTAAATTCATTGTCCTGGAAACAGAAGATGTCACTCCTCTCAAACTCCAAGACTCCAAGCAAGATCTTATGGCAGATGAAAGACAGGTTCTTCTCCCTCCGAGCACTTTCACTGACTTCAATCCTCACGGTATTCTTCATCCGGGATTCCCCCGATGCATAGGATAGCAAAGCCGGCATCCTTCACAAGGAAAACCACACCGACTGTAAGAAAAGGCATAAACCTTTAGGGGAACCCTTCTCGTTGCCCACGGACTAATCCTCTCTCCCAATAGCAGCAGGGGGGTGAAGTCCCTCCGAAGAGGAACGATCCCCCCAGGCCAAGAGAGAGGGTACCGAGGACACCTAACCCGACCAGATCGCACAGGTAAACCTGATTGATCTAAGCCATGAAAGGCCGAGAAGCGTTGCCTGAAATGCTTTGCCTCTACGGCCCCACCAAGGCCTACAACCAGCACCCATTGGGGAGACAGCGCGAAAGATTGCCAAGGGGAAGACATTTGTCGAAACTCTGGATGGATGCCTTCTCAAATGACAGTTCTGGTGTGTGTGAGTGTGTGGGTGTGTGTGTTCAAGCTGGGCACAACGCATTTTTGAATCTGCATAACTCCGCCTATTTTAACACACCCTCCATCCCTTTCCTTCGAAATAGTGCAAATAGCCTCTTCAGAGAAAAAGAGGACTTAAACTCTATAGCGCCACCTGTTGGAAGTAGCAATCCTACAAGTCACAATCAACTCTTTAACGACGAGTCATGCAATATGACTTAGGCTTTAAACCAAATCAGTATCTCATTTCGCAGACATGGTGTTTGGGGCTGTTGGCCCTCGTCAGTGCGAAGCATGAGAACTGATTTGGCTAGGTGAGAGGCTCTGGACTGGGGTCTAAGGTGTAACGTCTCTCCTTATGGAGAGTGACATACCAGCTGGCTTGTCAAGGTAAGGAGGCTTATTCAAGAAACAGGCAGGCGATCCGTTGTCTTCCCAGCTCTCCTGAAGCTGGGTGTAGACAGACCATGTGGTCTGCTGCTGCTCCAGCTACAGATTGAAGACGGTGCCATTTTACACTGCCTGATATAGGCCAAGAGCCCATTGTGACACGTGAGAGTTCCAGAGCCTATGGATAAAGGCCCCATTGTGACTGCACGTGAAGGTTCCGCGCTCAGATTCTATCTCCTGCAGGCAGCGCACATGATTGGTCAAAAGTATTAGAATACTACTCACACAGGTGTAGATGGACAAGACAAGCATATTCAAGATCTGCACAGACCCCATTTTTCCATTTTTTTTTTCAAAAATACATATAATACACCACATTCAAACATCAGTGGTCCACAATGTTTTCCAAAAGAATTCATGCATGCGGGCGGTCACAAATGTGGTCTGTATCGCCGAACTACTCATTGGATACTTCAATGTAAACACTTAGTACTGACAGCAGGGGCCTCATTTGGTAGATGGCACAATCTTTTTGCAACACTGTAACAAAAGGCCTAATTCAGGCCTACATCTTAACACACCTGTAGCAACCAGCAAAGTGTTGCAAATGGTCAAGTGAAATCGAGCAAAAGGGTACATTTGGCATTTGAAATGTGCTTTTTCCACCCTGAAAAGAATTCACAGGAAGGGTTAAAAGACAATTTGCGCCGATTTCAATCCAATCTGTTTTTAGAAACTGGATCAGAGAAGGAGTGCACTGATCCCGGAGACACTGCAATAACGGGTCAATGCGTGGAGTGGACAGAGCAAGCTCCAGTTCCAGCTCCCTGTTCTAAAAATCTCTTTAATATGTGGTCCCCAAATAGGGGACGTATCAGATATTAAACTGATAAGAACAGATACTACCACTTGATCTAAGCCATGAAAGGCCGAGAAGCGTTGCCTGAAATGCTTTGCCTCTACGGCCCCACCAAGGCCTACAACCAGCACCCATTGGGGAGACAGCGCGAAAGATTGCCAAGGGGAAGACATTTGTCGAAACTCTGGATGGATGCCTTCTCAAATGACAGTTCTGGTGTGTGTGAGTGTGTGGGTGTGTGTGTTCAAGCTGGGCACAACGCATTTTTGAATCTGCATAACTCCGCCTATTTTAACACACCCTCCATCCCTTTCCTTCGAAATAGTGCAAATAGCCTCTTCAGAGAAAAAGAGGACTTAAACTCTATAGCGCCACCTGTTGGAAGTAGCAATCCTACAAGTCACAATCAACTCTTTAACGACGAGTCATGCAATATGACTTAGGCTTTAAACCAAATCAGTATCTCATTTCGCAGACATGGTGTTTGGGGCTGTTGGCCCTCGTCAGTGCGAAGCATGAGAACTGATTTGGCTAGGTGAGAGGCTCTGGACTGGGGTCTAAGGTGTAACGTCTCTCCTTATGGAGAGTGACATACCAGCTGGCTTGTCAAGGTAAGGAGGCTTATTCAAGAAACAGGCAGGCGATCCGTTGTCTTCCCAGCTCTCCTGAAGCTGGGTGTAGACAGACCATGTGGTCTGCTGCTGCTCCAGCTACAGATTGAAGACGGTGCCATTTTACACTGCCTGATATAGGCCAAGAGCCCATTGTGACACGTGAGAGTTCCAGAGCCTATGGATAAAGGCCCCATTGTGACTGCACGTGAAGGTTCCGCGCTCAGATTCTATCTCCTGCAGGCAGCGCACATGATTGGTCAAAAGTATTAGAATACTACTCACACAGGTGTAGATGGACAAGACAAGCATATTCAAGATCTGCACAGACCCCATTTTTCCATTTTTTTTTTCAAAAATACATATAATACACCACATTCAAACATCAGTGGTCCACAATGTTTTCCAAAAGAATTCATGCATGCGGGCGGTCACAAATGTGGTCTGTATCGCCGAACTACTCATTGGATACTTCAATGTAAACACTTAGTACTGACAGCAGGGGCCTCATTTGGTAGATGGCACAATCTTTTTGCAACACTGTAACAAAAGGCCTAATTCAGGCCTACATCTTAACACACCTGTAGCAACCAGCAAAGTGTTGCAAATGGTCAAGTGAAATCGAGCAAAAGGGTACATTTGGCATTTGAAATGTGCTTTTTCCACCCTGAAAAGAATTCACAGGAAGGGTTAAAAGACAATTTGCGCCGATTTCAATCCAATCTGTTTTTAGAAACTGGATCAGAGAAGGAGTGCACTGATCCCGGAGACACTGCAATAACGGGTCAATGCGTGGAGTGGACAGAGCAAGCTCCAGTTCCAGCTCCCTGTTCTAAAAATCTCTTTAATATGTGGTCCCCAAATAGGGGACGTATCAGATATTAAACTGATAAGAACAGATACTACCACTTGATCTAAGCCATGAAAGGCCGAGAAGCGTTGCCTGAAATGCTTTGCCTCTACGGCCCCACCAAGGCCTACAACCAGCACCCATTGGGGAGACAGCGCGAAAGATTGCCAAGGGGAAGACATTTGTCGAAACTCTGGATGGATGCCTTCTCAAATGACAGTTCTGGTGTGTGTGAGTGTGTGGGTGTGTGTGTTCAAGCTGGGCACAACGCATTTTTGAATCTGCATAACTCCGCCTATTTTAACACACCCTCCATCCCTTTCCTTCGAAATAGTGCAAATAGCCTCTTCAGAGAAAAAGAGGACTTAAACTCTATAGCGCCACCTGTTGGAAGTAGCAATCCTACAAGTCACAATCAACTCTTTAACGACGAGTCATGCAATATGACTTAGGCTTTAAACCAAATCAGTATCTCATTTCGCAGACATGGTGTTTGGGGCTGTTGGCCCTCGTCAGTGCGAAGCATGAGAACTGATTTGGCTAGGTGAGAGGCTCTGGACTGGGGTCTAAGGTGTAACGTCTCTCCTTATGGAGAGTGACATACCAGCTGGCTTGTCAAGGTAAGGAGGCTTATTCAAGAAACAGGCAGGCGATCCGTTGTCTTCCCAGCTCTCCTGAAGCTGGGTGTAGACAGACCATGTGGTCTGCTGCTGCTCCAGCTACAGATTGAAGACGGTGCCATTTTACACTGCCTGATATAGGCCAAGAGCCCATTGTGACACGTGAGAGTTCCAGAGCCTATGGATAAAGGCCCCATTGTGACTGCACGTGAAGGTTCCGCGCTCAGATTCTATCTCCTGCAGGCAGCGCACATGATTGGTCAAAAGTATTAGAATACTACTCACACAGGTGTAGATGGACAAGACAAGCATATTCAAGATCTGCACAGACCCCATTTTTCCATTTTTTTTTTCAAAAATACATATAATACACCACATTCAAACATCAGTGGTCCACAATGTTTTCCAAAAGAATTCATGCATGCGGGCGGTCACAAATGTGGTCTGTATCGCCGAACTACTCATTGGATACTTCAATGTAAACACTTAGTACTGACAGCAGGGGCCTCATTTGGTAGATGGCACAATCTTTTTGCAACACTGTAACAAAAGGCCTAATTCAGGCCTACATCTTAACACACCTGTAGCAACCAGCAAAGTGTTGCAAATGGTCAAGTGAAATCGAGCAAAAGGGTACATTTGGCATTTGAAATGTGCTTTTTCCACCCTGAAAAGAATTCACAGGAAGGGTTAAAAGACAATTTGCGCCGATTTCAATCCAATCTGTTTTTAGAAACTGGATCAGAGAAGGAGTGCACTGATCCCGGAGACACTGCAATAACGGGTCAATGCGTGGAGTGGACAGAGCAAGCTCCAGTTCCAGCTCCCTGTTCTAAAAATCTCTTTAATATGTGGTCCCCAAATAGGGGACGTATCAGATATTAAACTGATAAGAACAGATACTACCACTTGATCTAAGCCATGAAAGGCCGAGAAGCGTTGCCTGAAATGCTTTGCCTCTACGGCCCCACCAAGGCCTACAACCAGCACCCATTGGGGAGACAGCGCGAAAGATTGCCAAGGGGAAGACATTTGTCGAAACTCTGGATGGATGCCTTCTCAAATGACAGTTCTGGTGTGTGTGAGTGTGTGGGTGTGTGTGTTCAAGCTGGGCACAACGCATTTTTGAATCTGCATAACTCCGCCTATTTTAACACACCCTCCATCCCTTTCCTTCGAAATAGTGCAAATAGCCTCTTCAGAGAAAAAGAGGACTTAAACTCTATAGCGCCACCTGTTGGAAGTAGCAATCCTACAAGTCACAATCAACTCTTTAACGACGAGTCATGCAATATGACTTAGGCTTTAAACCAAATCAGTATCTCATTTCGCAGACATGGTGTTTGGGGCTGTTGGCCCTCGTCAGTGCGAAGCATGAGAACTGATTTGGCTAGGTGAGAGGCTCTGGACTGGGGTCTAAGGTGTAACGTCTCTCCTTATGGAGAGTGACATACCAGCTGGCTTGTCAAGGTAAGGAGGCTTATTCAAGAAACAGGCAGGCGATCCGTTGTCTTCCCAGCTCTCCTGAAGCTGGGTGTAGACAGACCATGTGGTCTGCTGCTGCTCCAGCTACAGATTGAAGACGGTGCCATTTTACACTGCCTGATATAGGCCAAGAGCCCATTGTGACACGTGAGAGTTCCAGAGCCTATGGATAAAGGCCCCATTGTGACTGCACGTGAAGGTTCCGCGCTCAGATTCTATCTCCTGCAGGCAGCGCACATGATTGGTCAAAAGTATTAGAATACTACTCACACAGGTGTAGATGGACAAGACAAGCATATTCAAGATCTGCACAGACCCCATTTTTCCATTTTTTTTTTCAAAAATACATATAATACACCACATTCAAACATCAGTGGTCCACAATGTTTTCCAAAAGAATTCATGCATGCGGGCGGTCACAAATGTGGTCTGTATCGCCGAACTACTCATTGGATACTTCAATGTAAACACTTAGTACTGACAGCAGGGGCCTCATTTGGTAGATGGCACAATCTTTTTGCAACACTGTAACAAAAGGCCTAATTCAGGCCTACATCTTAACACACCTGTAGCAACCAGCAAAGTGTTGCAAATGGTCAAGTGAAATCGAGCAAAAGGGTACATTTGGCATTTGAAATGTGCTTTTTCCACCCTGAAAAGAATTCACAGGAAGGGTTAAAAGACAATTTGCGCCGATTTCAATCCAATCTGTTTTTAGAAACTGGATCAGAGAAGGAGTGCACTGATCCCGGAGACACTGCAATAACGGGTCAATGCGTGGAGTGGACAGAGCAAGCTCCAGTTCCAGCTCCCTGTTCTAAAAATCTCTTTAATATGTGGTCCCCAAATAGGGGACGTATCAGATATTAAACTGATAAGAACGGATACTACCACTTGATCTAAGCCATGAAAGGCCGAGAAGCGTTGCCTGAAATGCTTTGCCTCTACGGCCCCACCAAGGCCTACAACCAGCACCCATTGGGGAGACAGCGCGAAAGATTGCCAAGGGGAAGACATTTGTCGAAACTCTGGATGGATGCCTTCTCAAATGACAGTTCTGGTGTGTGTGAGTGTGTGGGTGTGTGTGTTCAAGCTGGGCACAACGCATTTTTGAATCTGCATAACTCCGCCTATTTTAACACACCCTCCATCCCTTTCCTTCGAAATAGTGCAAATAGCCTCTTCAGAGAAAAAGAGGACTTAAACTCTATAGCGCCACCTGTTGGAAGTAGCAATCCTACAAGTCACAATCAACTCTTTAACGACGAGTCATGCAATATGACTTAGGCTTTAAACCAAATCAGTATCTCATTTCGCAGACATGGTGTTTGGGGCTGTTGGCCCTCGTCAGTGCGAAGCATGAGAACTGATTTGGCTAGGTGAGAGGCTCTGGACTGGGGTCTAAGGTGTAACGTCTCTCCTTATGGAGAGTGACATACCAGCTGGCTTGTCAAGGTAAGGAGGCTTATTCAAGAAACAGGCAGGCGATCCGTTGTCTTCCCAGCTCTCCTGAAGCTGGGTGTAGACAGACCATGTGGTCTGCTGCTGCTCCAGCTACAGATTGAAGACGGTGCCATTTTACACTGCCTGATATAGGCCAAGAGCCCATTGTGACACGTGAGAGTTCCAGAGCCTATGGATAAAGGCCCCATTGTGACTGCACGTGAAGGTTCCGCGCTCAGATTCTATCTCCTGCAGGCAGCGCACATGATTGGTCAAAAGTATTAGAATACTACTCACACAGGTGTAGATGGACAAGACAAGCATATTCAAGATCTGCACAGACCCCATTTTTCCATTTTTTTTTTCAAAAATACATATAATACACCACATTCAAACATCAGTGGTCCACAATGTTTTCCAAAAGAATTCATGCATGCGGGCGGTCACAAATGTGGTCTGTATCGCCGAACTACTCATTGGATACTTCAATGTAAACACTTAGTACTGACAGCAGGGGCCTCATTTGGTAGATGGCACAATCTTTTTGCAACACTGTAACAAAAGGCCTAATTCAGGCCTACATCTTAACACACCTGTAGCAACCAGCAAAGTGTTGCAAATGGTCAAGTGAAATCGAGCAAAAGGGTACATTTGGCATTTGAAATGTGCTTTTTCCACCCTGAAAAGAATTCACAGGAAGGGTTAAAAGACAATTTGCGCCGATTTCAATCCAATCTGTTTTTAGAAACTGGATCAGAGAAGGAGTGCACTGATCCCGGAGACACTGCAATAACGGGTCAATGCGTGGAGTGGACAGAGCAAGCTCCAGTTCCAGCTCCCTGTTCTAAAAATCTCTTTAATATGTGGTCCCCAAATAGGGGACGTATCAGATATTAAACTGATAAGAACAGATAAGGTTTCATCATGATATTTATTAAGTCATATACAAAGAACATGACATAACATTATTTACAGCGAGTATAAAAACCATTCCAGAAAGAATAAATCATTCAGTACAAAATAGTGTTCCACATATAAAAATTCCATCTCTTATTTGCCTCCTGTCTACCCACATCTTTGATATCTTTTAAATAATAAATATACATTTCACTAAAAATTATTCTGATACAGTCATTTATGGAAATAAAATCACGTTTAAACAATAAAATGTTTCTGACCTTCCATAAAGCACTCTTTGCACAATTTATTATGCACCAACATATCTTGTTTTGATGCAAGGTGGGGCAATTAAAAAGTCCATATAAAACATACTCGTGATTAAAATCTCTCAACCCACAAACCCATTTTAAAAGCACCCCTAATTTTTTCCACAGTTCTTGAGCATAGCAGCAGTCCCAGAACAGGTGTAGCACAGTCTCACTGCTCGCACATGAGTCCCTTGGACATTTTGCTCGTGCCACCAGGCCCCTTCGGTGCTGGAAGTCTCTAGTAGGGAGGCACTGGTGTACGGACATCCAGGCAAGATCTTTATGCACATTTGCAAGAAATTTCCCATACACGTTTCTCCACACGCGCTTAGATCTGTTCCATGAAAAGTTGATTACCTCCGACACTCCTTCTTCTCTCCTTAGATGAGTCATTAATCTCCTGCGATCTTTTAAAAGGTCCGAGTCCAAGTTCGTTAAATCATATTTCCTGCATACTTTCTCTAAAATACTAAGGTGCTTAGGTGGGCGTAATAAAACAGGCGAGGATAGAGATGGCCGAAGCCATCTCTTAAAAACATAACCACAAGTATACTTTAAAAACTGACTAAAAACACTATTTGAATTAAAAAGCTTAAAACAGAAACAGAAGAAATTTATGTATAAAAACCTGGTCAAATCTGGGACATCTTTGCCACCATTTTGATGTCTCTTATACATTTCTGTGCGCTTTAATTTCTCCATCTTGGAGCCCCAAATAAACATAAAAATACAACGGGTCAGTTTTCTAAGCATTAAATCAGAGGGAGGGTACACCATCGCAACATATAACATCATTGGTAATAAAATGGACTTGATAATTAAAACTTTCCCTTCGATTGACAAACTCCGCAAGTTCCAGAAAGATAATTTCTTCACCATTTTTCCTTGTACCTCCTCCCAACTTTCCTTCCCATCATTTTCTTTATTAAAAGTGATACCTAAAATCTTTACATTATCCTGTTTCATTTTGACCGCTGGTAGGTCAACAACATCCCAAGTACCGATTGTCAAACACTCTGTTTTATTAAAATTTAACTTAAAACCCGAGGCCTGACTAAAAAAACTGGTACACCTCACCACCCTCCGGAGAGAAGCAGGGTCCGTGCAGATGGCGGTGACATCATCCATGTATCCAAAGACTTTAATTTGAGCCCCTCCTCCACCGGGAACAGGGACCCCTCGAATTACTTTATCTTTCCTGATCTGGCATAATAAAGGCTCCATTGCACAAATAAACAGGATTGGGGAGAGCGGGCACCCTTGCTTCACTCCGGATTCCAGCGGTATCTCACCTGTTAAAAAACCATTCACAGAGACTTGACTAAAAGAATTCTTGTATAAAACCATAATACGAGACACAATAAAATCTGGGATCGCCATCTTCTTTAAAACACTAAAAAGATACTTATGTGATACCCTGTCGAACGCCTTCTCAAAGTCCAGCGCCAACAGGGCTACATTTTGACCACGGTCTTTAGAATACCATATTGTGTCTCTAATAACATTTAAAACTTCAGTAATACTCCTTCCTGGCACACTACACACTTGTTCAGGTTGTATTAACTTGTCAATTACTGTTTTAAGCCGGCATGCAATAATTTTAGCAAACACCTTATAGTCCATATTAAGTAGGGTTATAGGCCTCCAATTTGAGAGGTCCTCACGGGTCCCTTTTTTCTTAAAAATCAAGGACACTATCCCCCTCCTCCATCCCTTCGGCAACTGTTCACACACAAACACTTCTTTAAAAATTTCTAAAAGATCATCTTTTAAAATATCCCAGAAAGTCAGATAAAATTCTACAGGAAGACCATCCGCACCTGGGGCTTTGCCCTTTGAAAAACTCTTAAAAACACTAAAAAGTTCTTCTAGGCTAAAATCCCGAGCTAAAAAGTCCTGATCTGACTGACAAAGTTTGACATCTAAAATATTAAGAGCATCACGTAAAAAAGAAAGATCTATGCTTTTCTCGCTAAAAAGAAGTTGGTAAAAATCAGTTGCCACTTTTTTCATCCCTTCTATAGTAGACTCTCCATCAAGGCAGGTAATTATCTCCTTTCTCTCCATTGCTTTTTTAAAAAAGAAGCGGGTACATTTTTCATCTTCTTCTAATTGCTGCACTCTTGAATTAAAAATTATTTCTCTCCCCTTTTGCTCTAATACTGTACATATCTGCGCCTTTAGGCTAGCAATATCAGCATCTACTTCAAATCCTATTTCTTTAAATTTATAAAGTGTTTGCAGTTCAGTATTTAAATTAGAATAAAAACATTTTTTCTGCCTTGCCTTTTTCCTACCTGCCGCAATAAAGAAAAGCCCAATTTTATTTTTAATATTTTCCCACCAAGACAGCATCTTTATGTAAGGAGGCCTATGCTGCCTCCACTTTTGGTAGGCTACACAAAAATCCGACCTTATTTGAGGATCCTCCAGCAGATGAGTCCCCAAACGCCACAGTCCCTTATTTATTCTCTGCTCTCCTTGGTACTCAACCTGTAATTTTAAAATTTTATGATCGGAAAATAAATTAGACATAAGATCAAACGTTACCGGCTTAAAATCCATAGATAAAAACATAAAATCGATCCTGGAGGCCACTCCCCGACCAGACCATGTAAAACCTGGGTCCGTCGGCGAAAGCGACCTCCAGGCATCGCACAACTTAAAATCAGCCTGGATGTTTTTGAGCATATAACAAGATTTATCCAGTTTACAGAGCGGGTCTCCTCCCTCTCGGCGCTCGTTCACATGGAGGCAGTTAAAGTCCCCACCTATCAGGAGAGGAGAAGACCCAACACAAAACACAGGCAATAACTCAAATAACTGGATACGCTCCTGCTTATAAGGAGATGCATACACATTAATTATACGGAAGTTGAAGCCATTTATGTGTGCATGAACTAATATTGCCCTGCCTGGCTCAATCTCCGTAACAGAAGAGATTACAATATTGTTACCACGACAGAGCAAACCTACTCCAGCAGCTTTGTGAATATTTGAGCCAGACCATACTGACGGGCCCAACTTCCAGTCCTTTTTTAACTCTTCATATTGTAGTGCATGCTGTAGGCCACACTCCTGCAATAGACATACATCAAAATCTACTGTCTCCAAATACTGAAAAAGAGCAGCCCTGCGGACAGGACTCTTTAAAGACCTCACGTTTAGTGAGACGCATCTTATAGATGGCATGCAAATCCGTAATCATAAAGCAGCATCCGTAATCATATCGTCCTCTTCTGGATTTTGACCCACAACCTCCTCCAGGATTCCAGGTGACGGGGAGTCAAAAGAAATGATGTGACAAGGGTCTGAGGACGAGACTGGGTACCCCGTCTTTCTCAACCATATCTCTCCTTCTTCTAAGGCGACATCAGGCGACTCTGGATTGACCTCTGGGATAACCTCTGCCCGAATCTTCTTCCCGCTAGGCTCAAGCAGGTCACTGAAACAATCCTCTTCGGCCACTGCGACGTGACCTCTCTCCTCCACGACATCACCTGGAAAAAAACACACTGCGTTCTGCTGGCTCGACTCCCGAGGAATGTCTGGGGCCTTCGCAGCAGGGCCCCCCAGCGCCAACATACTGGGGGCACCCTGCTCCAACCCAACAGACTCATGAACATGGCCAGGGGTTTTGGCCTCCGCTGCAAGAGCGGCAGGACCCCTTGGCCTCGACTCCCGAACCTCCGACTCCACAGCCCGCTCATCAGAAGGGGCTAAAAGATGGATAGGCAAACCATGAGAGGAGGTACTGGGTTCTTGGGCTCTCCCAGCCCCCACAGAGGACCCAGCAGCCTCTGCATAAGTCTTTGCTCTATTGGGGCAGTTCCGGAACACATGTCCATTATCACCGCAGAGATTGCATCTCCTGCCCAAAGGACAGTCCTTCATTTGGTGCCCATAATTACTACAATTATTGCAGCGGTCCACCTTTCTGTCCTTGCAGGATGCCTGCGTATGTCCCATCTTTCCACAGTTCCTGCATGACATTGGCATTCCAGGATAGAACAAATACCCCCTGCTCTTACCAATAACAAAGGTTGATGGGGGGTGTAACATTCCTCCGAAACCATTGGGGTCTCTTTTCAGACGAACTAAGAACCTCCTTTTCCCACACCAGAAACCAACTCCGTTCATCACTTCTCCTTGGTATCGTAGCTCATCACAGTACCGCTTTAAGTAGGTGGCGATGTCATCTACGTCCACATAAGGGTTGGGGAAGTGAACCACCACAGGGATTTCATCATAGGCAAATAGGAGACAAAAGGTTAGGTCATCAAGCTCATCCATGTAAGAGTTCTCATTTACCTTTTGCACCAGTTGTTGACAGCATCCCTGGGTCTTAAAGGTGATGGTGTAGGTTCCTTTAAATTCATTGTCCTGGAAACAGAAGATGTCACTCCTCTCAAACTCCAAGACTCCAAGCAAGATCTTATGGCAGATGAAAGACAGGTTCTTCTCCCTCCGAGCACTTTCACTGACTTCAATCCTCACGGTATTCTTCATCCGGGATTCCCCCGATGCATAGGATAGCAAAGCCGGCATCCTTCACAAGGAAAACCACACCGACTGTAAGAAAAGGCATAAACCTTTAGGGGAACCCTTCTCGTTGCCCACGGACTAATCCTCTCTCCCAATAGCAGCAGGGGGGTGAAGTCCCTCCGAAGAGGAACGATCCCCCCAGGCCAAGAGAGAGGGTACCGAGGGCACCTAACCCGACCAGATCGCACAGGTAAACCTGATTGATCTAAGCCATGAAAGGCCGAGAAGCGTTGCCTGAAATGCTTTGCCTCTACGGCCCCACCAAGGCCTACAACCAGCACCCATTGGGGAGACAGCGCGAAAGATTGCCAAGGGGAAGACATTTGTCGAAACTCTGGATGGATGCCTTCTCAAATGACAGTTCTGGTGTGTGTGAGTGTGTGGGTGTGTGTGTTCAAGCTGGGCACAACGCATTTTTGAATCTGCATAACTCCGCCTATTTTAACACACCCTCCATCCCTTTCCTTCGAAATAGTGCAAATAGCCTCTTCAGAGAAAAAGAGGACTTAAACTCTATAGCGCCACCTGTTGGAAGTAGCAATCCTACAAGTCACAATCAACTCTTTAACGACGAGTCATGCAATATGACTTAGGCTTTAAACCAAATCAGTATCTCATTTCGCAGACATGGTGTTTGGGGCTGTTGGCCCTCGTCAGTGCGAAGCATGAGAACTGATTTGGCTAGGTGAGAGGCTCTGGACTGGGGTCTAAGGTGTAACGTCTCTCCTTATGGAGAGTGACATACCAGCTGGCTTGTCAAGGTAAGGAGGCTTATTCAAGAAACAGGCAGGCGATCCGTTGTCTTCCCAGCTCTCCTGAAGCTGGGTGTAGACAGACCATGTGGTCTGCTGCTGCTCCAGCTACAGATTGAAGACGGTGCCATTTTACACTGCCTGATATAGGCCAAGAGCCCATTGTGACACGTGAGAGTTCCAGAGCCTATGGATAAAGGCCCCATTGTGACTGCACGTGAAGGTTCCGCGCTCAGATTCTATCTCCTGCAGGCAGCGCACATGATTGGTCAAAAGTATTAGAATACTACTCACACAGGTGTAGATGGACAAGACAAGCATATTCAAGATCTGCACAGACCCCATTTTTCCATTTTTTTTTTCAAAAATACATATAATACACCACATTCAAACATCAGTGGTCCACAATGTTTTCCAAAAGAATTCATGCATGCGGGCGGTCACAAATGTGGTCTGTATCGCCGAACTACTCATTGGATACTTCAATGTAAACACTTAGTACTGACAGCAGGGGCCTCATTTGGTAGATGGCACAATCTTTTTGCAACACTGTAACAAAAGGCCTAATTCAGGCCTACATCTTAACACACCTGTAGCAACCAGCAAAGTGTTGCAAATGGTCAAGTGAAATCGAGCAAAAGGGTACATTTGGCATTTGAAATGTGCTTTTTCCACCCTGAAAAGAATTCACAGGAAGGGTTAAAAGACAATTTGCGCCGATTTCAATCCAATCTGTTTTTAGAAACTGGATCAGAGAAGGAGTGCACTGATCCCGGAGACACTGCAATAACGGGTCAATGCGTGGAGTGGACAGAGCAAGCTCCAGTTCCAGCTCCCTGTTCTAAAAATCTCTTTAATATGTGGTCCCCAAATAGGGGACGTATCAGATATTAAACTGATAAGAACAGATACTACCACTTGATCTAAGCCATGAAAGGCCGAGAAGCGTTGCCTGAAATGCTTTGCCTCTACGGCCCCACCAAGGCCTACAACCAGCACCCATTGGGGAGACAGCGCGAAAGATTGCCAAGGGGAAGACATTTGTCGAAACTCTGGATGGATGCCTTCTCAAATGACAGTTCTGGTGTGTGTGAGTGTGTGGGTGTGTGTGTTCAAGCTGGGCACAACGCATTTTTGAATCTGCATAACTCCGCCTATTTTAACACACCCTCCATCCCTTTCCTTCGAAATAGTGCAAATAGCCTCTTCAGAGAAAAAGAGGACTTAAACTCTATAGCGCCACCTGTTGGAAGTAGCAATCCTACAAGTCACAATCAACTCTTTAACGACGAGTCATGCAATATGACTTAGGCTTTAAACCAAATCAGTATCTCATTTCGCAGACATGGTGTTTGGGGCTGTTGGCCCTCGTCAGTGCGAAGCATGAGAACTGATTTGGCTAGGTGAGAGGCTCTGGACTGGGGTCTAAGGTGTAACGTCTCTCCTTATGGAGAGTGACATACCAGCTGGCTTGTCAAGGTAAGGAGGCTTATTCAAGAAACAGGCAGGCGATCCGTTGTCTTCCCAGCTCTCCTGAAGCTGGGTGTAGACAGACCATGTGGTCTGCTGCTGCTCCAGCTACAGATTGAAGACGGTGCCATTTTACACTGCCTGATATAGGCCAAGAGCCCATTGTGACACGTGAGAGTTCCAGAGCCTATGGATAAAGGCCCCATTGTGACTGCACGTGAAGGTTCCGCGCTCAGATTCTATCTCCTGCAGGCAGCGCACATGATTGGTCAAAAGTATTAGAATACTACTCACACAGGTGTAGATGGACAAGACAAGCATATTCAAGATCTGCACAGACCCCATTTTTCCATTTTTTTTTTCAAAAATACATATAATACACCACATTCAAACATCAGTGGTCCACAATGTTTTCCAAAAGAATTCATGCATGCGGGCGGTCACAAATGTGGTCTGTATCGCCGAACTACTCATTGGATACTTCAATGTAAACACTTAGTACTGACAGCAGGGGCCTCATTTGGTAGATGGCACAATCTTTTTGCAACACTGTAACAAAAGGCCTAATTCAGGCCTACATCTTAACACACCTGTAGCAACCAGCAAAGTGTTGCAAATGGTCAAGTGAAATCGAGCAAAAGGGTACATTTGGCATTTGAAATGTGCTTTTTCCACCCTGAAAAGAATTCACAGGAAGGGTTAAAAGACAATTTGCGCCGATTTCAATCCAATCTGTTTTTAGAAACTGGATCAGAGAAGGAGTGCACTGATCCCGGAGACACTGCAATAACGGGTCAATGCGTGGAGTGGACAGAGCAAGCTCCAGTTCCAGCTCCCTGTTCTAAAAATCTCTTTAATATGTGGTCCCCAAATAGGGGACGTATCAGATATTAAACTGATAAGAACAGATACTACCACTTGATCTTGAGCTGCGGCGGCGACGACGACGACGGATGTAAAGGCAAGCGTCTATATCTTCTAAAGATAATTCTAAACATTGACTTCCATGCCTTCTGTAATGCCAACTTACATTATGGAGACTTCTGAGACTTCTGTAGCATGACAATAATTTGAATAATTATTCTAACATCTGCATTGTTGGGCAGTGGGATTCTTTTTACTGATGTTGCACTGTGCCAATTCTAGGTCCTCTCTGGAGTTTCTCTCATCACACACAGTTGTGTGAGCACGGCCAAAAGTACATTTTCTGACCATTATGTTTTTTTTTTTTTTTTTTTTAAACAGTGGCCAAAGTCAAAACACGTTGACGTTCAATGAAGGACCGCTTCTACAAAGACCTGCGTCAAGAGAGCCGTGTTCCCAGTGGTTCAGGAGCAAAGATCCGAAAATACAAATACCATTGTGTTATGGCATTTTTAAGACCGGTCCTTGCCCAGAGAACGTAAGTATTTCTCCTGTGCATTAGGTTGTGTTGTATTGCCATAATCTGTATGTTTCTATTCAACAGGAGTTGTTGTCTGTTTAATTTTTGGTATTAATTTAATTTTTCCTTTTTTTACAGCACATGGAGAACTACTGTTGGCCCAGGTTCTGGAGCGGTCCTTCATCAGACAGCCACTGACCCGTCCCAGCCATCCTGCAGTGCTGCAGCAAGTGGGCCTGTCACACAAACTGGAGACAAGGAAGCTGGTCCATCAGGTCTTCCCCTTTCCCAGTCCTCTGCGACTGTCCCTTTTTTTGGGCTCCTCCCGGCAGCGGCAGAGGGCATTGGACAGGTCCCTCATGCCCGAGTTTTTGCACTTGAGCTCGGTTTTTCACGAAGGACTCAAGGCTTTGGATGACCGAATGGATATTTCCCTTAGCCACATTAAAACACGTATCCAGGAGGTCAACAAAAGCCTTGACTAAGTAAAAGCCGAACTCCAGAGGCCAGCACATCATTTTTTTAACCAAATTTAGCAAGGCAGGGCACGTTGGAACACCTTACTCCTGATCTCCAGCTTAGTGTCATGCAGGCCTGCAATGCTGCTTACGTGCAGGCTATGCAGCAGAGTCGGTATTTTCAGCAGACAGTGGCGGCATATCCACCTGTGCCTTCACTGTCACGATTAACCTCAATGCCGACCTCTGCTGCATACCACTGCACGGCCACCTCTATTCCTAGCACTGCTGGACACCAGTACAGCACCACCATGCCAAGTGCTGTTGGACAGCCCACTACCACCACCATGACAACCGCTGCTCGTGCTTGGACCTCCTCCACTGACAACACGATGCAGCAGGACCCTGGCATGGCCTTCCATACCGCCACCACCACGATGCAGCAGCAGGACCCTGGCATGGCCTTCTGTTCCGCCACCACTACGATGCCGCAGCAGGACCCTGGCATGGCCTTCCAACCCCCAACTGCAACCATGCAGCTGCAGCAGCGGGACAGAGAGACTGACAGTTCGGCCACTATGACACGGCTGCAAGAAAACAGCCTGCCGAGGCTCCCCAAACCGCAGCGCGGATCCCAAAAAGGGAAAAAGAAACAGCGGACTATCTCTATTCCTCCCCCTCACCTCCCAATGTGTCTGCAATGTCAGGTTTGTCTCACCCTTCCAGTGTGTCTCAGCCCTCTCATGCGTCGAGCCCCATCCCTGACCTGCCAGACCCCAGTAATTTAATTGCCCCTTCTCCTGCCACCCCTGCATCGTCCACAGTGAGTCAAGCTTCACAGCTACATACCCCCCATCTCCGTCTCTCAACCCCAAGCAGGCGCAGTTAATTTTTTTTTTTATAGTTGTTAAAAAAATAAATAATAATGTTTTTTGCCCCCAAAAAGGTTTGGTTAATTGTGTATTTCGCCGCCAGCAACACACACCATGCGCCAAATAAAAAACTGCGCCGCACACTTTATTTTTTGGCCACATCATAGCTCCATTTGTTAGCAAGTACAAGACTTTGTGTGTCTTTAGTATAGACCTATGAGGTGGACCAAAAAATTTATACTTCTATTTTCTCCTTAATCTATTCATTCTGCTTAGTCTGTGACTACTAGTATTGCAGACTGAAGAGAAAATGGTGGCAATACAATGCAGAACTATACTCAACAGGTCATGTGTCCAAAAACTCATTAGTTGGGACGCCTGACCTGGTGAGTAGCAGAGAACTGCCTTGTATAGCCTCCTTTTTCTCTTCTGTGTACATAATCTATTTCACACAAACTGAAGGGACGATGGCAGTCATACACGGCATATCTATGCTCACCTGGACATGTATCAGAAATAGTGAATTCATAAGGCTGTTATATGTGCATCATGAATTCATTATTTCTGACACCTGACTTGATGAGTGTAGATCTGTTTTGTATGACAGTCATTGTCTGTTCAGTCTGTGTCCAATGGATACTGCAGAACAGAATCAGGACACAATGACGTCACCAAGCTTAAAGCAACATGGCTGCCGCCACAGTAGCAGTATGTGGTCAGTTTTTTATATCAGTATTTGTAAGCCAAAACAAGGAGTGGAACAAATAGAGGTAAATTATAATATTAACATAACTAGCACCTCTGCCTTTAGCACCCACTCCTGGTTTTGGATTGCAAATACTGATATTAATAACAGACCAAATACTGCTAGTTTGAGAACAGCCTTGGTTTATAGAGGAAATACATAGGAGACGCGGTCAAGACACCAAAAAATAAAGTTTATTAAGGAGAAATATTATAAACATTTAAAAAATTACTTGTACAGATAAAATTACAACAGGACATTTACACAACATTGTCCTGCCATGACACACGTCCAATATCAGAATCAAAAAAGGCGGCAAATTGGTCCCGCATGTGACCAACTTCAGCAGTTGACCGTAGATTCACAGCATACATCTCTGTTTGGGGCACAAAGTAGCAGGTCATCCACATACTGGAGTAGGACTACCTCAGCATGTGGAATGATCCAATCCTGCAAAACAAGTTGCAACGCAGCCGTATACAAGGTTGGAGAGTTGTGAGTCCCCTGCGGTAGCACCATCCAAGTATACTGCTGGCCCCTGAAAGTGAAAGCAAAAAGATATTGACAGTCCTGGTGTAAAGGCACAGAGAAGTAAGCATTTGCAAGGTCAATGCACGTGAAACAAGCTGCAGTTGTTGGGATTTGTGACATGATGGTATGCGGATTTGGTACCAATGGTGTGAGTAATTCAGTGACTTCATTTATGGCCCTAAGCTTATGGACCATTCTGTAGGTGACCGGCTGTTAGGGCTAGCGGAACGCACCAAATAATAAGACAGATAGAGTATGGTGCGTTCGCAGCCCGGGGTCCACCGTGCAGAAATGGAACCTGCTGCCAAGTAATGACGGACTATATGGCGGTACAAAGTGAATACACACATGGGTTAACCTCACCCTGTGTGAAGGAAGCGAACCATGTTACGTCACAGGGCCGCGGTACCGCACCAAGAGCGCAAGCAAGGAGTCTCAGAACTCAATCCCAAGACACAGGATTTTTGTACATAGACCTAATGCACTCGACACCGCTACTGAGGTGTCAGAGTGACAGCAATAGAAGCACGAGAGTGCATGCAGTGCCGCACTAGCGAACGCCACTAACCACCCAGGCTTGGGTCAGGAAAGCGCTGTGAAAGCACAAGGCGCCGCACTGGCGGTCACAGCAATAAGACGCTGTATTGTGTGTTTACGTGCTGATGGCTAAGTCGGGCGCTAGATAGCAATCCTTCATTCGCGACCAGTCAACAACACTAGGAATGGGAATGATTTAGGAGCTTTCATCCATCGACATACATCCATCAACACACACACATTATCAAGTCTATACTAGCGCATGGCCGTGCGGTCATGCGCAGCTTATATAGTTGCAGCACGTTCAGGACCTTCCAATAAAGGACCAATGGGAAGCTGCTACCAAAGTTTTGCCCTTTCAGGACCTTCCTGGAGGACCAATGGGATGTGCTGCAGTACCTGAGCATGTGACCCTCGATCTCCAACGGGAGATCTTGCCCTGGGCATGCTCAGAAAGAGAAAAGCAGGACTTAGCCCCAAAAGCATCTGCTCGCCGCTGCCCAACACTGACTTCAATGGCAGAAGCAGGAAAAGCAGCAGTAACTCTTTGTACAGAGTGAGACTGAGCAAGACGCTGGGACCAACGTCTCTGTCATGATCTGTACTTTTGCCCTGTCCTGTGTTTGAGTGGTATGCCATTTGATGTATGTAACTGTTCTCTGGTTTCTATTAGCTGTAATTTATGTATTTTCTTGTGCTGGGAGTTCACCTGTAACAATATGTCTCCTTCCCCCAATACTTGCAGCCCTAAGCTCTAATGTAATTAAGCTTTGTCAACATCACTAGTGGAGAAATAGCCATTCTTCCTCACAGCAGGTGGCTAGTTAAATGTACATACTACATAGACTACGCGGAGCCCACCAGTCTAGAATCTTCTGGTGGACCCAACCATTGAATAGAAGGTGTGACCCCTACCCCCTTCATGGGCGGATCCCAGGAGCGCAGACAATCCATTCTTATTTTGAGATCAGATGTGAGTTGATCCTTGAAGGAGAAGGAGTGGGGATTCTTAGCTGAGGCAAGACCCCACGCCCATCTGGGACTGCGGAAGCGAACGGGGCGAGACTTGAGCTGAGGACATATCTCGTCGTTCGTGAGATTGTTTTGGGATCCCTTGGACTAATTGTGGACTATTGCTTTGTTACCTGGCACAAGGATTATCGGGAGGTGCCCCAAACCTGTTCCATTGGACTAATTGTGGACTCTGTAGATCTACCTGCATGTGTTGTTCCAGCGTTCTTGATAATAAATCTGTAGAATCATCCCTTGGCCTGTTGTCCCTTCTTGCTCTGCCGTACACCCCGTCACAAACTGGTTGGCAGCAGAGGGACCAGAGCAGAAGGAATGGAGGACAAAGGCCCATCAACATCGGGAACCAGCACCGCACAGTACAAGAACTGGACTGCGGTGAACTTACAAACAAAGGCCCGTGAACTGGGAGTCAGCTACAAGGGACTCTCCAAGGAGCAGCTTATTGAGGCTTTGGAAGGAGTTCACCTGCAAGATGACGCTGAGGAAGGATCCTCACAGCAAATGGAGGAAAGACTGCAGCCGGAGGTAAATACCCAAAAAAGTCAGTGGGTTGTGTGGTACGAGGAGGAGTTGGCATTGCTGGGAGAAGAGGCCACCGTAGACTATAAGAAAGAGGCCATTCACCGAGCTCAGGAGAGGGAGAGGGAGGCCATTCACAGAGCCGAGGAGAGGGAGAGGGAGGCCATTCACAGAGCCGAGGACAGAGCTCAGGAGATGGCATTGCTGGAGAGGCAGATCGCTTTGGAAGCAGCTAGAAGCTCCAGACAGACTCTAACCCCAGCACCCACCATGAGGGAACTCCCCAGAGTGTCCCGCAAAGACTTCAAGCCCTTTAATGAGGCTGCAGGCGACATCGAGGGCTTCTTCCAGGACTTTGAGCATCAGTGTCGATTAATGGAAGTCCCAGAAAGGGACCGAGTCCGACATCTGGTGGGGCTCTTAGAGGGTGGAGCTGCCGCAGCCTATAGAGCTATGGACCCTCAGGGGAACTGTGAGTATGCGGAGATTAAACGGACTATTCTAGAACATTATGCTGTTACCCCAGACACTTACAAGACTCAGTTCCGTACTTTAGCCTGTGATGAGGAAGTGTCTTTCAAGATGTATGCCCACAGACTCAAACAAATATGTCATCGCTGGCTGGAGGCAGAGGAGGCCTTAACCTGGGAGACCTTCCTCCAGGTTATCCTAAAAGAGCTGTTTTACTTCAAGTGCCCTGCTGAGATCCGGGAATGGGTGCGTGAGAGGAGACCAGCCACTGTGGAGGAAGCTGCAGCTCTAGCTGATGAGGCTCTCACCATCAAGCCTCAGTGGAGGGTTCTGTTGGAGGATGGAGAGAGGCCTACCAGCTCCACAACACCGGTGGCCCCCTGTTCTTCTGTCCCTATTGTTCCCCGTTCCCCTAAGCCACCACCTCATGCTGATACCCGTGTAAATGTGCCTCCAGTTGCTTCTACTGCGTTTTCTGGAATACGACGAGGAGAGGAAGTAGCAGAGCGCAGGTGTTATGGTTGTGGGCATCCGGGGCATCTGCAGGCCTCATGCCCAGCCAGCCCATGGAGGAGTCGTCCTCAAAACCCTACAGCACCTTCAGGTGGGGGCCGGCCTCCAGGTTCCCTTACCCCTCGCCCAAGAGGACGCCTTGGATGGAGTGAGACCCAGCACAGATGCTATCGATGTGGACAGCCGGGGCATCTGCAAGCCTCCTGCCCAGCTGTTCAAATGAGGATTAATCCTGTACCCAGTCGTATTATTAATTATGTACAGCCAAGTGCCATGGAGGACGACGTGTCACCACTAGGTGAGGACTGGCCTTGTGCCTCACCCACCCATGTTGCACCACTAGGAGTTTATAGTGTGCGACCTGCAGCTATGACGACTTCTGCTCATCGAGGTAAGCACTTGCAGGAGGTCGTGCTGGATGGACAGAGACTTATTGGATTTTGTGACTCAGGGGCTTTCCTCACACTGGCTGATCCCCGAGTGGTTCGGCCTGAGGCAATCCATCGAGGACCTGGGATTGTCATTGAACTGGCTGGTGGACAATGGAGGACTATTCCCACAGCCACTGTGGATCTGAACTTTGGTTTTGGGGTCAGGCGATGTGTGGTTGGGGTGATGGGTGGTCTGCCTGCAGATGTTCTCCTGGGCAATGATGTGAGAGAGCTACGATGCCAATTCGTGGCTGCATGAAGCCACATGTAAGTTACGCTCTGCCTGTGTGTACTTAACCAGCGACCTGTAGAGGTCCCTGGTACGTACACAAATTGGGAGGGGAAGGGATTGTCATGATCTGTACTTTTGCCCTGTCCTGTGTTTGAGTGGTATGCCATTTGATGTATGTAACTGTTCTCTGGTTTCTATTAGCTGTAATTTATGTATTTTCTTGTGCTGGGAGTTCACCTGTAACAATATGTCTCCTTCCCCCAATACTTGCAGCCCTAAGGGTACCGTCACACTATACGATTTACCTACGATCACGACCAGCGATATGACCTGGCCGTGATCGTAGGTAAATCGTAGTGTGGTCGCTGGGGAGCTGTCACACAGACAGCTCTCCAGCGACCAATGATGCCGAGGTCCCTGGGTAACCAGGGTAAACATCGGGTTACTAAGCGCAGGACCGCGCTTAGTAACCCGATGTTTACCCTGGTTACAAGCGTAAAACTAAAAAAAAACAAACAGCACATACTTACATTCTGGTGTCCGTCAGGTCCCTTGCCGTCTGCTTCCCGCACTCACTGACTGCTGGCCGTAAAGTGAAAGTGAAAGCACAGCAGCTGTGCTCTGCTTTCACTTTATGGCCGGCAGTCACAGTGCGGGAAGCAGACGGCAAGGGACCTGACGGACACCAGAATGTAAGTATGTGCTGTTTGTTTTTTTTTAGTTTTACGCTTGTAACCAGGGTAAACATCGGGTTACTAAGCGCGGCCCTGCGCTTAGTAACCCGATGTTTACCCTGGTTACAAGCGAACGCATCGCTGGATCGCATTGCTAGATCGCTAGATCGGTGTCACACACACCGATCTAGCGATGACAGCGGGAGATCCAGCGATGAAAGAAAGTTCTAAACGATCTGCTACGACGTACGATTCTCAGCAGGATCCCTGATCGCTGCTGCGTGTCAGACACAGCGATATCGTAACGATATCGCTGGAACGTCACGAATCGTACCGTCGTAGCGATCGAAATGGTATAGTGTGACGGTACCCTAAGCTGTAATGTAATTAAGCTTTGTCAACATCACTAGTGGAGGAATAGCCATTCTTCCTCACAGCAGGTGGCTAGTCAAATGTACATACTACATAGACTACGCGGAGCCCACCAGTCTAGAATCTTCTGGTGGACCCAACCATTGAATAGAAGGTGTGACCCCTACCCCCTTCATGGGCGGATCCCAGGAGCGCAGACAATCCATTCTTATTTTGAGATCAGATGTGAGTTGATCCTTGAAGGAGAAGGAGTGGGGATTCTTAGCTGAGGCAAGACCCCACGCCCATCTGGGACTGCGGAAGTAAACGGGGCGAGACTTGAGCTGAGGACATATCTCGTCGTTCGTGAGATTGTTTTGGGATCCCTTGGACTAATTGTGGACTATTGCTTTGTTACCTGGCACAAGGATTATCGGGAGGTGCCCTGAACCTGTTCCATTGGACTAATTGTGGACTCTGTAGATCTACCTGCATGTGTTGTTCCAGCGTTCTTGATAATAAATCTGTAGAATCATCCCTTGGCCTGTTGTCCCTTCTTGCTCTGCCGTACACCCCGTCACAGTCTCTGCTGAGCAGACTCCACTGCGGCTGGAGAAGAATGGGAGACCGCAGCGGAGATGGCTCGAGATTCCACTTGTGCAGAAGCGGGAACTTGACACCTAACATTACCCCCCCTCCTTGGGCCTCGCTACGCTAGAAGGCAGCAATGAGCTGTGGGGCCCGAATGTTTTCAGCAGGCTCCCAGGACCTGTCCTCTGGGCCACAACCCTTCCAATCCACCAGATAGAACTTTTTGCCACGTACCACCTTGCACCCCAAAATAGCGTTCACCTCATAATCGTCCGTAGACGAACCCGATGTCCTGGCAGATGACTCGGAAAACCAGGACATGTATACGGGTTTCAAGAGGGACACATGAAAGGTGTCGGTGATACCCAAGTGTGGAGGAAGGGCCAGACGGTAGACCACAGGGTTAACCTGTTCAAGGACCTTGAAGGGACCCAAGTAGCGAGGTGCAAACTTAGTGGACTCAACACGCAGCCTGATGTTACGGGCGGAGAGCCACACTAAGTCGCCAGGAGCAAAGGTCGGAGCGGGGCGCCGATGAGCATCGGCGGAGGACCTCATTCTCTCCTTGGAGGCCCGAATGGCATCCTGAGTGCGGTCCCAAATGTCCCGTGCCTCCACAGCCCAGTCTGCCACCCTGGAGTCAGCAGAAGACACAGGCATGGGCACAGGGACACGCGGATGCTGGCCGTAATTTAGGAGGAATGGAGTCTGACCGGTGGAGTCGGCTACGGCGTTGTTAAGTGCAAACTCTGCCCACGGTAGCAAGGATGCCCAGTCATCCTGCCTGGCAGAAACAAAATGTCGTAAATATGTGACCAAGGTCTGGTTGGCCCTCTCTACCAACCCATTTGTCTCGGGATAATATGCCGAAGAGAGATTCAACTCAATACTGAGTAGACGACAAAGCTCTCTCCAGAATCGAGACGCAAACTGGGGACCCCGGTCACTAACAATTTTGTCTGGCATACCGTGTAGGCGAAAGATATGTTTGATGAACAAGACAGCCAACGCCCGTGCAGAAAGTAGCCGCAGAAGAGGCACCAAGTGCACCATTTTGGAAAAATGGTCGGTGATCACCCAGATAATGGTACAGTTACGAGACTTGGGTAAGCCCACCACAAAGTCCATCCCGACCATCTCCCAGGGCCTGTCCGCCACCAGCAGAGGGTAAAGCAAACCAGCTGGCCGTTGCCGAGGGGACTTGTTCTTGGCGCAAGAGACACACGCCCGAACATATTCTGCGACATCACGAGCCATATGCGGCCACCAGTATGTCCTCGCCAGTAACTCAGATGTCCTTTTGGAACCAAAATGTCCACCCACCCTGGACGAGTGTGCCCAAGAGAGAACCTCCGGTCGCAAACTGGATGGTACAAAAGTCTTGCCCGGGGCCACAGTTCTCAAGCTCTCGGTGGGGACAATAAGCCGAGGCTCCTCTTCCTCCTCCGCAGATGACACAACGGAGCGAGAGAGAGCGTCGGCCCGAATGTTCTTCTCCCCAGAAAGAAAATGGAGGGTGAAATGAAACCGGGAGAAGAATAATGACCATCTGGCCTGGCGAGAATTCAACCGCTGGGCTGTCTGCAGGTACACCAAATTTTTATGGTCTATGAAGACTTGGAAGGGAAAACGAGCTCCCTCCAAGAGATGTCTCCACTCTGAGAAAGCCAACTTCATGGCTAGCAACTCCCTGTCCCCGATGGAATAATTCCTCTCTGCTGGTGAGAAGGTCTTAGAAAAGAAGAAGCAAGGATGCTTCCGACCTTGAGCATTCTTTTGGAAGAGAACTGCTCCAGCACTAACAGAAGAGGCATCCACCTCCATGATAAATGGCTTATCAACATCGGGGCGATGTAGGATGGGAGCGCTAGCGAAGTGTGACTTTATGGAGTTAAAGGCCTTGGAGACCTCCTCAGACCACAATTTGGGATTTGCCCCCTTCTTGGTGAGGGCAACCAAGGGAGCTACCAAAGTTGAGAAGTGCGGAATGAACTGACGATAATAATTAATGAACCCCATCAAGCGCTGCACCGCTTTAAGAGAATGGGGTTCCTGCCAGTCCATCACAGCCTGTAGTTTGGCAGGATCCATGGCCAATCCCTGGGCAGAGATGATATAGCCTAGGAAAGGTAAGGACTCCTGCTCGAACATACACTTCTCCAACTTGGCATAGAGGGAGTTTGCCCTTAGGAGGTCGAAGACTTTGCAAACATCTCTCCGGTGAGAATCAATATCTGGAGAGTAGATGAGAATATCATCCAGATAGACTACGACCGAGGTGGAAAGCATATCCCAGAAGATGTCGTTCACAAAGTTTTGGAAAACGGCTGGGGCATTACAGAGCCCGAAGGGCATCACCAGATATTCATAGTGCCCATCCCTGGTGTTAAAAGCCGTCTTCCATTTGTCCCCCTCACGGATGCGAATCAGGTTGTAAGCACCCCGCGGATCTAATTTAGTAAATACCCTTGCTCCCTGAAGCCTATCGAAGAGCTCAGATATCAAAGGCAAAGGATACTTATTCTTAACGGTGATCGCGTTAAGACCCCTGTAGTCTATGCATGGACGCAATTCCCCATTCTTCTTCTGCACGAAGAAGAACCCTGCCCCAGCAGGTGACACTGACTTCCTAATGAATCCTCTTGCCAGATTTTCCTGGATGTACTGTGACATTGCCTCCGTCTCCGGGAGAGATAACGGATAGACTCGACCCCGGGGAGGCTCAGCACCAGGCAAGAGATCAATAGGACAGTCATAGGGGCGATGGGGCGGAAGGGTCTCCGCCGCCTTTTTGGAGAACACGTCTGCATAAGACCAATACTGCTTGGGGAGAGAGGATAGATCTGCGGGTACCTCTGTAGTAGCAACCTGAACGCACTCCCTCTGACACCTACTCCCACAAGATTCGCCCCATCCCAGAATTCTGCCTGAGGACCACTCGATATGAGGAGAGTGGTACCGTAGCCAAGGTATTCCCAACAGGACCTCATCAATTCCCTCAGGAATGACGAGCAGAGATATAATCTCCTGATGAGATGGCGACATGGACAGAGTAAAAGGGATGGTCTGGTGTGTTATCTGTGAGGGCAGTGTCGACCCATTCACCACTCGTACTGTTACTGGTTGAGCTAGCATAACCAGGGGTATTGCGTGACGTTGGGCAAAGGCAGAAGACATAAAATTGCCCTCCGCCCCAGAATCCACGCAGAGCTCTACCGAGTGGGAGAATGAGCCTATAATAATTGTTCCCTTAAAGGACAATTTAGAGGCAAACATCGCCGTGTCTAGTGTACCTCCAACTACTACCACTAGACGCTGACGTTTCCTCGACCGCTGAGAACATCTGGTGGCTAGAAGTCCTGACTGCTGGCAGACATGACAGACCTTGAGTGCACAAACGGTCCGGGACTTAGATCCCGCTTGTGACACTTCCATGGCCTCATGTGATTCAGGAACCAGGACCGGAGATTCCAGAGGTTTGGCGAAGGTAGGAGCCAGCTGAAACCTCTGCCTACACTGGGCTCGCTCTAACCTCCGCTCGTTAAAACGGAGGTCAATTCGAGTGGAGACAGTTATTAACTCCTCCAGTGTGACAGGAATCTCCCTAGTGGCCAGAGCGTCCTTAACGTGATTAGCCAGGCCCCTCCAAAATATGGGGATAAGGGCTTTATCCGACCAGTCCAGCTCAGAAGCTAAAGTGCGGAATTGGACGGCAAAATGACTGACCAAGGACTCCCCCTGAGTTAATGCCAGCAGTTGGAGCACAGTATCATGGGTGACTTGAGGTCCTAAAAAGACCTGTTTCAGAGTGCTCAGGAACAGCGGAGCACTCTGCACCACATGATCGCCACGCTCCCACAGCGGCGTAGCCCATTCCAACGCCCTGTCCGACAAGAGAGACACTATAAATCCCACCTTAGCCCGCTCTGTGGGAAAACGTGCAGCCAGGAGCTCGAGGTGAATAGAGCACTGACTCACGAATCCCCTACAAAATTTGCTATCACCAGAAAATTTTTCTGGCAGCGGGAGACGAGATAATGTCGGAACAGGGGTGGCAATGGACAAGGTTGCTGCAGCCACGCTAGCAGCCTGTACAGCAACTGCGGTAACATCCACAGCTGAGGTTGAGCTCTCGAGAGCCGCCAACCTACCCTCCAGCTGCAGGATATACCGCAAGGATTGCTGTTTGTCCGTCATTACTAGCCAGACCCTGGCGCTAGTATAATGTTAGGGCTAGCGGAACGCACCAAATAATAAGACAGATAGAGTATGGTGCGTTCGCAGCCCGGGGTCCACCGTGCAGAAATGGAACCTGCTGCCAAGTAATGACGGACTATATGGCGGTACAAAGTGAATACACACATGGGCTAACCTCCCCCTGTGTGAAGGAAGCGAACCCTGTTACGTCACAGGGCCGCGGTACCGCACCAAGAGCGCAAGCAAGGAGTCTCAGAACTCAATCCCAAGACACAGGATTTTTGTACATAGACCTCATGCACTCGACACCGCTACTGAGGTGTCAGAGTGACAGCAATAGAAGCACGAGAGTGCATGCAGTGCCGCACTGGCGAACGCCACTAACCACCCAGGCTTGGGTCAGGAAAGCGCTGTGAAAGCACAAGGCGCCGCACTGGCGGTCACAGCAATAAGACGCTGTATTGGGTGTTTACGTGCTGATGGCTAAGTCGGGCGCTAGATAGCAATCCTTCATTCGCGACCAGTCAACAACACTAGGAATGGGAATGATTTAGGAGCTTTTATCCATCGACATACATCCATCAACACACACACATTATCAAGTCTATACTAGCGCATGGCCGTGCGGTCATGCGCAGCTTATATAGTTGCAGCACGTTCAGGACCTTCCAATAAAGGACCAATGGGAAGCTGCTACCAAAGTTTTGCCCTTTCAGGACCTTCCTGGAGGACCAATGGGATGTGCTGCAGTACCTGAGCATGTGACCCTCGATCTCCAACGGGAGATCTTGCCCTGGGCATGCTCAGAAAGAGAAAAGCAGGACTTAGCCCCAAAAGCATCTGCTCGCCGCTGCCCAACACTGACTTCAATGGCAGAAGCAGGAAAAGCAGCAGTAACTCTTTGTACAGAGTGAGACTGAGCAAGACGCTGGGACCGACGTCTCTGCTGAGCAGACTCCACTGTGGCTGGAGATGAATGGGAGACTGCAGCGGAGATGGCTCGAGATTCCACTTGTGCAGAAGCTGGAACTCGACACCTAACACCGGCTTCCCTTTCCTACCCTTTTTCTTCACTGGAAATAGGGGAGTGTTTGCTACAGACTTTGTAGGTTTTATGGCCCCAGAAGCAATTAGATCTGTGATATTCTTCCCTATTGCTTCTTCCTGAGCAGCACTTAAAGGGTACTGTCTAACTTGAGGTGGCTTTGCTCCTGGCTTCAAGTTAATCATTACCGGAGGAGCTGGCATATGTCCTATGTCAGTCTTGGACTTTGCCCACAGCCCGTCTGGGACTTGTGCTAGTGATTCATCTGCTTCAGGAGGGGAGGGGGAGTCAGACACATGCAGGCACGCCAGCACTTTGCATAGTGCAGCTTCTGGAATACCAGCTGTCAACTTAACAGTACCGTCAGGTTCGTACATGATGTGTGCTTGTATTGCCTGTAGTACGTCAGAACCTAGCAAATTAACAGGTGACTTGTCACTGATCAGTAGTCTAGCGAGGCAGGTGTGGTCAACTAAACGGAGGGGCAGTGGTTTAGTCAATTTACATTCTTGGATCAGTCCCTCAAAACCTTGAGTATAGAGGGTGTCGTCAGATATGTCTGATGATTGGACATGTTCCTGGCGGATTACTGTTTTGGCTGCCCCCGTATCCACCAGGAATGGGATTTTTCTACCATCTGGGAGATGTACTGGGACTACCCCTTGTGGGCTTCGGTGTGTAGATGCCCTAAGGGGGTAGATGGCTACGGGGTTGCCTGTTTCCTATTGTGGGTTTTGGGTTGGGGCGTCCGTCTTGGGCTGAGTCTCCTTTCTGGGTGCCCTACACTGACGGCTGATGTGCCCTGTTATGATCTGGTGGCTTAGGAGCAGCATGAGACGTACTCTGGAGAAAGTGGTACCTATACTGACCGCAGACCCTGAACTTAACACTGCAACTAGAAGTAGCCGTGGAATGTACCTGTCACTCCCTAGACATCTCGACACAGCCGGAGGACTAATTACCCCTAAAGATAGAAAAGGAAAACCTATCTTACCTCAGAGAAAATCCCCAAAGGATAGACAGCCCCCCACAAATATTGACTGTGAATAGAGAGGAAAATACATACGCAGACTGAAAACAGAATTTTAGCAAAGGAGGTCACTTCTAGCTAAATAGAAAGGATCGGACAGTGTACTATGCGGTCAGCATTAAAACACTAGAAAATATCCACCACAGAACATACAAAATCTCCACATCTAACTAAAGGCATGGAGGGTATATTTGCATCTCCAGAGATACCAGCTTGGTTAAACAAATCCTTATTCAGACCAAGCTGGACAAGAAAAAACATAGAAAAATCACTAGAACGATCAGGTCCACAGCAAGTGAACTGCCGAAAACAAAGCCAGCACTTATCTTGTTGAAATAAGCAGCAAGCAAGAGAGACCAGGCAGGGAAGTGAATCCTCCAGGAAAACAATGGACAACTGGCACTAACCAAAGGTTCAAGCAAGACTAAATAGCCCAGTCAGAATTGCAATGAGTGGAAACACCTGATGAATGCTGCGATCCAAAGACAGCAGCACTACCACTTATAACCACCGGAGGGAGCCCAAGAGCAGAATTCACAACAGTACCCCATCCTTGAGGAGGGGTCACCGAACCCTCACCAGAGCCCCCAGGCCGATCAGAACGAGCCAAATGAAAGGCACGAACCAAATCGTCAGCATGAACATCGGACGCAACAACCCAAGAATTATCCTCCTGGCCATAACCCTTCCATTTGACAAGATACTGAAGCCTCCGCCTCGAAAAACGAGAATCCAAAATCTTCTCAACCTCATACTCCAACTCCCCATCAACCAACACCGGGGCAGGAGGATCAACAGAGGAAACAACAGGCACCACATATTTCCGCAACAAAGATCTATGGAAAACATTATGGATGGAAAAAGAGGCCGGAAGGGCCAAACGAAAAGACACCGGATTGACAATTTCAGAAACCCTATAAGGACCAATAAACCGAGGCTTAAACTTAGGGGAAGAAACCTTCATAGGAACATGATGGGAAGACAACCAGACCAGATCCCCAACCCGAAGCCGGGTACCAACACACCGACGACGGTTAGCAAAACGCTGAGCCTCCTCCTGAGACAACACCAAATTGTCCACAACACGAGCCCAAATCTGCTGCAACCTGTCAACCACAGAGTCCACCCCAGGACAATCAGAAGGCTCCAACTGCCCAGAAGAAAAACGAGGATGAAAACCAGAATTACAAAAGAATGGTGAAACCAAGGTAGCAGAACTAGCCTGGTTATTAAGGGCAAACTCGGCCAATGGCAAAAAAGCCACCCAATTGTCCTGATCAGCAGACACAAAGCATCTCAAATAAGTTTCCAAAGTCTGATTAGTTCGCTCGGTTTGGCCATTAGTCTGAGGATGAAACGCGGAGGAAAAAGACAAATCAATGCCCAGCCTAGCACAAAAGGCTCGCCAAAACCTAGAAACAAACTGAGAACCTCTGTCAGACACAATATTCTCTGGAATGCCATGCAAACGAACCACATGCTGAAAAAACAACGGAACCAAATCAGACGAGGAAGGCAATTTAGGCAAAGGTACCAAATGAACCATCTTAGAAAACCGATCACAAACCACCCAGATAACCGACATCTTCTGGGAAACTCGAAGATCTGAAATAAAATCTATAGAAATATGCGTCCAAGGCCTCTCAGGGACCGGCAAAGGCAAAAGCAACCCACTAGCGCGGGAAGGCTTGGCCCACCCACAGGTCCCACAGGACTGCACAAACGAACGCACATCCGGTGACAAAGAAGGCCACCAAAAGGACCTACCAACCAAATCTCTGGTACCAAAAATCCCAGGATGACTAGCCAGCACAGAACAATGAACCTCAGAAATCACTTTAGTAGTCCATCTAGGAGGAACAAACAGTTTCCCCACTGGACAGCGATCAGGTTTATTGGCCTGAAACTCCTGAAGAGCCCGTCGTAAATCAGGGGAGATGGCAGAAAGAATCACCCCTTCCTTCAGAATGCCGACCGGCTCAAGGACCCCAGGAGAATCAGGCAAAAAGCTCCTAGAGAGGGCATCCGCCTTAACATTCTTAGAACCCGGAAGGTACGAGACCACAAAATCAAAACGGGAGCAAAACAGGGACCATCGGGCCTGTCTAGGATTCAGTCGTCTAGCACAGGGGTCCCCAACTCCAGTCCTCAAGGCCCACCAACAGGTCATGTTTTCAGGATTTCCTTTGCATTGCACAGGTGATGCAATTATTACCTGGGCAAGACTAAGGAAATCCTGAAAACATGACATGTTGGTGGGCCTTGAGGACTGGAGTTGGGGACCCCTGGTCTAGCAGACTCGAGATAAATCAGATTTTTATGATCAGTCAAGACTAGTGTTGAGCGTTCCGATACCGCAAGTATCGGGTATCGGCCGATATTTGCAGTATCGGAATTCCGATACCGATTTCCGATATTTACCGCATATCGGATACCGGAATCGGAAGTTCCCAGAATTCAAAACTGCACGCAGCAGCCAATGAGGAATGAATGGAAGTGTGGGCACATCCTGTTTAGCATGGTGGGCATGTAACTACTGGCAAGGCTGTGATTGGCTGCTGAAATGATGTCACGATGCACTATAAAAAACGCTGCCGCCATTTTGCGCTCACTCTGCTGTGATTTCAGTTAGGGACAGGACGCTGTGTTCTAACTGAGGGCCAGTTGAGATTGCGAATTACTTTATTGCGCTTTTCCCAGGCTAATTTAGCAAACGCTGTGTGTTCACCTTGCTCTTGCCTTGCAGAGCTGTTTTAACAGCGTTCTGCAAGGTCTCTCTGTGTGTGTGTGTGTGCAGCTCACTCTGTAGTCTGTGTGCAGCCATATACCCGGTTGTATTCAGCTCAGGGGGGTTCACACTGCCTCATACTGTTCTATCCATTGTCCTTTTTTGCTCATAGTGCAGCCTGCTGCACATTTTTTCTAAAATTTCCTTAGTGTCTTTCCACCCGTCTCCAGCTAAATTGTGGTAAAAGACTACATAGGATAACCTAGAGGAGGGTTTTTGGGCCTTGCAGCGCCGTTTACGGTTGTCTGCACGGTCTCCGTGTGAGCGCAGCTCGCCCTGTAGTCTGTGTGCAGCCACAGCCGGTTGTATTCAGCTCAGGGTGCGTCAGTGCCTCATACCGTTAAATAACTTGTCCTTTTTTGCTCATAGTGCAGCCTGCTGCAAATTTTTTTTAAAATTTCCTATTAATGTCTTTCCACCCGTCTCCAGCTAAATTGTGGAAAAACACTACATAGGATAACCTAGAGGAGGGTTTTTGGGCCTTGCAGCGCCGTTTACGGCTGTCTGCACGGTCCGCGTGTGAGTTAAACTCGCTCTGTAGCCCGATCTGCACAAAAAAAAAAGTAAAGTTCACCAAACACCACTTAACACTTGTGTAGGCCACATTTTATCAATAATAAAGTCTAGTCCACACTTTACAAAATTAGTGTTTCTTACACCTGTTAGGAGGAGCATTTCAGGAATAAGCACACTAAGGCCTTAGTACTTTTCTGCTTATCTTTATCTGTCAACCAAGATGAAGAGGGCAGGGAGTAAGGCACGTGGGCGCGGAGCAGGGAGAGGAGCAGGGAGAGGACGTGGTGATTCTGTGCCTGCTGCGGGCACCGGTGACTCATCATCACCCAGTTTCAGCAGGGAACAGTCCTTCATACGCAGCTTTGTCGGATTGCGCCGTGCACCGCTGCTGTGTGAAGATCAAATTGAAGCCGTTTTTGGATGGATGGCAGCTAACGCATCGGCATCGACTTCAATTAGTGCCACATCCTCTCAGGCACAGACCACTGGAGAGCAGCTATCTGTCTCTTCACCACCTGCCAAATTGGCCAGGCAGTCAGAGAGCCCAGGACAGGAGCCGTCTCTACTTCTGTTCTCTGAATCTCTTGGCTTGGAAACAGGGGGCCAGCCAAGCAGCATTGGAAGAAGAAGAAGAGGCAGTGTGCAGTGATGCCCAACAGCTTTGTCTCTCTGACTCTGAAGAGGCGGGTGGGCCAGTGCCTCCGGTGACCACAGCACAGTACGCATCTGATGATGAAACTCAGGTGCCGCTTTCTGGTGCGTACTGTGCTGCCGAGACTACCCAGGAGGAGCAGTTGGTGGCAGAGGGTAGTGGAGATGATGAGGTCCTTGACCCATCGTGGCGTGAGGAACAGGAAGGTGGTGGGAGCAGCTCTGAGGAAGAGATTCCCCGAACGGGCCAAAGAGGGAGAGGGAGGGGGAAGACTGCGGAGCCTGTAGCCTCCACTTTGGCACCCGTTAGGAGCCTGTCTCTTCCAAAAGCCAAAAAGGGCGCTCCCAAGACTTGCAGTGCCTGGTCCTTTTTTGACACAGTTGCAGATGACATTTGTTTTGTCAAATGCAAGCTGTGTCATCAGAAAGTCAAAAGAGGGAAAAGTGTCAGCAACCTCAATACCACAAATATGTGGAAACATGTGCGGACCAGGCACACGGTGGAGTTACAAAAACACACTGAAGACCTAGGCCAACCAACAGCGGCAGCTACCACCTCTTCAGCTCGTGTTGCCTCTTCCTCCAGCTCACACACAGCTGGTTCGGCTTCCTCCCTGGATCGCCATGGAAGAACCTCTGGCACTGTTGTCCAGAGACCTAGTGTAATTCCACCCACAGCACCACGTTCCCAGTCATCCTCACACTCCCAGCCTAGTCTACAGCCATCGGTAGTACAGGCATGGGAGAAAAGGCGGGCATTCTCGGAAAACCACCCCCGAGCACAGGCATTGCCAAACTTCTGTCACTGGAAATGCTCTCATTCAGGCTGGTGGAGACTGACAGCTTCCGTGACTTGATGGCATTGGCAGTCCCACAATACAAGGTGCCCAGCCGCTTTTACTTCAGCAGGCAAGCTGTCTCTGCCCTGCACAAGCATGTGGAGGGATACATAAAACACGCGCTACTGAACGCCGTCAGTAGCAAGGTCCACCTCACCACTGATGCGTGAACCAGTCAACATGGACAGGGGCGATACCTTTCCCTCACTGCCCATTGGGTTAATGTTGTTGAGCCAGGTACAGATCGTGCGAGTGGCGCAGGATGTGTCCTGCCCACTCCAAGGATTGCAGGAATCCAGTCTGTACGCATTGACTCCTCCTCATACACAAGTTTCTCAGAATCATCGCTGCAGGAGCCGTCACAGTCCACCTCCACATGGACCCGTGAACGTTTACCTGTTACGACCGACATGAGCACAGCCGTGGCCAAACGTCAACAGGCCGTCTTGAAATTAGTTTCTTTGGGGAATCGAAGCCACACAGCGCAGGAGCTCTGGAATGCCATCAAGCAGGAGAGCGATGTGTGGTTTGTGCCAGCGAATCTCCAGCCAGGCATGGTAGTGTGTGACAATGGCCGAAATCTGGTGGCAGCTTTGGCCATTGGCAACCTCACTCACATCCCATGTCTGGCACATGTGCTCAATTTGGTTGTGCAGAGTTTTCTGAGGGACTATCCGGATCTTGATGCACTGCTGCACAAGGTCCACCTAGAGTGTGCTCACTTGCGGCGTTCCAGCACGGCAAGATCGCGCATTGCTGCTCTGCAGTGCCGATTCCGCCTTCCGGAACACCGCATCATATGTGACCTACCTACCAGGTGGAATTCCACGTTACATATGTTGGAGCGGTTGTGTGAGCAGCAGCAAGCAGTAATGGAGTACCAGCTGCATCAGGCGCAAAGAAGTCGCAGTCAGCGCCGATCAGACTTCACAACCACAGAGTGGGCCACTATGAAGGACGTCTGCCAGGTTTTGCGTCCTTTCGATTATTCCACGCGGATGGCAAGTGCAGATGATGCACTAGTCAGCATGACTGTCCCCCTTATCTGCCTGCTTCAACAAACACTGCAAGTGTTAAGGGATGATGTTGTGGAAGAGGTGGAGGATGAGGAGTCACCTTTTCTATCAGCTTCTGGAGAGTCAGCGCCACGTGGTTCCTCACAAAGGGGTAGGCAGGGGACACTTTGTGAGGAGGATGAGGAGTCAATGGAGGAGGAAGAGCTCCGTCCAGAGGAGGGAGTTACACAATTGTCCAGTGTTCAGTGTGTACAGCGAGGGTGGGGTGATGATGAGCGGGCAGAGATCATGCCTCAAGCAGGGGACAGCGTTTCTGGGCCAGTTGGCAGTCTGCAGCACATGGTTGATTTCATGCTGCAGTGCCTGAGAAACGACCGCCGCATCGACCACATTCTCAACATGCCTGATTATTGGGTGTTCACCCTCCTCGATCCTCGCTACCGGGACAACGTCCAAAACCTCATCCCAGCGTTGACCCGGGAGCGTAAAATGCGGGAGTACCACGACACACTGGTGAATTCCATCATCTTCTCCAGTCCAACTGAGAGGAGTGCTGCTAGTGCTTTACAAAGCAGCTCAGTGCGTCGAGGCAGTGGAGGAGGCTCTGCACAAAGAGGGAGCAGAAGCAGTGCCTCTGCCCAAGGCAAGACCAGTATGGCACAACTGTGGCAAACTTTTGTGTGCCCGCCCCAAATGTCTACACCATCAGCGGCGGCTCCAGTCAGCAGGAGGCAACGGTTCCGTCAGATGGTGACAGACTACATGTCTTGCCCTCTTACTGTACTCCCAGACGGCTCTTCCCCTTTCAAGTTTTGGGTCTCTAAGCTGGATACATGGCCAGAGCTAAGCCAGTATGCATTGGAGGTGCTGGCTTGCCCTGCGGCTAGTGTCTTATCGGAACGTGTCTTTAGTGCCGCAGGTGGTGTACTAACAGACCGTCGCATGCGACTATCCTCCGATAATGTTGACCGGCTTACTTTTCTGAAAATGAACCAGGCCTGGATCTCATAGGAATTTGCCACTCCTCTGCCTGATTAAGTAATTGGGTGTCATCCAGGTCCCCTGATGTGTTCATCTTTCTACCACCTGAACTGCAATTCCTGGGCTCCAACACCGCCAGTTGCGGCTCAGAAGTGCAGGCTGCACAGTCAAAACATACGACCCAGTGTTATTGGGTTTCAGTAACGTCAGCTGATCCCCAGCTGTGTAGCCGGCAATGTGTCCTGCGACCGCCACGCTGGCACAACAACCTAAATGTAAGGGAACCCTTCCCCTCCCCCCCGGCGTTTGTTACTGAAAGAGCCACCTTGTGCAGCAGTAATGCTGCACAAGGAAAAGGTAGCTCTTTTAGTTTAGCTCCTTGCACACGCAGAACTTAACACTTATAAAATGTGTTCACTGATACCGTCATTCCGTCCCGGAGGTGGGACTTTCCTTCGTAATGTGACGCAGCACAGCCGTCATTCCTACCCCCTTGGTGCCGTGCGCTGCCTCTTCAGCGTTGTTTTAAGCTGTCACGGACCCTGCACTGTTCTGTTATCCCTTGGCCATGCCCAATTTGCGCTGCCTGTCTTCTGACATAATTTGGTGTCAGGCTGGCTGCGCCTGTGCGGCCGCGCTGCCCGAGATCCCGCCTCGCAGTGTCTTCTGATTGAATCACACTGCGGGCCTGGGATCCATGGGCATGCGCAGTGCATATCTTCCCCTCAGGCTTTCGCTCATCTCCCTCCGCCTTCTTCAGACTGTGCGCCGTCAGCTGATCCCTAATAGCATGCCACGGCCGTGACGCCGCACAGTCTGAAGAAGAGGGAAGGAGGGGAGTGAGAGTCGAGGATATGCACTGTGCATGCCCATGGATCCAAGGCCTGCAGTGGGATTACATTAGATGACACTGCGAGGTGGGATCTCGGGCAGCGTGGACGCACAGGCACTGCCAGCCTGACACCTAAATGATGTCAGAAGACGGGCACCGCTAAGTGTGCATGGCCAAGGGATAACATAACAGCGCAGGCTCCGTGACAGCTTAAAACAACGCTGATGAGGCAGCGCACGGCACCAAGGGGATAGGAATGACAGCTGTGCTGCGTCCCATTACGAAGGAAATTCCCACCTCCAGGACGGTTTTACGGTATCAGGGGACACATTTAAAGTGTTTACTTCTGTGTTTGCAAGGAGCATAATTAAAAGAGCAACCTTTTCCTTTTGCATCCTTAGTGCTGCACAAGATGGCTCTTTCAGCTACAAACGTCTTGGGGGGGGTTAAAGGTTCCCTTTCAACTTGCTCCAATCAGGCTTCGGCCTACACTCTGTTCCTCTGCTACTCGTGCTGTCCCTGGGCTCTAACACCGCCAGTTGGTGCCTGGAAGTGCTGTCCGCACAGTCAACAGTCGCTCCTCTGTTATTGGGGTTCAGTAACGTCAGCTGATCCCCAGCTGTGTGTGCGGCAATACCTCCAATCTGCTCCTCCTGCTGTCCCTGGGCTCTAACACCGCCAGTTGGTGCCTGGAAGTGCTGTCTGCACAGTCAACAGTCGCTCCTCTGTTATTGGGGTTCAGTAACGTCAGCTGATCCCCAGCTGTGTGTGCGGCAATACCTCCAATCTGCTCCTCCTGCTTTCCCTGGGCTCTAACACCGCCAGTTGGTGCCTGGAAGTGCTGTCTGCACAGTCAACAGTCGCTCCTCTGTTATTGGGGTTCAGTAACGTCAGCTGATCCCCAGCTGTGTGTGCGGCAATACCTCCAATCTGCTCCTCCTGCTGTCCCTGGGCTCTAACACCGCCAGTTGGTGCCTGGAAGTACTGCCTGCACAGTCAACAGTCGCTCCTCTGTTATTGGGGTTCAGTAACGTCAGCTGATCCCCAGCTGTGTGTGCGGCAATACCTCCAATCTGCTCCTCCTGCTGTCCCTGGGCTCTAACACCGCCAGTTGGTGCCTGGAAGTGCTGTCTGCACAGTCAACAGTCGCTCCTCTGTTATTGGGGTTCAGTAACGTCCGCTGATCCCCAGCTGTGTATCCGGCAACGTGTTATGCGACCGCCACGCTGGCACAACTAAAATGTAAGGGAACCTGTCCCCCCCTAGGCGTTTGTTACTGAAAGAGCCACCTTGTGCAGCACTAATGCTGCACAAGGAAAAGGTGGCTCTTTAAATTATGCTCCTTGCAAACGCTGAACTACACACTCATGTTGTTAGGGACTGGCGGAACGCACCAAGTATAGATGATATGAAACTAGGTGCGTTCGCAGTCCGAGGTCCACCGTGCAGGTATAAACCCTGCTGCCAGTAAGACGGACTATATGGCGGTACTATAAGCATATACGCACGGGTTAACTTCACCCTGCGTGAAGGAAGCGATCCTGTTGCGTCACAGGACCGCGGTACCGCACATAGAGCGCGAGCAAGAAGTCAGCGAACACAACCCCAACTCAGGATTGAAGTCCGATTAGACCACTTGCTGGCACAACACCGCAACTGGGTGTGTAAGGAAACTATTAAATAGTATATAGAGGCACGAGAGTGCATGCGGTTCCGCACTGATGGACGCCACTAACCACCCAGGCTTGGGTAAGGAAAGCGCAGAGGAAGCGCACGGCGCCGTACTGGCGGACACAGCAACTGGACGCTGTGATGTGTGTTATGTGCAGATGGCTAGTCGGGCGCTAGATAGCTACCATCATCCGCGAGCAGTCAACAACACTAGGGAGGGATACTTAGGAGCTTACATCCATCGACATACATCCATCTACATACACACATTATATCAAGACAATACTAGCGCATGGCCGTGCGGTCATGCGCAGTTTATATAGTTGCAGCACAGGAAGCAGCTACAGAAGTTTTGCCCTTTCAGGACCTGCCAAAGGGACCAATGGGATGTGCTGCAGTGCCTGAGCATGTGACCCTCGATCTCCAACGGGATATCTTGCCCTGGGCATGCTCAGTGTGTGGAAATAAGGACTTAGTCCCAGAGAAGCCCGCTCGCCGCAGATCAGTGTAGGGTACAACAGGAGAGCCAGAAAAGGCAGCAGTAACCTCCTGCACAGAATCAGTCCCAGCAAGACGCTGAGAGCGACGCCTCCGCTGAGCAGAGCCCACTGCGGCCGAAGCAGAATGGGAGACCGCAGCAGACACGGATCGAGATTCCCCCTGTGCAGCAGAGGAAACTCGTCTCCTAACATGGCCCCCCCTCCTTGGGCCTCGCTACGCTCGAAGGCAGCAATAAGCTGCGGAGCCCGAATGTGCTCAGCAGGCTCCCAGGACCTATCCTCAGGACCGTAACCCTTCCAGTCCACCATAAAAAATTTTTTGCCACGTACCACCTTGCACCCCAAGATAGCGTTCACCTCGTAATCGTCCGTAGACGAACCCGATGTCTCGGCAGATGACTCAGAAAACCGGGACATGTATACGGGCTTAAGAAGGGACACATGAAAGGTGTCGGTGATACCAAGGCGTGGAGGAAGGGCCAGACGGTAGACCACAGGATTAACCTGTTCGAGGACCTTGAAGGGACCCAAGTAGCGAGGAGCAAACTTAGTGGACTCAACACGCAGCCTGATGTTACGGGCGGAGAGCCACACTAAGTCGCCAGGAGCAAAGGTCGGAGCGGGGCGCCGATGAGCATCGGTGGAGGACCTCATTCTCTCCTTAGACGCCCGAATGGCATCCTGAGTGTGGTCCCAAATATCCCGTGCCTCCACAGCCCAGTCTGCCACCCTGGAGTCTGCGGAAGACACGGGCATAGCCACAGGTACCCGTGGATGCTGACCATAGTTGAGGAGGAATGGGGTTTGTCCAGTGGAGTCGGCAACGGCGTTGTTCAGCGCAAACTCTGCCCATGATAGCAAGGATGCCCAGTCATCCTGCCTGGCTGAAACAAAATGTCGCAGGTATGTGACCAAGGTCTGGTTGGCCCTCTCTACCAACCCATTCGTCTCGGGATTATAAGCGGAAGAGATTCAACTCAATACTGAAAAGACGACACAGCTCTCTCCAGAACCGAGACGCAAACTGGGGACCCCGGTCACTGACAATTTTGTCAGGCATACCATGTAGGCGGAAGATGTGCTTAATGAACAACGCTGCCAAGGCCCGTGCAGAAGGTAACCATGGTAGCGGCACCAAATGCACCATTTTTGAGAAATGATCGGTGATGACCCAAATGATGATACAGCCGCGAGATTTGGGTAAACCCACGACAAAGTCCATCCCGACCATCTCCCAGGGCCTATCTGCCACCGGCAAGGGATAGAGCAATGTTATAATTAGGTAATTCAGTACCACAATGGACATAGAAGTCAGAGCACATACAGTGACCTGACAATAACCCAAAAACATAGAACGAGCTCTGAGACGTGGGAACTCTGCTGACCGCAATCCCTAATCCTCTCCAACCACACTAAAGGCAGCCGTGGATTGCGCCTAACGCTCCCTATGCAACTCGGCACAGCCTGAGAAACTAGCTAGCCTGAAGATAGAAAATAAGCCTACCTTGCCTCAGAGAAATACCCCAAAGGAAAAGGCAGCCCCCCACATATAATGACTGTGAGTAAGATGAAAAGACAAACGCAGAGATGAGATAGATTTAGCAAAGTGAGGCCCGACTTTCTGAACAGAGCGAGGATAGGAAAGGTAACTTTGCGGTCAACACAAAACCCTACAAACAACCACGCAAAGGGGGCAAAAAGACCCTCCGTACCGACTAACGGTACGGAGGTACACCCTCTGCGTCCCAGAGCTTCCAGCAAGCAAGAAAAAAACAAAAAAGCAAGCTGGACAGAAAAAACAGCAAACAAAAATAACAAAAGCGGAACTTAGCTATGCAGAGCAGCAGGCCACAGGAACGATCCAGGAGGAAGCAAGTCCAATACTAGAACATTGACTGGAAGCCAGGATCAAAGCACTAGGTGGAGTTAAATAGAGCAGCACCTAACGACTTCACCACATCACCTGAGGAAGGAAACTCAGAAGCCGCAGTACCACTCTCCTCCACCAACGGAAGCTCATAGAGAGAATCAGCCGAAGTACCACTTGTGACCACAGGAGGGAGCTCTGCCACAGAATTCACAACAGTACCCCCCCTTGAGGAGGGGTCACCGAACCCTCACCAGAGCCCCCAGGACGACCAGGATGAGCCATATGAAAGGCACGAACAAGATCGGGAGCATGGACATCAGAGGCAAAGACCCAGGAATTATCTTCCTGAGCATAACCCTTCCACTTAACCAGATACTGGAGTTTCCGTCTTGAAACACGAGAATCCAAAATCTTCTCCACAATATACTCCAACTCCCCCTCCACCAAAACCGCAGCAGGAGGATCAACAGATGGAACCATAGGTGCCACGTATCTCCGCAACAATGACCTATGGAATACGTTATGGATGGAAAAAGAATCTGGAAGGGTCAAACGATAAGACACAGGATTAAGAACCTCAGAAATCCTATACGGACCAATGAAACGAGGTTTAAACTTAGGAGAGGAAACCTTCATAGGAATAAGACGAGAAGACAACCAAACCAAATCCCCAACACGAAGTCGGGGACCCACACAGCGTCTGCGATTAGCGAAACGTTGAGCCTTCTCCTGGGACAAGGTCAAATTGTCCACTACATGAGTCCAAATCTGCTGCAGCCTGTCCACCACAGTATCCACACCAGGACAGTCCGAAGACTCAACCTGCCCTGAAGAGAAACGAGGATGGAACCGAGAGTTGCAGAAAAACGGCGAAACCAAGGTAGCCGAGCTGGCCCGATTATTAAGGGCGAACTCAGCCAAAGGCAAAAAGGACACCCAGTCATCCTGATCAGCAGAAACAAAGCATCTCAGATATGTTTCCAAGGTCTGATTGGTTCGTTCGTTCTGGCCATTGGTCTGAGGATGGAAAGCCGAGGAAAAAGACAAGTCAATGCCCATCCTAGCACAAAAAGCTCGCCAAAACCTCGAAACAAACTGGGAACCTCTGTCAGAAACGATATTCTCTGGAATGCCATGTAAACGAACCACATGCTGGAAGAACAATGGCACCAAATCAGAGGAGGAAGGTAATTTAGACAAGGGTACCAAATGGACCATCTTAGAGAAGCGATCACAAACCACCCAAATGACTGACATTTTTTGAGAGACGGGAAGATCTGAAATAAAATCCATAGAGATATGTGTCCAAGGCCTCTTCGGGACCGGCAAGGGCAAAAGCAACCCACTGGCACGAGTACAGCAGGGCTTAGCCCGAGCACAAATCCCACAGGACTGCACAAAAGAACGCACATCCCGCGACAGAGATGGCCACCAAAAGGATCTAGCCACTAACTCTCTGGTACCAAAGATTCCAGGATGACCAGCCAACACCGAACAATGAACCTCAGAGATAACTTTATTCGTCCACCTATCAGGGACAAACAGTTTCTCCGCTGGGCAACCATCAGGTTTATTAGCCTGAAATTTTTGCAGCACCCGCCGCAAATCAGGGGAGATGGCAGACACAATTACTCCCTCTTTGAGAATACCCGCCGGCTCAGATAAACCCAGAGAGTCGGGCACAAAACTCCTAGACAGGGCATCCGCCTTCACATTTTTAGAGCCCGGAAGGTACGAAACCACAAAGTCAAAACGGGCAAAAAACAGCGACTGTTATGGCTGGCAATCAGGCAACACAGCGTGCAGTAATCAGCGCACATACAGAGATCTGGCCAAAACCCAAAACAATAGGACGAGCTCTGAGACGTGGAATCTCTGTAGACTGCAGTACCTGAACTGTCCTCACACAACTGGAAGCAGCAGTGGATTGCGCCTATCACTACCTATGCAACTCGGCACTGCCTGAGGAGCTGACTAGCCTGAAGATAGAAATACAAGCCTGACTTACCTCAGAGAAATACCCCAAAGGAATAGGCAGCCCCCACATATAATGACTGTTAGCAAGATGAAAAGACAAACGTAGGAATGAAATAGATTCAGCAAAGTGAGGCCCGATATTCTAGACAGAGCGAGGATAGCAAAGAGAACTATGCAGTCTACAAAAAACCCTAAAACGAAAACCACGCAAAGGGGCAAAAAAGACCCACCGTGCCGAACTAACAGCACGGCGGTGCACCCCTTTGCTTCTCAGAGCTTCCAGCAAAAGATAATAACAAGCTGGACAGAAAAAACAGAAAACAAACTAGAAGCACTTATCTAGCAGAGCAGCAGGCCCAAGGAAAGATGCAGTAGCTCAGATCCAACACTGGAACATTGACAAGGAGCAAGGAAGACAGACTCAGGTGGAGCTAAATAGCAAGGCAGCCAACGAGCTCACCAAAACACCTGAGGGAGGACGCCCAGAGACTGCAATACCACTTGTGACCACAGAATTCACAACAGTACCCCCCCCTTGAGGAGGGGTCACCGAACCCTCACCAGAACCCCCAGGCCGACCAGGATGAGCCACATGAAAGGCACGAACAAGATCTGGGGCATGGACATCAGAGGCAAAAACCCAGGAATTATCTTCCTGAGCATAACCCTTCCATTTGACCAGATACTGGAGTTTCCGTCTAGAGACACGAGAATCCAAAATCTTCTCCACAATATACTCCAATTCCCCCTCCACCAAAACAGGGGCAGGAGGCTCCACAGATGGAACCATAGGTGCCACGTATCTCCTCAACAACGACCTATGGAATACATTATGTATGGAAAAGGAGTCTGGGAGGGTCAGACGAAAAGACACCGGATTGAGAATCTCAGAAATCCTATACGGACCAATAAAACGAGGTTTAAATTTAGGAGAGGAAACCTTCATAGGTATATGACGAGAAGATAACCAAACCAAATCCCCAACACGAAGTCGGGGTCCCACACGGCGTCTGCGATTAGCGAAAAGCTGAGCCTTCTCCTGGGACAAGGTCAAATTGTCCACTACCTGAGTCCAGATCTGCTGCAACCTGTCCACCACATAATCCACACCAGGACAGTCCGAAGACTCAACCTGTCCTGAAGAGAAACGAGGATGGAACCCAGAATTGCAGAAAAATGGAGAGACCAAGGTAGCCGAGCTGGCCCGATTATTAAGGGCGAACTCAGCCAACGGCAAAAATGACACCCAATCATCCTGGTCAGCGGAAACAAAACATCTCAGATATGTTTCCAAGGTCTGATTGGTTCGTTCGGTCTGGCCATTAGTCTGAGGATGGAAGGCCGAGGAAAAAGATAGGTCAATGCCCATCCTACCACAAAAGGCTCGCCAGAACCTTGAGACAAACTGGGAACCTCTGTCAGAAACAATATTCTCAGGAATGCCATGCAAACGAACCACATGCTGGAAGAACAAAGGCACCAAATCAGAGGAGGAAGGCAATTTAACCAAGGGTACCAGATGGACCATTTTAGAAAAGCGATCACAGACCACCCAAATGACTGACATCTTTTGAGAAACGGGAAGGTCAGAAATGAAATCCATCGAAATATGTGTCCAAGGCCTCTTCGGGACCGGCAAGGGCAAAAGCAACCCACTGGCACGTGAACAGCAGGGCTTAGCCCTAGCACAAATTCCACAGGACTGCACAAAAGCACGCACATCCCGCGACAGAGACGGCCACCAAAAGGATCTAGCAACCAACTCCCTGGTACCAAAGATTCCTGGATGACCGGCCAGCACCGAACAATGAAGTTCAGAGATAACTTTACTAGTCCACCTATCAGGGACGAACAGTTTCTCGGCCGGACAACGATCAGGTTTATTAGCCTGAAATTTCTGCAACACTCTCCGCAAATCAGGGGAGATGGCAGACACAATGACTCCTTCCTTGAGGATACTCGCCGGCTCAGATAACCCCGGAGAGTCGGGCACAAAACTCCTAGACAGAGCATCCGCCTTCACATTTTTAGAGCCCGGAAGGTATGAAATCACAAAATCAAAACGAGCAAAAAATAACGACCAACGGGCCTGTCTAGGATTCAAGCGCTTGGCAGACTCAAGATAAGTAAGGTTCTTATGATCAGTCAAAACCACCACGCGATGCTTAGCACCCTCAAGCCAATGACGCCACTCCTCGAATGCCCACTTCATGGCCAGCAACTCTCGGTTGCCCACATCATAATTACGCTCAGCAGCAGAAAATTTCCTGGAAAAGAAAGCACATGGTTTGAACACTGAGCAACCAGAACCTCTCTGTGACAAAACCGCCCCTGCACCAATCTCAGAAGCATCAACCTCGACCTGGAACGGAAGAGAAACATCAGGTTGACACAACACAGGGGCACAGCAAAAACGACGCTTCAACTCCTGAAAAGCTTCCACAGCAGCAGAAGACCAATTAACCAAATCAGCACCCTTCTTGGTCAAATCGGTCAATGGTCTGGCAATGCTAGAAAAATTACAGATGAAGCGACGATAAAAATTAGCAAAGCCCAGGAATTTCTGCAAACTTTTTAGAGATGTCGGCTGAGTCCAATCCTGGATGGCCTGAACCTTAACCGGATCCATCTCGATAGTAGAAGGGGAAAAGATGAACCCCAAAAATGAAACTTTCTGCACACCGAAGAGACACTTTGATCCCTTCACAAACAAGGAATTAGCACGCAGTACCTGGAAAACCATTCTGACTTGCTTTACATGAGACTCCCAATCATCTGAGAAGATCAAAATGTCATCCAAGTAAACAATCAAGAATTTATCCAGATACTCACGAAAAATGTCATGCATAAAAGACTGAAAAACAGATGGAGCATTGGCAAGTCCGAACGGCATCACCAGATACTCAAAATGACCCTCGGGCGTATTAAATGCCGTTTTCCATTCATCTCCCTGCCTGATTCTCACCAGATTATACGCACCACGAAGATCAATCTTAGTAAACCAACTAGCCCCCTTAATCCGAGCAAACAAGTCAGAAATCAATGGCAAGGGATACTGAAACTTAACAGTGATCTTATTAAGAAGGCGGTAATCAATACACGGTCTTAGCGAACCATCCTTCTTGGCCACAAAAAAGAACCCTGCTCCCAATGGTGACGACGATGGGCGAATATGTCCCTTCTCCAGGGACTCCTTCACATAACTGCGCATAGCGGTGTGTTCAGGTACGGACAAATTAAATAAACGACCCTTAGGGAATTTACTACCAGGAATCAAATCGATAGCACAATCACAATTCCTATGCGGAGGAAGGGCATCAGACTTGGACTCTTCAAATACATCCTGAAAGTCCGACAAGAACTCTGGGATGTCAGAAGGAATGGATGACGAAATAGACAAAAATGGAACATCACCATGTACTCCCTGACAACCCCAGCTGGTTACCGACATAGAGTTCCAATCCAATACTGGATTATGGGTTTGTAGCCATGGCAACCCCAACACGACCACATCATGCAAATTATGCAGTACCAAAAAGCGAATAACTTCCTGATGTGCAGGAGCCATGCACATGGTCAGCTGGGCCCAGTACTGAGGCTTATTCTTGGCCAGAGGTGTAGCATCAATTCCTCTCAACGGAATAGGACACCGCAAAGGCTCCAAGAAAAATCCACAACGTTTAGCATAATCCAAATCCATCAGATTCAGGGCAGCGCCTGAATCCACAAACGCCATGACAGAATATGATGACAAAGAGCACATTAAGGTAATGGACAAAAGGAATTTGGACTGTACAGTACCAATAACGGCAGAGCTATCGAACCGCCTAGTGCGTTTAGGACAATTAGAAATAGCATGAGTAGAATCACCACAATAGAAACACAGTCTGTTCAGACGTCTGTGTTCGTGCCGTTCTACTTTAGTCATAGTCCTGTTGCACTGCATAGGCTCAGGCTTACTCTCAGACAATACTGCCAGATGGTGCACAGATTTACGCTCGCGCAAGCGACGACCGATCTGAATGGCCAAGGACATAGACTCATTCAAACCAGCAGGCATAGGAAATCCCACCATTACATCCTTAAGAGCTTCAGAGAGACCCTTTCTGAACAAAGCCGCTAGTGCAGATTCATTCCACAGAGTGAGTACTGACCATTTTCTAAATTTCTGACAATATAGTTCTACATCATCCTGACCCTGGCATAAAGCCAGCAGATTTTTCTCAGCTTGATCCACTGAATTAGGCTCATCGTAAAGCAATCCCAGCGCCTGGAAAAATGCATCAATATTACTCAATGCAGAATCTCCTGGTGCAAGAGAAAACGCCCAGTCCTGTGGGTCGCCGCGCAAAAAAGAAATAATAATCAAAACCTGTTGAATAGGATTACCAGAAGAATGAGGTTTCAAGGCCAAAAATAGCTTACAATTATTTCTGAAGCTCAGGAACTTAGTTCTGTCACCAAAAAACAAATCAGGAATCGGAATTCTTGGTTCTAGCATCGATTTCTGATCAATAGTATCTTGAATCTTTTGTACATTTACAACGAGATTATCCATTGAGGAGCACAGAGCCTGAATATCCATGTCCACAGCTGTGTCCTGAAGCACTCTAATGTCTAGGGGAAAAAAAAGACTGAAGACAGAGCTAAGAAAAAAAAATGATGTCAGGATTTCTTTTTTCCCTCTATTGGAAATCATTGAATTGGCTCCTTGTACTGTTATGGCTGGCAATCAGGCAACACAGCGTGCAGTAATCAGCGCACATACAGAGATCTGGCCAAAACCCAAAACAATAGGACGAGCTCTGAGACGTGGAATCTCTGTAGACTGCAGTACCTGAACTGTCCTCACACAACTGGAAGCAGCAGTGGATTGCGCCTATCACTACCTATGCAACTCGGCACTGCCTGAGGAGCTGACTAGCCTGAAGATAGAAATACAAGCCTGACTTACCTCAGAGAAATACCCCAAAGGAATAGGCAGCCCCCACATATAATGACTGTTAGCAAGATGAAAAGACAAACGTAGGAATGAAATAGATTCAGCAAAGTGAGGCCCGATATTCTAGACAGAGCGAGGATAGCAAAGAGAACTATGCAGTCTACAAAAAACCCTAAAACGAAAACCACGCAAAGGGGCAAAAAAGACCCACCGTGCCGAACTAACAGCACGGCGGTGCACCCCTTTGCTTCTCAGAGCTTCCAGCAAAAGATAATAACAAGCTGGACAGAAAAAACAGAAAACAAACTAGAAGCACTTATCTAGCAGAGCAGCAGGCCCAAGGAAAGATGCAGTAGCTCAGATCCAACACTGGAACATTGACAAGGAGCAAGGAAGACAGACTCAGGTGGAGCTAAATAGCAAGGCAGCCAACGAGCTCACCAAAACACCTGAGGGAGGACGCCCAGAGACTGCAATACCACTTGTGACCACAGAATTCACAACAAGCGACCAACGAGCCTGTCTAGGATTCAACCGCTTGGCAGACTCGAGATAAGTCAAGTTCTTATGATCAGTCAAGACCACCACGCGATGCTTAGCTCCTTCAAGCCAATGACGCCACTCCTCGAATGCCCACTTCATGGCCAGCAACTCTCGATTGCCAACATCATAATTTCGCTCAGCAGGCGAAAACTTCCTGGAAAAGAAGGCGCATGGTTTCATCACCGAGCAATCAGAACTTCTCTGCGACAAAACAGCCCCCGCTCCAATCTCAGAAGCATCAACCTCTCTATATATATATATCTCTATATTTCGGACTGTTGGCCCTCGCCAGTGCGAAGCATGAGAACTGAGTTGGCTAGGTGAGAGGCTCTGGACTGGGGGTCTAAGGGGTAACGTTTCTCCCAATTATGGAGAGTGACATACCAGCTCGGGCTTGTCAAGGTAAGGAGGCTTATTCAAGAAACAGGCAGAGCGAGAGAGAGGGAAATTCAAAAAACAGACAGGCGATCAGCAGTTGTCTTCCCAGCTCTCCTGAAGCTGGGCACAGACCCCCCCCCTACCATGTGGTCTGCTGCTGCTCCAGCAGCAGACTGAAGACGGCGCCATTTTACACTGCCTTACATAGGCCAAGAGCCCATTGTGACACGTGAGAGTTCCGGAGTCAATGGAGAAAGGCCCCATTGTGACAGCAGCAGCAGCACGTGAAGGTTCCGTGCACAGATTCTATCTACTGCAGGCAGCGCACCTGATTGGTCAAAAGCATTAGAAGACTACTCACACACACACACACACACACACACAGGTGTAGAGATGGATAAGGCAAGCATATTCAAGATCGGCACAGACCCCATTTTTCCCAAAAGAATTCATGCATGCGGGCGGTCAGAAATGTGGTCTGCATGGCCGAACTCCTCATTGGATACTTCAATGTAAACACTTGGTACTGACAGACAGCAGGGGCCTCATTTGGTAGATGGCACAATCTATTTGCAACACTGTAACAAAGGCCTAATTCGGGCCTGCATCTTAACACACCTGTAGCAACCAGCAAAGACTGATTGATTGCATATTGGATGCAATACAATGCTTGACATACATAGGTGAAAGCAAGGCCAAGGTAAGGCACCCAAAATGTTGCAAATGGTCACGTGACATCGAGCAAAATGCTACCTGTGGCATCTGAAAGGTGCTTTTTCCACCCTGAAAAGAATTCACGGGAAGGGTTAAAAGGCAATTTGCGCTGATTTCAATTCCATCTGTTTTTGGAAACCGGATCAGAGGAGGAGTGCACTGAAAACTAAAAATCCATTTAATAGATCATGGTCCCCAAATAGGGGCCGTATCAGATATGAAACTGATAAGAACAGATACTACCACTAACCAGATCTTGAGCGGCGGCGACGACGACGGATGGAAAGGCAAGCGTCTACATCTTCTAAAGAGAGTTCTAAACCTTTAATTTGCTGCGCCGATTTCAATTCAATCTGTTTTTAGAAACCGGATCAGAGAAGGGGTGCACTGATCCCGGAGACACTGCAATAACGGGGCAATGCATGGAGTGGACAGAGCAAGCTCCAGTTCCAGCTCCCTGTTCTAAAAATCCATTTAATAGATCATGGTCCCCACATAGGGGACGTATCAGATATTAAACTGATAAGAACAGATAAGGTTTCAACATGATATTTATTAAGTCATATACAAAGAACATGACATAACATTATTTACAGCGAGTATAAAAACCATTCCAGAAAGAACAAATCATTCAGTACAAAATAGTGTTCCACATATAAAAATTCCATCTCTTATTTGCCTCCTGTCTACCCACATCTTTGATATCTTTTAAATAATAAATATACATTTCACTAAAAATTATTCTGATACAGTCATTTATGGAAATAAAATCACGTTTAAACAATAAAATGTTTCTGACCTTCCATAAAGCACTCTTTGCACAATTTATTATGCACCAACATATCTTGTTTTGATGCAAGGTGGGGCAATTAAAAAGTCCATATAAAACATACTCGTGGTTAACCCCTTCAAGACCCAGCCTATTTTGACCTTAAAGACCTTGCCGTTTTTTGCAATTCTGACCAGTGTCCCTTTATGAGGTAATAACTCAGGAACGCTTCAACGGATCCTAGCGGTTCTGAGATTGTTTTTTCGTGACATATTGGGCTTCATGTTAGTGGTAAATTTAGGTCAATAAATTCTGCATTTATTTGTGATAAACACGGAAATTTGGCGAAAATTTTGAAAATTTCGCAATTTTCACATTTTGAATTTTTATTCTGTTAAACCAGAGAGATATGTGACACAAAATAGTTAATAAATAACATTTCCCACATGTTTACTTTACATCAGCACAATTTTGGAAACAAAATTTTTTTTTGTTAGGAAGTTATAAGGGTTAAAATTCGACCAGCGATTTGTCATTTTTACAACGAAATTTACAAAACCATTTTTTTTAGGGACCACCTCACATTTGAAGTCAATTTGAGGGGTCTATATGGCTGAAAATACCCAAAAGTGACACCATTCTAAAAACTGCACCCCTCAAGGTACTCAAAACCACATTCAAGAAGTTTATTAACCCTTCAGGTGCTTCACAGAAGCAGAAGCAACATGGAAGGAAAAAATGAACATTTAACTTTTTAGTCACAAAAATTATCTTTTAGCAACAATTTTTTTATTTTCCCAATGGTAAAAGGAGAAACTGAACCACGAAAGTTGTTGTCCAATTTGTCCTGAGTACGCTGATACCTCATATGTGGGGGTAAACCACTGTTTTGGCGCACGGCAGGGCTTGGAAGGGAAGGAGCGCCATTTGACTTTTTGAATCAAAAATTGGCTCCACTCTTTAGCGGACACCATGTCACGTTTGGAGAGCCCCCGTGTGCCTAAAAATTGGAGCTCCCCCACAAGTGACCCCATTTTGGAAACTAGACGCCCCAAGGAACTTATCTAGATGCATAGTGAGCACTTTGAACCCCCAGGTGCTTCACAAATTGATCCGTAAAAATGAAAAAGTACTTTTTTTTCGCAAAAAAATTCTTTTAGCCTCAATTTTTTCATTTTCACATGGGCAACAGGATAAAATGGATCCTAAAATGTGTTGGGCAATTTCTCCTGAGTACACCAATACCTCACATGTGGAGGTAAACCACTGTTTGGGCACATGGTAAGGCTCGGAAGGGAAGGAGCGCCATTTGACTTTTTGAATGAAAAATTATTTCCATCGTTAGCGGACACCATGTCGCGTTTGGATAGCTCCTGTGTGCCTAAACATTGGCGCTCCCCCACAAGTGACCCCATTTTGGAAACTAGACCCCCCAAGGAACTTATTTAGATGCCTAGTGAGCACTTTAAACCCTCAGGTGCTTCACAAATTGATCTGTAAAAATGAAAAAGTAATTTTTTTTCACAAAAAAATTCTTTTCGCCTCAATTTTTTCATTTTCACATGGGCAGTAGGATAAAATGGATCATAAAATTTGTTGGGCAATTTCTCCCGAGTACGCCGATACCTCATATGTGGGGGTAAACCACTGTTTGGGCACTCGGCAGGGCTCGGAAGGGAAGGCGCGCCATTTGACTTTTTGAATGGAAAATTAGCTCCAATTGTTAGCGGACACCATGTCGCGTTTGGAGAGCCCCTGTGTGCCTAAACATTGGAGCTCCCCCACAAGTGACCCCATTTTGGAAACTAGACCCCCCAAGGAACTTATCTAGATGCATATTGAGCACTTTAAACCCCCAGGTGCTTCACAGAAGTTTATAACGCAGAGCCATGAAAATAAAAAATAATTTTTCTTTCCTCAAAAATGATTTTTTAGCCTGGAATTTCCTATTTTGCCAAGGATAATAGGAGAAATTGGACCCCAAATATTGTTGTCCAGTTTGTCCTGAGTACGCTGATACCCCATATGTGGGGGTAAACCACTGTTTGGGCGCACGGCAGGGCTCGGAAGGGATGGCACGCCATTTGGCTTTTTAAATGGAAAATTAGCTCCAATCATTAGCGGACACCATGTCACGTTTGGAGAGCCCCTGTGTGCCTAAACATTGGAGATCCCCCAGAAATGACACCATTTTAGAAACTAGACCCCCAAAGGAACTAATCTAGATGTGTGGTGAGGACTTTGAACCCCCAAGTGCTTCACAGAAGTTTATAACGCAGAGCCATGAAAAAAAAAAAAAAATTATTTTCTCAATAATGATCTTTTAGCCTGCAATTTTTTATTTTCCCAAGGGTAACAGGAGAAATTTGACCCCAAAAGTTGTTGTCCAGTTTCTCCTGAGTACGCTGATACCCCATATGTGGGGGTAAATCACTGTTTGGGCACATGCCGGGGCTCGGAAGTGAAGTAGTGACGTTTTGAAATGCAGACTTTGATGGAATGCTCTGTGGGCGTCACGTTGCATTTGCAGAGCCCCTGATGTGGCTTAACAGTAGAAACCCCCCACAAGTGACCCCATTTTGGAAACTAGACCCCCAAAGGAACTTATCTTGATGTGTGGTGAGCACTTTGAACCCCCAAGTGCTTCATAGAAGTTTATAATGCAGAGCCGTGAAAATAATAAATACGTTTTCTTTCCTCAAAAATAATTATTTAGCCCAGAATTTTTTAATTTTCCCAAGGGTAACAGGAGAAATTTGACCCCAATATTTGTTGTCCAGTTTCTCCTGAGTACGGTGATACCCCATATGTGGGGGTAAACTACTGTTTGGGCACATGCCGGGGCTTGGAATTGAAGTAGTGACGTTTTGAAATGCAGACTTTGATGGAATGCTCTGCGGGCGTCACGTTGCGTTTGCAGAGCCCCTGATGTGCCTAAACAGTAGAAACCCCCCACAAGTGACCCCATTTTGGAAACTAGACCCTGAAAGGAACTTATCTAGATGTGTGGTGAGCACTTTGAACCCCCAAGTGCTTCATAGAAGTTTATAATGCAGAGCCGTGAAAATAATAAATACGTTTTCTTTCCTCAAAAATAATTATTTAGCCCAGAATTTTTTATTTTCCCAAGGGTTACAGGAGAAATTGGACCCCAAAAGTTGTTGTCCAGTTTCTCCTGAGTACGCTGATACCCCATATGTGGGGTAAACCACTGTTTGGGCACACGTCGGGGCTCAGAAGGGAAGTAGTGACTTTTGAAATGCAGACTTTGATGGAATGGTCTGCGGGTGTCACGTTGCGTTTGCAGAGCCCCTGGTGTGCCTAAACAGTAGAAACCCCCCACAAGTGACCCCATTTTAGAAACTAGACCCCCCAAGGAACTTATCTAGATATGTGGTGAGCACTTTGAACCCCCAAGTGCTTCACAGACGTTTACAACGCAGAGCCGTGAAAATAAAAAATCATTTTTCTTTCCTCAAAAATTATGTTTTAGCAAGCATTTTTTTAGATTCACAAGGGTAACAGGAGAAATTGGACCCCAGTAATTGTTGCGCAGTTTGTCCTGAGTATGCTGGTACCCCATATGTGGGGGTAAACCACTGTTTGGGCACACGTCAGGGCTCGGAAGTGAGGGAGCACCATTTGACTTTTTGAATACGAGATTGGCTGGAATCAATGGTGGTGCCATGTTGCGTTTGGAGACCCCTGATGTGCCTAAACAGTGGAAACCCCTCAATTCTAACTCCAACACTAACCCCAACACACCCCTAACCCTAATCCCAACTGTAGCCATAATCCTAATCACAACCCTAACCCCAACACACCCCTAACCACAACACTAACCCCAACACACCCCTAACCCTAACCACAACCCTAATTCCAACCCTAACCCTAAGGCTATGTGCCCACGTTGCGGATTCGTGTGAGATATTTCCGCACCATTTTTGAAAAATCTGCGGGTAAAAGGCACTGTGTTTTACCTGCGGATTTTCCGCGGATTTCCAGTGTTTTTTGTGCGGATTTCACCTGCGGATTCCTATTGAGGAACAGGTGTAAAACGCTGCGGAATCCGCACAAAGAATTGACATGCTGCGGAAAATACAACGCAGCGTTTCCGCGCGGTATTTTCCGCACCATGGGCACAGCGGATTTGGTTTTTCATATGTTTACATGGTACTGTAAACCTGATGGAACACTGCTGCGAATCCGCAGCCAAATCCGCACCGTGTGCACATGGCCTAATTCTAAAGGTATGTGCACACGCTGCGGAAAACGCTGCGGATCCGCAGCAGTTTCCCATGAGTGTACAGTTCAATGTAAACCTATGGGAAACAAAAATCGCTGTGCACATGCTGCGGAAAAACTGCACGGAAACGCAGCGGTTTACATTCCGCAGCATGTCACTTCTTTGTGCGGATTCCGCAGCGGTTTTACAACTGCTCCAATAGAAAATCGCAATTGTAAAACCGCAGTGAAATGCGCAGAAAAAAACGCGGTAAATCCGCCATAAATCCGCAGCGGTTTAGCACTGCGGATTTATCAAATCCGCAGCGGAAAAATCCGCAGAGGACCAGAATACGTGTGCACATTCCTAACCCTAACCCTAGCCCTAACCCTAGCCCTAACCCTAGCCCTAACCCTACCCCTACCCCTAACCCTAACCCTACCCCTAACCCTACCCCTAACCCTACCCCTAACCCTAACCCTAACCCTACCCCTACCCCTACCCCTAACCCTATTCTAACATTAGTGGAAAAAAAAAATTTCTTTATTTTTTTATTGTCCCTACCTATGGGGGTGACAAAGGGGGGGGGGTCATTTATTATTTTTTTTATTTTGATCACTGAGATAGATTATATCTCAGTGATCAAAATGCACTTTGGAACGAATCTGCCGGCCGGCAGATTCGGCGGGCGCACTGCGCATGCGCCCGCCATTTTGGAAGATGGCGGCGCCCGGGAGAAGACGGACGGGACCACGGCTGGATCGGTAAGTATGATAGGGTGGGGTGGGACCACGGGGGGGGGATCGGAGCACGGGGGGGGGAATCGGAGCGCGGGAGGGGTGGAACGGAGCGCGGGGGGCGTGGAACGGAGCACGGGGGGGCTGGAATGGAGCACGGGGGGGTGGAACGGAGCACGGGGGGGTGGATCGGAGTGCAGGGGGGGTGATTGGAGCACGGGGGGGTGATTGGAGCACGGGGGGAGCGGACACGAGCACGGGGGGGAGCGGAGCACAGGGCGGAGGGGAGCCGGAGCAGTGTACCGGCCAGATCGGGGGGGTGGGGGGGCGATTGGAGGGGTTGGGTGGGGGCACACTAGTATTTCCAGCCATGGCCGATGATATTTCAGCATCGGCCATGGCTGGATTGTAATATTTCACCCGTTATAATGGGTGAAATATTACAAATCGCTCTGATTGGCAGTTTCACTTTCAACAGCCAATCAGAGCGATCGTAGCCACGAGGGGGTGAAGCCACCCCCCCTGGGCTAAACTACCACTCCCCCTGTCCCTGCAGATCGGGTGAAATGGGAGTTAACCCTTTCACCCGATCTGCAGGGACGCGATCTTTCCATGACGCCGCATAGGCGTCATGGGTCGGAATGGCACCGACTTTCATGACGCCTACGTGGCGTCATGGGTCGGGAAGGGGTTAAAATCTCTCAACCCACAAACCCATTTTAAAAGCACCCCTAATTTTTTCCACAGTTCTTGAGCGTAGCAGCAGTCCCAGAACAGGTGTAGCACAGTCTCACTGCTCACACATGAGTCCCTTGGACATTTTGCTCGTGCCACCAGGCCCCTTCGGTGCTGGAAGTCTCTAGTAGGGAGGCACTGGTGTACGGACATCCAGGCAAGATCTTTATGCACATTTGCAAGAAATTTCCCATACACGTTTCTCCACACGCGCTTAGATCTGTTCCATGAGAAGTTAATTACCTCCGACACTCCTTCTACTCTCCTTAGATGAGTCATTAATCTCCTGCGATCTTTAAAAAGGTCCGAGTCCAAGTTCGTTAAATCATATTTCCTGCATACTTTCTCTAAAATACTAAGGTGCTTAGGTGGGCGTAATAAAACAGGCGAGGATAGAGATGGCCGAAGCCATCTCTTAAAAACATAACCACAAGTATACTTTAAAAACTGACTAAAAACACTATTTGAATTAAAAAGCTTAAAGTAGAAACAGAAGAAATTTATGTATAAAAACCTGGTCAAATCTGGGACATCTTTGCCACCATTTTGATGTCTCTTATACATTTCTGTGCGCTTTAATTTCTCCATCTTTGAGCCCCAAATAAACATAAAAATACAACGGGTCAGTTTTCTAAGCATTAAATCAGAGGGAGGGTACACCATCGCAACATATAACATCATTGGTAATAAAATGGACTTGATAATTAAAACTTTCCCTTCGATTGACAAACTCCGCAAGTTCCAGAAAGATAATTTCTTCACCATTTTTCCTTGTACCTCCTCCCAACTTTCCCTCCCATCATTTTCTTTATTAAAAGTGATACCTAAAATCTTTACATTATCCTGTTTCATTTTGACCGCTGGTAGGTCAACAACATCCCAAGTACCAATTGTCAAACACTCTGTTTTATTAAAATTTAACTTAAAACCCGAGGCCTGACTAAAAAAACTGGTACACCTCACCACCCTCCGGAGAGAAGCAGGGTCCGTGCAGATGGCGGTGACATCATCCATGTATCCAAAGACTTTAATTTGAGCCCCTCCTCCACCGGGAACAGGGACCCCTCGAATTACTTTATCTTTCCTGATCTGGCATAATAAAGGCTCCATTGCACAAATAAACAGGATTGGGGAGAGCGGGCACCCTTGCTTCACTCCGGATTCCAGCGGTATCTCACCTGTTAAAAAACCATTCACAGAGACTTGACTAAAAGAATTCTTGTATAAAACCATAATACGAGACACAATAAAATCTGGGATCGCCATCTTCTTTAAAACACTAAAAAGATACTTATGTGATACCCTGTCGAACGCCTTCTCAAAGTCTAGCGCCAACAGGGCTACATTTTGACCACGGTCTTTAGAATACCATATTGTGTCTCTAATAACATTTAAAACTTCAGTAATACTCCTTCCTGGCACACTACACACTTGTTCAGGTTGTATTAACTTGTCAATTACTGTTTTAAGCCGGCATGCAATAATTTTAGCAAACACCTTATAGTCCATATTAAGTAGGGTTATAGGCCTCCAATTTGCGAGGTCCTCACGGGTCCCTTTTTTCTTAAAAATCAAGGACACTATCCCCCTCCTCCATCCCTTCGGCAACTGTTCACACACAAACACTTCTTTAAAAATGTCTAAAAGATCATCTTTTAAAATATCCCAGAAAGTCAGATAAAATTCTACAGGAAGACCATCCGCACCTGGGGCTTTGCCCTTTGAAAAACTCTTAAAAACACTAAAAAGTTCTTCTAGGCTAAAATCCCGAGCTAAAAAGTCCTGATCTGACTGACTAAGTTTGACATCTAAAATATTAAGAGCATCACGTAAAAAAGAAAGATCTATGCTTTTCTCGCTAAAAAGAAGTTGGTAAAAATCAGTTGCCACTTTTTTCATCCCTTCTATAGTAGATTCTCCATCAAGGCAGGTTATTATCTCCTTTCTCTCCATTGCTTTTTTAAAAAAGAAGCGGGTACATTTTTCATCTTATTCTAATTGCTGCATTCTTGAATTAAAAATTATTTCTCTCCCCTTTTGCTCTAAAACTGTACATATCTGCGCCTTTAGGCTAGCAATATCAGCATCTACTTCAAATCCTATTTCTTTAAATTTATAAAGTGTTTGCAGTTCAGTATTTAAATTAGAATAAAAACATTTTTTCTGCCTTGCCTTCTTCCTACCTGCTGCAATAAAGAAAAGCCCAATTTTATCTTTAATATTTTCCCACCAAGACAGCATCTTTATGTAAGGAGGCCTATGCTGCCTCCACTTTTGGTAGGCTACACAAAAATCCGACCTTATTTGAGGATCCTCCAGCAGATGAGCCCTCAAACGCCACAGTCCCTTATTTATTCTCTGCTCTCCTTGGTACTCAATCTGTAATTTTAAAATTTTATGATCGGAAAATAAATTAGACATAAGATCAAACGTTACCGGCTTAAAATACATAGATAAAAACATAAAATCGATCCTGGAGGCCACTCCCCGACCGGACCATGTAAAACCTGGGTCCGTCGGCGAAAGCGACCTCCAGGCATCGCACAACTTAAAATCAGCCTGGATGTTTTTGAGCATATAACAAGATTTATCCAGTTTACAGAGCGGGTCTCCTCCCTCTCGGCGCTCGTTCACATGGAGGCAGTTAAAGTCCCCACCTATCAGGAGAGGAGAAGACCCAACACAAAACACAGGCAATAACGCAAATAACTGGATATGCTCCTGCTTATAAGGAGATGCATACACATTAATTATACGGAAGTTGAAGCCATTTATGTGTGCATGAACTAATATTGCCCTGCCTGGCTCAATCTCCGTAACAGAAGAAATTACAATATTGTTACCACGACAGAGCAAACCTACTCCAGCAGCTTTGTGAATATTTGAGCCAGACCATACTGACGGGCCCAACTTCCAGTCCTTTTTTAACTCTTCATATTGTAGTGCATGCTGTAGGCCACACTCTTGCAATAGACATACATCAAAATCTACTGTCTCCAAATACTGAAAAAGAGCAGCCCTGCGGACAGGACTCTAAAGACCTCACGTTTAGTGAGACACATATTATAGATGGCATGTAAATCACGTTGGGAAAGCAGCATCCGTAATCATATTGTCCTCTTCTGGATTTTGACCCACAACCTCCTCCAGGATTCCAGGTGACGGGGAGTCAAAAGATATAATGTGACAAGGGTCCGAGGACGAGACTGGGTACCCCGTCTTTCTCAACCATATCTCTCCTTCTTCTAAGGTGACATCAGGTGACTCTGGATTGACCTCTGGGATAACCTCTGCCCGAATCTTCTTCCCGCTAGGCTCAAGCAGGTCACTAAAACAATCCTCTTCAGCCACTGCGACGTGACCTCTCTCCTCCACGACATCACCTGGAAAAAAACACACTGCGTTCTGCTGGCTCGACTCCCGAGGAATGTCTGGGGCCTTCGCAGCCGGGCCCCCCAGCACCAACATACTGGGGGCACCCTGCTCCAACCCAACAGACTCATGAACATGGCCAGGGGTTTTGGCCTCCGCTGCAAGAGCGGCAGGACCCCTTGGCCTCGACTCCCGAACCTCCGACTCCACAGCCCGCTCATCAGAAGGGGCTAAAAGATGGATAGGCAAACCATGAGAGGAGGTACTGGGTTCTTGGGCTCTCCCAGCCCTCACAGAGGACCCAGCAGCCTCTGCATAAGTCTTTGCTCTATTGGGGCAGTTCCGGAACACATGTCCATTATCACCGCAGAGATTGCATCTCCTGCCCAAAGGACAGTCCTTCATTTGGTGCCCATAATTACTACAATTATTGCAGCGGTCCACCTTTCTGTCCTTGCAGGATGCCTGCGTATGTCCCATCTTTCCACAGTTCCTGCATGACATTGGCATTCCAGGATAGAACAAATACCCCCTGCTCTTACCAATAACGAAAGTTGATGGGGGGTGTAACATTCCTCCGAAACGATTGGGGTCTCTTTTCAGGCGAACTAAGAACCTCCTTTTCCCACACCAGAAACCAACTCCGTTCATCACTTCTCCTTGGTATTGTAGCTCATCACAGTACCGCTTTAAGTAGGTGGCGATGTCATCTACGTCCACATAAGGGTTGGGGAAGTGAGCCACCACAGGGATTTCATCATAGGCAAATAGGAGACAAAAGGTTAGGTCATCAAGCTCATCCATGTAAGAGTTCTCATTTACCTTTTGCACCAGTTGTTGACAGCATCCCTGGTTCTTAAAGGTGATGGTGTAGGTTCCTTTAAATTCATTGTCCTGGAAACAGAAGATGTCACTCCTCTCAAACTCCAAGACTCCAAGCAAGAACTTATGGCAGATGAAAGACAGGTTCTTCTCCCTCCGAGCACTTTCACTGACTTCAATCCTCACGGTATTCTTCATCCGGGATTCCCCCGATGCATAGGATAGCAAAGCCGGCATTCTTCACAAGGAAAACCACACCGACTGTAAGAAAAGGCATAAACCTTTAGGGGATCCCTTCTCGTTGTCCACGGACTAATTCTCTCTCCCAATAGCAGCAGGGGGGTGAAGTCCCTCCGAAGAGGAACGATCCCCCCAGGCCAAGAGAGAGGGTACCGAGAGCACCTAACCCGACCAGATCGCACAGGTAAACCTGATTGATCTAAGCCGTTTCAGGCCGGGAAGCGGATGCCTGAAATGCTTTGCCTCTTCGGCTGCACCGAGGCCTGCAACCGACACCAATTGTGGAGAGATGGCAAACAATTGCCGCAGGGAACACATTTCCAGAAACTCTGTGTGTTCAAGGAGTGCACAACGCGTTTTGCATAATCTGCATAACTCCGCTTATCTTAAGCCACTCTCCATCCCCTATTGTTCAGAGTGCAAAGATGCAAATTTCCTCTTCTGAGAAAAAGAGGACTTAACCCCTTCCCGACCCATGACGCCACGTAGGCGTCATGAAAGTCGGTGCCAATCCGACCCATGACGCCTATGTGGCGTCATGGAAAGATCGCGTCCCTGCAGATCGGGTGAAAGGGTTAACTCCCATTTCACCCGATCTGCAGGGACAGGGGGAGTGGTAGTTTAGCCCAGGGGGGTGGCTTCACCCCCCCCCCCGTGGCTATGATCGCTCTGATTGGCTGTTGAAAGTGAAACTGCCAATCAGAGCGATTTGTAATTTTACATCCAGCCATGGCCGATGCTGCAATATCATCGGCCATGGCTGGAAACAGTAATGTGCCCCCACCCCACCCCACCGATCGCCCCCCCAGCCCTCCGATCTGTCCGGTACACTGCTCCGGCTCCCCTCTGTCCTGTGCTCCGCTCCCCCCGTGCTCTTGTCCGCTCCCCCCGTGCTCCAATCACCCCCCCGTGCTCCAATCACCCCCCCTGCACTCCGATCCACCCCCCGTGCATCATCCACCCCCGTGCTCCGATCCACCCCCCCGTGCTCCGTTCAACCACCCCCGTGCTCCGTTCCACCCCCCGCGCTCCGATCCACCCCCCCATGCTCCGCTCCCCCCGCCGTGCTCCTCCCCACCCCATCATACTTACCGATCCTGCCGGGGTCCATGGTTAGATGAAAGCTATGACTGGGCAGTTAACTTACAGGGTTACAGTCTGTTTAGAAAGGATCGTAAAAATCGGAGAGGAGGAGGGGTTTGTCTCTATGTAAAGTCTTGTCTAAAGTCCACTTTAACCCCTTCCCGACCCATGACGCCACTTAGGCGTCATGAAAGTCGGTGCCAATCCGACCCATGACGCCTATGTGGCGTCATGGAAAGATCGCGTCCCTGCAGGCCGGGTGAAAGGGTTAACTCCCATTTCACCCGATCTGCAGGGACAGGGGGAGTGGTAGTTTAGCCCAGGGGGGGTGGCTTCACCCCCTCGTGGCTACGATCGCTCTGATTGGCTGTTGAAAGTGAAACTGCCAATCAGAGCGATTTGTAATATTTCACCTATTATAACTGGTGAAATATTACAATCCAGCCATGGCCGATGCTGCAATATCATCGGCCATGGCTGGAAATACTAATGTGCCCCCACCCCACCCCTCCGATCGCCCCCCCAGCCCTCCGATCTGCCCGGTACACTGCCCCGCTCCCCTCCGTCCTGTGCTCCGCTCCCCCCCGTGCTCTTGTCCGCTCACCCCCGTGCTCCAATCACCCCCCCGTGCTCCAATCACCCCCCCTGCACTCCGATCCACCCCCCCCCGGTGCTCCGTTTCACCCCCCGTGCTCCATTCCAGCCCCCCCGTGCTCCGTTCCACGCCCCCGTGCTCCGTTCCACCCCTCCCGCGCTCCGATTACCCCCCCGTGCTCCGATCCCCCCCCCCGTGGTCCACCCCCACCCCATCATACTTACCGATCCAGCCGGGGTCCCGTCCGTCTTCTCCCTGGGCACCGCCATCTTCCAAAATGGCGGGCGCATGCGCAGTGCGCCCGCCGAATCTGCCGGCTGGCAGATTCGCTCCAAAGTGCATTTTGATCACTGAGATAGATTATATCTCAGTGATCAAAATAAAAAAAAAATAATAAATGACCCCCCCCCCCCTTTGTCACCCCCATAGGTAGGGACAATAAAAAAAATAAAGAATTTTTTTTTTCCACTAATGTTAGAATAGGGTTAGGGTTAGGGGTAGGGTTAGGGTTAGGGTTAGGGGTAGGGTTAGGGGTAGGGTTAGGGGTAGGGTTAGGGGTAGGGTTAGGGGTAGGGTTAGGGTTAGGGTTAGGGGTAGGGTTAGGGTTAGGGGTAGGGTTAGGGGTAGGGTTAGGGGTAGGGTTAGGGGTAGGGTTAGGGTTAGGGTTTCGGTATGTGCACACGTATTCTGGTCCTCTGCGGATTTTTCCGCTGCGGATTTGATAAATCCGCAGTGCTAAACCGCTGCGGATTTATGGTGGATTTACCGCGTTTTTTTCTGCGCATTTCACTGCGGTTTTACAACTGCGATTTTCTATTGGAGCAGTTGTAAAACCGCTGCGGAATCCGCACAAAGAAGTGACATGCTGCGGAATGTAAACCGCTGCGTTTCCGTGCAGTTTTTCCGCAGCATGTGTACAGCGATTTTTGTTTCCCGTAGGTTTACATTGAACTGTAAACTCATGGGAAACTGCTGCGGATCCGCAGCGTTTTCCGCAGCGTGTGCACATACCTTTAGAATTAGGCTATGTGCACACGGTGCGGATTTGGCTGCGGATCTGCAGCGGATTGGCCGCTGCGGATTCGCAGCAGTGTTCCATCAGGTTTACAGTACCATGTAAACCTATGGAAAACCAAATCCGCTGTGCCCATGGTGCGGAAAATACCGCGCGGAAACGCTGCGTTGTATTTTCCACAGCATGTCAATTCTTTGTGCGGATTCCGCAGCGTTTTACACCTGTTCCTCAATAGGAATCCGCAGGTGAAATCCGCACAAAAAACACTGGAAATCCGTGGAAAATCCGCAGGTAAAACGCAGTGCCTTTTACCCGCGGATTTTTCAAAAATGGTGCTGAAAAATCTCATACGAATCCTCAACGTGGGCACATAGCCTTAGGGTTAGGGTTGGAATTAGGGTTGTGGTTAGGGGTGTGATTAGGGTTATGGCTACAGTTGGGATTAGGGTTAGGGGTGTGTTGGGGTTAGTGTTGGAGTTAGAATTGAGGGGTTACCACTGTTTAGGCACATCAGGGGTCTCCAAACGCAACATGGTGCCACCATTGATTCCAGCCAATCTCGTATTCAAAAAGTCAAATGGTGCTCCCTCACTTCCGAGCCCTGACGTGTGCCCAAACAGTGGTTTACCCCCACATATGGGGTACCAGCATACTCAGGACAAACTGCGCAACAATTACTGGGGTCCAATTTCTCCTGTTACCCTTGTGAATCTAAAAAAATGCTTGCTAAAACATAATTTTTGAGGAAAGAAAAATGATTTTTTTATTTTCACGGCTCTGCGTTGTAAACGTCTGTGAAGCACTTGGGGGTTCAAAGTGCTCACCACATATCTAGATAAGTTCCTTGGGGGGTCTAGTTTCTAAAATGGGGTCACTTGTGGGGGTTTCTACTGTTTAGGCACACCAGGGGCTCTGCAAACGCAACGTGACACCCGCAGACCATTCCATCAAAGTCTGCATTTCAAAAGTCACTACTTCCCTTCTGAGCCCCGACGTGTGCCCAAACAGTGGTTTACCCCCACTCATGGGGTATCAGCGTACTCAGGAGAAACTGGACAACAACTTTTGGGGTCCAATTTCTCCTGTAACCCTTGGGAAAATAAAAAATTCTGGGCTAAATAATTATTTTTGAGGAAAGAAAACGTATTTATTATTTTCACGGCTCTGCATTATAAACTTCTATGAAGCACTTGGGGGTTCAAAGTGCTCACCACACATCTAGATAAGTTCCTTTCGGGGTCTAGTTTCCAAAATGGGGTCACTTGTGGGGGGTTTCTACTGTTTAGGCACATCAGGGGCTCTGCAAACGCAACGTGACGCCCGCAGAGCATTCCATCAAAGTCTGCATTTCAAAACGTCACTACTTCAATTCCAAGCCCCGGCATGTGCCCAAACAGTAGTTTACCCCCACATATGGGGTATCACCGTACTCAGGAGAAACTGGACAACAAATATTGGGGTCAAATTTCTCCTGTTACCCTTGGGAAAATTAAAAAATTCTGGGCTAAATAATTATTTTTGAGGAAAGAAAACGTATTTATTATTTTCACGGCTCTGCATTATAAACTTCTATGAAGCGCTTGGGGGTTCAAAGTGCTCACCACACATCTAGATAAGTTCCTTTCGGGGTCTAGTTTCCAAAACGGGGTCACTTGTGGGGGGTTTCTACTGTTAAGCCACATCAGGGGCTCTGCAAACGCAACGTGACGCCCACAGAGCATTCCATCAAAGTCTGCATTTCAAAACGTCACTACTTCACTTCCGAGCCTCGGCATGTGCCCAAACAGTGGTTTACCCCCACAAATGGGGTATCAGCGTACTCAGGAGAAATTGGACAACAACTTTTGGGGTCCAATTTCTTCTGTAACTCTTGGGAAAATAAAAAATTCTGGGCTAAATAAATATTTTTGAGGAAAGAAAACGTATTTATTATTTTCACGGCTCTGCATTATAAACTTCTATGAAGCACTTGGGGGTTCAAAGTGCTCACCACACATCTAGATAAGTTCCTTTGGGGGTCTAGTTTCCAAAATGGGGTCACTTGTGGGGGGTTTCTACTGTTAAGCCACATCAGGGGCTCTGCAAACGCAACGTGACGCCCACAGAGCATTCCATCAAAGTCTGCATTTCAAAACGTCACTACTTCAATTCCGAGCCCCGGCATGTGCCCAAACAGTGATTTACCCCCACATATGGGGTATCAGCGTACTCAGGAGAAACTGGACAACAACTTTTGGGGTCAAATTTCTCCTGTTACCCTTGGGAAAATAAAAAATTGCAGGCTAAAAGATCATTTTTGAGAAAATATTTTTTTTTTTTATTTTCATGGCTCTGCATTATAAACTTCTGTGAAGCACTTGGGGGTTCAAAGTCCTCACCACACATCTAGATTAGTTCCTTTGGGGGTCTAGTTTCCAAAATGGGGTCATTTCTGGGGGATCTCCAATGTTTAGGCACACAGGGGCTCTCCAAACGTGACATGGTGTCCGCTAATGATTGGAGCTAATTTTCCATTTAAAAAGCCAAATGGCGTGCCATCCCTTCCGAGCCCTGCCGTGCGCCCAAACAGTGGTTTACCCCCACATATGGGGTATCAGCGTACTCACGACAAACTGGACAACAATATTTGTGGTCCAATTTCTCCTATTATCCTTGGCAAAATAGGAAATTCCAGGCTAAAAATCATTTTTGAGGAAAGAAAAATTATTTTTTATTTTCATGGCTCTGCGTTATAAACTTCTGTGAAGCACCTGGGGGTTTAAAGTGCTCAATATGCATCTAGATAAGTTAATTGGGGGGTCTAGTTTCCAAAATGGGGTCACTTGTGGGGGAGCTCCAATGTTTAGGCACACAGGGGCTCTCCAAACGCGACATGGTGTCCGCTAACAATTGGAGCTAATTTTCCATTCAAAAAGTCAAATGGCGCGCCTTCCCTTCCGAGCCTTACCATGTGCCCAAACAGTGGTTTACCCCCACATATGAGGTATCGACGTACTCGGGAGAAATTGCCCAACAAATTTTATGATCCATTTTATCCTACTGTCCATGTGAAAATGAAAAAATTGAGGCGAAAAGAATTTTTTTGTGAAAAAAAAGTACTTTTTCATTTTTACAGATCAATTTGTGAAGCACCTGAGGGTTTAAAGTGCTCACTAGGCATCTAAATAAGTTCCTTGGGGGGTCTAGTTTCCAAAATGGGGTCACTTGTGGGGGAGCGCCAATGTTTAGGCACACAGGAGCTATCCAAACGTGACATGGTGTCCGCTAACGATGGAAATAATTTTTCATTCAAAAAGTCAAATGGCGCTCCTTCCCTTCCGAGCCTTACCATGTGCCCAAACAGTGGTTTACCCCCACATGTGAGGTATTGGTGTACTCTGGAGAAATTGCCCAACACATTTTAGGATCCATTTTATCCTGTTGCCCATGTGAAAATGAAAAAATTTAGGCTAAAAGAATTTTTTTGTGAAAAAAAAGTACTTTTTCATTTTTACGGATCAATTTGTGAAGCACCTGGGGGTTCAAAGTGCTCTCTACACATCTAGATAAGTTCCTTGGGGCGTCTAGTTTCCAAAATGGGGTCACTTGTGGGGGAGCTCCAATTTTTAGGCACACGGGGGCTCTCCAAACGTGACATGGTGTCCGCTAAAGAGTGGAGCCAATTTTTAATTCAAAAAGTCAAATGGCGCTCCTTCCCTTCCAAGCCCTGCCGTGCGCCCAAACAGTGGTTTACCCCCACATATGAGGTATCAGCGTACTCAGGACAAATTGGACAACAACTTTCGTGGTTCAGTTTCTCCTTTTACCATTGGGAAAATAAAAAAATTGTTGCTAAAAGATAATTTTTGTGACTAAAAAGTTAAATGTTCATTTTTTCCTTCCATGTTGCTTCTGCTGCTGTGAAGCACCTGAAGGGTTAATAATCTTCTTGAATGTGGTTTTGAGTACCTTGAGGGGTGCAGTTTTTAGAATGGTGTCATTTTTGGGTATTTTCAGCCATATAGACCCCTCAAACTGACTTCAAATGTGAGGTGGTCCCTAAAAAAAATGGTTTTGTAAATTTCGTTGGAAAAATGACAAATCGCTGGTCAAATTTTAACCCTTATAACTTCCTAACAAAAAAAAATTTTGTTTCCAAAATTGTGCTGATGTAAAGTAAACATGTGGGAAATGTTATTTATTAACTATTTTGTGTCACATATCTCTCTGGTTTAACAGAATAAAAATTCAAAATGTGAAAATTGCGAAATTTTCAAAATTTTCGCCAAATTTCCGTTTTTATCACAAATAAACGCAGAATTTATTGACCTAAATTTACCACTAACATGAAGCCCAATATGTCACGAAAAAACAATCTCAGAACCGCTAGGATCCGTTGAAGCGTTCCTTAGTTATTACCTCATAAAGGGACACTGGTCAGAATTGCAAAAAACGGCAAGGTCTTTAAGGTCAAAATAGGCTGGGTCATGAAGGGGTTAAGGGAGGATATTAGCGAAGGAAATGAGGATGTCGAGTCCATATGGGTCGAAATTCATGGAGGGAAAAATGGTAACAAAATTCTAATTAGGGTCTGTTACAAACCCCCAAATATAACAGAAACCATGGAAAGTCTACTTCTAAAGCAGATAGATGGAGCTGCAACCCATAATGAGATCCTGGTTATGGGGGACTTTAACTACCCGGATATTAACTGGGAAACAGAAACCTGTGAAACCCATAAAGGCAACAGGTTTCTGCTAATAACCAAGAAAAATTATCTTTCACAATTGGTGCAGAATCCAACCAGAGGAGCAGCACTTTTAGACCTAGTACTATCTAATAGACCTGACAGAATAACAAATCTGCAGGTGGTCGGGCATCTACGAAATAGCGACCACAATATTGTACAGTTTCACCTGTCTTTCACTAGGGGGACTTGTCAGGGAGTCACAAAAACACTGAACTTTAGGAAGGCAAAGTTTGACCAGCTTAGAGATGCCCTTAATCTGGTAGACTGGGACAATATCCTCAGAAATAAGAATACAGATAATAAATGGGAAATGTTTAAGAACATCCTAAATAGGCACTGTAAGCGGTTTATACCTTGTGGGAATAAAAGGACTAGAAATAGGAAAATCCCAATGTGGCTAAACAAAGAAGTAAGACAGGCAATTAACAGTAAAAAGAAAGCATTTGCACTACTAAAGCAGGATGGCACCATTGAAGCTCTAAAAAACTATAGGGAGAAAAATACTTTATCTAAAAAACTAATTAAAGCTGCCAAAAAGGAAACAGAGAAGCACATTGCTAAGGAGAGTAAAACTAATCCCAAACTGTTCTTCAACTATATCAATAGTAAAAGAATAAAAACTGAAAATGTAGGCCCCTTAAAAAATAGTGAGGAAAGAATGGTTGTAGATGACGAGGAAAAAGCTAACATATTAAACACCTTCTTCTCCACGGTATTCACGGTGGAAAATGAAATGCTAGGTGAAATCCCAAGAAACAATGAAAACCCTATATTAAGGGTCACCAATCTAACCCAAGAAGAGGTGCGAAACCGGCTAAATAAGATTAAAATAGATAAATCTCCGGGTCCGGATGGCATACACCCACGAGTACTAAGAGAACTAAGTAATGTAATAGATAAACCATTATTTCTTATTTTTAGGGACTCTATAGCGACAGGGTCTGTTCCACAGGATTGGCGCATAGCAAATGTGGTGCCAATATTCAAAAAGGGCTCTAAAAGTGAACCTGGAAATTATAGGCCAGTAAGTCTAACCTCTATTGTTGGTAAAATATTTGAAGGGTTTCTGAGGGATGTTATTCTGGATTATCTCAATGAGAATAAATGTTTAACTCCATATCAGCATGGGTTTATGAGAAATCGCTCCTGTCAAACCAATCTAATCAGTTTTTATGAAGAGGTAAGCTATAGGCTGGACCACGGTGAGTCATTGGACGTGGTATATCTCGATTTTTCCAAAGCGTTTGATACCGTGCCGCACAAGAGGTTGGTACACAAAATGAGAATGCTTGGTCTGGGGGAAAATGTGTGTAAATGGGTTAGTAACTGGCTTAGTGATAGAAAGCAGAGGATGGTTATAAATGGTATAGTCTCTAACTGGGTCTCTGTGACCAGTGGGGTACCGCAGGGGTCGGTATTGGGACCTGTTCTCTTCAACATATTCATTAATGATCTGGTAGAAGGTTTACACAGTAAAATATCGATATTTGCAGATGATACAAAACTATGTAAAGCAGTTAATACAAGAGAAGATAGTATTCTGCTACAGATGGATCTGGATAAGTTGGAAACTTGGGCTGAGAGGTGGCAGATGAGGTTTAACAATGATAAATGTAAGGTTATACACATGGGAAGAAGGAATCAATATCACCATTACACACTGAACGGGAAACCACTGGGTAAATCTGACAGGGAGAAGGACTTGGGGATCCTAGTTAATGATAAACTTACCTGGAGCAGCCAGTGCCAGGCAGCAGCTGCCAAGGCAAACAGGATCATGGGGTGCATTAAAAGAGGTCTGGATACACATGATGAGAGCATTATACTGCCTCTGTACAAATCCCTAGTAAGACCGCACATGGAGTACTGTGTCCAGTTTTGGGCACCGGTGCTCAGGAAGGAGTCACCTGGCCCTGTACCTCAATGGACTGTCATCTTCCTAAGCTTGCTGTTATTACCTCCTCTCTGTGCATGCCGCAGGTTAGGATAGTCGGCCATGGAAGCTCTGAAGTCGCAGCTGCTCTTATCTTGGCAAGTCAGCGGAAGGGTGAGACTCTAATTTTGCATCATCTTGGGTATTTTGCTAGGACAGTTCTATGTGTTATTCACCTGTTTTATGGTTCAATAAAGTATTGCTACACTGTTATACCCTCACCATGTTGTCTGAGTAACGTTGCGCCCATGGTGAAAGGAGAGCAAGCGTTCGGTGGGATGATCGCTGGTCCATGCGGTTTCGACTAATTGACCAGGGCACCTGCTGAACCTCTGTGTCTCCACAATGTGTCTTATGCTTTTTGCATGTTTTTTTCTTTTTCCAAGAGTTGTTGGTGCCAATTTACTCTTGAAACATTTTAATATTTTTCTTTGTGTGTTTTTCTCGTATTATAGGAAAGCCTAAGGCCAGAAATAAACCCCATAAAACACTGTACATGGAGACTTTGGAGTCAAAACATTTCTGTCTACAGTATTTGTGCAAACTAAAAATCTTTTATAATAGCTTCAAACTTCTGTGTGTGAATCAGACCTGAGATCTAACGTGATAGAAGATTACAGTGCGGGGAAGACGGGAAACCTTCATATAGACGGCCGGGGGTGATGGAGTCAGTGACGGACTCTGGACAAATATGTTTCTAGAGCCGTAGTAGAAGATGAAGATGTCGTCCTCATCATGAAGTAGTTATTTCTCTTGTCACGTGTAATGAATATCTCCTGCAGTATTGCTAATGCCGATTCCAGTGTCGGTAAATGAGATGAGAATTGGGCTTCTTTCACACTTCCGTCGGTATGTGCCCGCCGCCAAGCGTCGGCGGGACGTACCGACGGAAGTGTGTGCAATTTTGACAGACGTGAGCAGCGGACGCAGTGTTTCAACGCGTTCGCTGCTCAATGTTAAGGCCTGGGGAGGAGGGGGCGGAGTTCAGGCCGCGCATGCGCGGTAGGAAATGCAGGACCCGACGTGTGAAAAAATGTTCCCTTTAACGTTTTTTCGTAATGACGGGCCGCCAAATACCGACGCATCCAGTGCACGACGTATGGAAGTTGTGTCCATACGTCGGGATGCGTCGGTAATGCAAGTCTATGTGAAAAAAAAAACACATCCTGCGGGCAACTTTGCAGGATGCATTTTTTTCACAGAACGACGCATTGCGATGTGCACACTCCGACGGAAGTGTGAAAAAGGCCTTAGTGTTATGGAAGATGAGTCTATGAGAAACTTATTCAGCTGCCGACTCCGAGGAAGAAACTGCTTGTTGTCTGTGGCCTAAATATATAGGTTTTATTAGTAGATGTAAAGAAGAAAACAAAATACTGTAAAATAATAAATCTCCACGTTTCCCTTATTATCCCCAGTAATTGTATTATTACACAGGATTTTTATGATGTTACATCGGCTCATCTTCTTCTCATTCAGGTCTCTACAATATCGGATCCTCTCAGTGAAGATCTTCTATATAAGAGAATTTTCCTGATTTACAAATCAAAGATGGATATGGACAGAGACAAGATGGCGGAGAGGATATTACACCTCACCCTAGAGATCGTCTTCCGGCTTACTGGAGAGGTGAGAGTTTCTGCTGATGTCACATTTCATCAGGACCAGACTGGCCATCTGGCAATTCTGGCAAATGCCAGAAGGGCCTGTCTGGTCATGGGCTGCCTTGTCTGCTACGTTGGTAGCATAATCGGTGTTCTCAAGACACCCATACTGTTAAGAGTTGTGACAGAGCACAAAGTCACTGACTTCGTCACTTAGCCCAGCAGGCCATGGGTATCATTCGAAATTTTGGTCTTGTAGTAAATTTTCCTTTCCTCCATCCAGGGTAATATTAGTGAGATATCCCCATCTGGTACTTGGGGACAGGAACAGCATGGGCCTGTGTTATTTCAAATGCCAGGGCTGAATTTCAGTTCCAGTCCGTACCTGCATTACATTCTTAACTATAGGAATAACAGACAGAACTGGAGAGGTGAGGCGTCTGGAAATGTCTGTAGTGAGATTTATTAATGTGTCTCTCCATAACCAGGATTACACAGTAGTGAAGAAGACCTCTAGTGAGCGCTGTCAGGACCCTGTGTCTGAGGGATGGGGAAGACCCCTGAGCCCAATCACGGGGCCTCCACATCACCCCCTGATACATGAGGACATCAATGACCAGAAGATCCTAGAACTCACCTACAAGATGATTGAGCTGCTGGCTGGAGAGGTGACACTGCTGGGAATGCTGGGATAATATACAGTAAGAAGGGATCAGGGGGATGACGGTATCATTGTATGTGTCAGGTTCCTATAAGGTGTCAGGATGTCGCCGTCTATTTCTCCATGGAGGAGTGGGAGTATTTAGAAGGACACAAAGATCTGTACAAGGACGTCATGATGGAGGTTCCCAAGCCCCTCACATCATCAGGTAATAGACAGGACTAAATACACATGGCCTATAATTATCTGTATGTAAAATATTAAGTCCCTGTATGTGTTTCTTCCAGATCTATCCAGCAAGAGGACATCAGACAGATGTCCCCGTCCTTTTCTTCCCCAGGACTGTAAACAAGGAGATCCCAATGTTCCTCAGGATCATCAGGTAGATGAAGAAATGGTATCATGAGATCTCAAGGAAAAAAAAGTTGTTGTTCCAGCGTCTGGAAAAATAGTTCTTTCTTTATTTTAAGTCCTTTAAAAATTTACAAAGATTACAAAGGTTGCATAGGTTTTCCTTATGCATATTATCTGGTGTGGATCCACCTGGTTCTGTGCAAGCTGGACTTCAACTACTAGGTGAGCTGGCTTTTTCTTACTATATATGAAGTCATGAGATGTCCCTTGTGATGTGTAGATGGCTGTGATGGTCTTGTACTCAGTCTTGTTTTACCCACTGTGACGTTGCGCTTACTGCATGTGTAGGGGGACACTCGCTTGGCACGGGATCCAAGCACTCAAGCACGTTTTTTAAACACAAAAACAGTGCATACGGTTTATTTCCTACAGCATAAACAGCACCGTAAGGCAGGTTACAAATCATTGGCTTACACATAGTCCGTTACTTCATCATTAGCTTGCATCATTAATCTGCGGCAACTAAACACGCTGGTCCTCTCCTGACCAGTTGCCATGGGTTACCACACAGTCTATTGAGTTACCTTACGGGAGCTCCTACTCCACCTGCTGACTCCTTGTCAGTCCTCTCTCCTGGGGAAAGCTGACTCACAGGGATCACCAACTTGCCTGGTAGGCACACCTCAGTCAGTCCAGACCCACCGAAGGACGGTAGCTTCCCCAACACAGACCGTCCAGGTCCACGGTCTCTCAGGTGCTCCAGGAAGACTCCACTCACAGGAGCTTCCAACACAGACCGTCCAGGACCACGATCACACTATACTCATCAGGACGTCCATCCCACCTGGGACCATCCAACTCAGAGGCATGTAGCCTGTCCAGGTGCTATTCAGGACTTCGTCCGACATCCCAGGCCATCAGGTCCAAAGCCCCACCATGGGCTATTCAGGGAGATAGCACTCTCAAACACATAGGCTCTCCAGAACCTTCAGAACAGACCATTCCGATCCATACTCAGAGACCATACAGGAACCTGTGACCCACACACTGGTCACATTATCAAGCTGTAGCCACTCCCCTAGATGGGAGTGTGTGTGTGGCTAGTTTGACCCGCCCATCTCTCATAACTATCCCTGCCAGCCTCCCTTCATAATTATACAAACACAACACAGTTACTTGTGGCACTACAGGTCCCAGAACATCCTTACCTCAGGCTGACAGTGCAGAGTATCTTCCTCTGTGATACACATACCGGCCATTCACAATACTGCCGGGTTTTGACTCATTACCACCATTATGCCTGCAATTGCCATGCATTCCCATGGCCTCAATACGCCTCCATGCGTATTCCGGGAAGACCATGCAACGCCCCTTATCTGTAACAGGGGTCTCTGCATCACACCACCATTATTATACAGTTAGGTCCATATATATTTGGACAGAGACAACATTTTTCTAATTTTGGTTATAGACATTACCACAATGCATTTTAAACAAAACAATTCAGATGCAGTTGAAGTTCAGACTTTCAGCTTTCATTTGAGGGTATCCACATTAAAATTGGATGAAGGGTTTAGGAGTTTCAGCTCCTTAACATGTGCCACCCTGTTTTTAAAGGGACCAAAAGTAATTGGACAGAGTCAATAATTTTAAATTAAATGTTCATTTTTAGTACTTGGGTTGAAAACCCTTTGTTGGCAATGACTGCCTGAAGTGTTGAACTCATGGACATCACCAGATGCTGTGTTTCATTCTTTTTGAAGCTCTGCCAGGCCTTCACTGTGGTGGTTTTCAGTTGCTGTTTGTTCGTGGGCCTTTCTGTCTGAAGTTTAGTCTTTAACAAGTGAAATGCATGCTCAATTGGGTTGAGATCAGGTGACTGACTTGGCCATTCAAGAATATTCCACTTCTTTGCTTTAATAAACTCCTGGGTTGCTTTGGCTTTATGTTTTGGGTCATTGTCCATCTGTAGTATGAAACGACGACCAATCAGTTTGGCTGCATTTGGCTGGATCTGAGCACACAGTATGGCTCTGAATACCTCAGAATTCATTCGGCTGCTTCTGTCCTGTGTCACATCATCAATAAACACTAGTGACCCAGTGCCACCGGCAGTCATGCATGCCCAAGCCATCACACTGCCTCTTCCATGTTTTACAGATGATGTGGTATGCTTTGGATCATGAGCTGTACCACGCCTTTGCCATACTTTTCTCTTTCCATCATTCTGGTAGAGGTTGATGTTGGTTTCATCTGTCCAAAGAATGTTCTTCCAGAACTGTGCTGGCTTTTTTATATGTTTTTTAGCAAAGTCCAGTCTAGCCTTTTTATTCTTGATGCTTATGAGTGGCTTGCACCGTGAAGTGAACCCTCTGTATTTACTTTCATGCAGTCTTCTCTTTATGGTAGATTTGGATATTGATATGCCTACCTCCTGGAGAGTGTTGTTCACTTGGTTGGCTGTTGTGAAGGGGTTTCTCTTCACCATGGAGATTATTCTGCGATCATCCACTACTGTTGTCTTCTGTGGGCACCCAGGTCTTTTTGCATTGATGAGTTCACCAGTGCTTTCTTTCTTTCTCAGGATGTACCAAACTGTAGATTTTGCCACTCCTAATATTGTAGCAATTTCTCGGATGGGTTTTTTCTGTTTTCGCAGCTTAAGGATGGCTTGTTTCACCTGCATGGAGAGCTCCTTTGACCACGTTTACTTCCCAGCAAAACCTTCCAAATGCAAGCACCACACCTCAAATCAACTCCAGGCCTTTTATCTGCTTAATTGAGAATTACATAACGAAGGGATTGCCCACACCTGTCCATGAAATAGCCTTGGAGTCAATTGTCCAATTACTTTTGGTCCCTTTAAAAACAGGGTGGCACATGTTATGGAGCTGAAGCTCCTAAACCCTTCATCCAATTTTAATGTGGATACCCTCAAATGAAAGCTGAAAGTCTGAACTTCAACTGCATCTGAATTGTTTTGTTTAAAATTCATTGTGGTAATGTCTATAACCAAAATTAGAAAAATGTTGTCTCTGTCCAAATATATATGGACCTAACTGTATGTTTATACTTGTGTAAAGAGAACGAGAATTAGAGACAATTATGTAGGTGATACTGTGACTGCTATATATGTTATATAGGAGATACTCCGGCTAAACACAGCAGTCTATATACAGTATACAGTTGTTACTGTAACTGCTTTATATACATGATACAGGTGATACTGTGACTGCTGTATCTCTCTCTCTCTCTCTCTCTATATATATATATATATAAAGGTGAGTGTATGTATGTGTGTGTATGTATCAAGCTATGCCCACTCTACATGGCCCCACCCACTCTGCATAGCCACACTCACTCCACAAGCCAAGCCCTGTCCACATGGCCCACGCGTAGAGACACATTCACCTCGAAAGCCACCCTGCAAAACTCACCGGCTGCGACGTCCCAGCTGCTGCAAGCTACAATTAGGCCCGCCGCCATCAGAGTATCAGTACGTAGCAGGCACAGGCCACATCTACGTCCGTCGTGTCTAGAATGGAGTTGCTCTTGTGAGGCATGACGTCAAGGGAAAGGGAAGAGCCTCATGGATTACACCACTGTGCTTATAATAGAAAGTTGCTGTGCACGTGTGAGGAGAAGAGAGGAGTGAGGTGAAAATGAGAGGAGTGGTGGGAAAATGAGAGAAATTAGGTGCTGCTGCAGTATGAGGCTGTGTATACGTAAGGCCACATTCACACGTTCAGTATTTGGTCAGTATTTTACCTCAGTATTTACACACATGGTCAAAATTGTTGGTACCCTTCATTTAATGACAGAAAAACCCACAATGGTCATATAAATAACTTGAATCTGACAAAAGTAATCATAAATTAGAAATCTGTGAAAATGAACAAATGAAAGTCAGACATTGCTTTTCAACCATGCTTCCACAGAATTTAAAAAAAAAATAAAACTCATGAAATAAGCCTGGACAGAAATGATGGTACCCTTAACTTAATATTTTGTTGCACAACCTTTTGAGGCAATCACTGCATTCAAATGATTCCTGTAACTGTCAATGAGACTTCTGCACCTCTCGACAGGTGTTTTGGCCCACTCCTCAAGAGCAAACTGCTCCAGTTGTCTTGTGTTTGAAGGTTGCTTTTTCCAGATGTCATGTTTCAGCTCCTTACAAAGATGCTCAATAGGATTTAGGTCAGGGCTCATAAAAGGCCACTTCAGAATAGTCCAATGTTTTCCTCTTAGCCATTCTTGGGTGTTTTCAGTTGTGTGTTTTGGGTCATGTTACAAGACCCATGACCTGTGACTGAGACCAAGCGTTCTGACACTGGGCAGCACATTTCTCTTTAGAATCCCTTGATAGTCTTGAGATTTCATTGTACCCTGTACAAATTCTAGACACCATGTGCCAGATGCAGTAAAGCAGCCCCAGAACATAACAGAGCATTCTCCATGTTTCACAGTAGGAACAGTTTTCTTTTCTTGATATGCTTCATTTTTCCGTCTATGATCATAGAGGTGATGTGCCTTGCCAAAAAGTTCAATTTTTGTCTCATCTATCCATATGACATTCTCCCAGAAGCTTTGTGGCTTGTCCAAATGTAGTTTGGCAAATTCCAGTCTGGCTTTCTTATGATTTATCTCCAACAATGGTGTCCTCCTTGGTTGTCTCCCATGAAGTCCACTTTGGCTCATACAACGACAGATGGTGCGATCTGACACTGATGTTCCTTTAGCTTGAAGTTCAACTTTACTTTGTAAGTTTTTCTGGGCTCTTTTGTTATCATTTGTTTTATCCGTCTCTTTGATTTGTCATCAATTTTTCTCCTGCGGCCATGTCCAGGGAGGTTGGTTACAGTCCCATGGACTCATACGCTTTCAGATACCCTATACTTATCACTGTCCCCAATCTCCTCTTTTTCCTGTCCTCATCTGACTGTAGATCACTAAAATGACACTCTTAGAAGCAGCCTTACCAAGTAGTTCCCCTCACCCTCAGAACCTCCAAACAGAGTAAAACAGCCCTGGCTCACATCGCAAACCCGATTTCTCCAGCAATGCTCTAGGTGTGCTGAACGCTTATGGAGGAAAACTTGCACCTTTTTGACACCTTTCACTCCCTCCTCAGGCCAAAAGCACAAGTCTCTATCACAGACATTTGTGCTGATGACCTAGCCTCCCACTTTATAGAGAAAATAGATAATATCCGTCAGGAAATCCGCTCCCAGCCGCCAAGTGCAGTGACTCCCATCCCTCCCTGCATTTCCCTTGGCTCACTTTCCACATTCGATCCCATCACAGAAGAAATTTCCAGGTTCCTCTCTTCTTCTCATCCGACTACATGCACTACTGACCCCATTCCCTCTCATCTCCTCCAGTCTCACCAGTCGTCACAACTTGTCTAACTAAAATCTTTAATCTCTCCCTCTCCTCTGGAATTTTCCCCTCCTCCAAACACTCTATCATTACTCCATTACTAAAGAAACCCGCCCTCGACCCATCCTTAACAAACTACAGACCAGTCTCCAATCTCCCTTTCATCTCTAAACTCTTGGAGCACCTGATCTACTCCCGCCGTGCCTGTTACCTCTCCAGTCATTCCCTCCTAGACCCTTCACAGTCCAGTTTCCGCCCCATACATTCGACAGAAACTGCACTCATCAAGGTGACCAACGACCTTCTGACAGCAAAATGTAATGGTGGCCACTCTCTGCTCATTGTTCTTGACCTTTCTGCAGCTTTTGACACTGTTGATCACCCTCTCATACTCTCTAGGCTCCAGTCACTAGGCATTAAGGACACTGATCTCTCCTGGTTCTCTTCCTATCTTTCTGACCACTCCTTCAGTGTTCTGTTTGCTGGCTCCACTTCATCTCCTCTTCCTCTCACTGTTGGGGTACCTCAGCGCTCAGTCCTTGGCCCCCTTCTCCTCCCTCTACACAGCCCCAATTGGACAGACCATCAGCAGATATGGCTTTCAGTACCATCTTTATGCTGATGACACACAACTATACATGTCATCCCCTGACCTTATCCCTGCTGTACTACAGAACCCCAGTGACTGTCTGTCTGCAGTCTCCAACATTATGTCTGCTCTCTATCTGAAACTCTACCTCTCCAAAACTGAACTACTTCTGCTCCCGATATCTACTATCCTCCCTAAATCTGACATTTCCCTCTCCATGGGTGGTGCCATAATAACACCCTGGCAGCAGGCACGTTGTCTGGGTGTTATGTTTGACTCTTATCTCTCCTTCACATCCCATATACAATCTCTTGCCTGCTCTTGCCGCTTCCACCTAAAGAACATCTCTAGAATCCGCCCTTTTCTCACCATGGAAACAATAAAAACCTTCACTGTCGCCTTGATACTCTCCCACCTGGACCCCTGCAATTATCTATTAATTAGCCTCCCCCTTACTCGACTTTCTCCTCTCCAGTCTATCCTAAATGCAGCGTCCAGGGTTGTCCATCTAGCTAATCAGTATTCAGATGTGTCTGCTCTTCACCAGTCATTACACTGGCTGCCCATTCATTATAGAATCCAATTCAAAGTACTTGTGCTCACCCACAAAGCTCTCCACAGTGCGGCACCCTCATACATCTCCTCCCTCATTTCGGTCTATCGGCCTAACCGACCACTGCGCTCTGCAAACGAGTTTCGACTAACCTCTGCACTATTCCGTACTTCCCACTCGCGTCTCCAAGACTTCTCCCATGCTGCGCCAATCCTCTGGAATGCTCTACTCCAAGATATTAGGACTAGGGTTGAGCGAAACGGATTGTTCATTTTCAAAAGTCGCCGACTTTTGGCAAAGTCGGGTTTCATGAAACCCGACCCGACCCCTGTGTGGGGTCGGCCATGCGGTACGTGACTTTCGCGCCAAAATCGCGTTTCAATTACGCTAAAAGCGCCATTTCTCAGCCAATGAAGGTGGACGCAGAGTGTGGGCAGCGTGATGACATAGGTCCTGGTCCCCACCATCTTAGAGAAGGGCATTGCAGTGATTGGCTTGCTGTCTGCGGCATCACAGGGGCTATAAAGAGGCGTTCCCGCCGACCGCCATCTTACTGCTGCTGATCTGAGCATAGGGAGAGGTTGCTGCCGCTTCGTCAGAAGCAGGGATAGCGTTAGGCAGGGTCCATTAACCACCAAACCGCTTGTGCTGTAGCGATTTCCACTGTCCAACACCACCTTTTGTTTGCAGGGACAGTGGAAGCTACATTTTTTTTTCCTCAGCGCTGTAGCTCATTGGGCTGCCCTAGAAGGCTCCCTGATAGCTGCATTGCTGTGTGTACGCCGCTGTGCAAACCAACTGCTTTTTTCAAAGCACAAATCCTCTTGTTCCTTCCTTTCTGCACAGCTATCTTTTTTGTTTGTCCACACTTTTTATTTAATTTGTGCATCAGTCCACTCCTTATTGCTGCCTGCCATCCCTGGCTGAGATTACTGCAGGGAGATAGTAATTGTAGGACAGTCCCTTTTTTTTTTTTTTTTTTTAAATTCTCCCTACAAAAAATAAGTTGTGGGAGATTAAGATTGGTATTTCTGCTAGAGTGCCATCCCTGTATGTGCCATTTCTCTCACATAGTGGGCCATAGAAAGCCTTTTTTTTTTTTTGGGGGGGGGGGGGTTTATAAATTCTCCCAGAAAAAAAAAACAGTGAGAGATTAATATTGGCCTTTGGGCTTGTGTGCCAGTCCTGAGTGTGCCATCTCTCTCAAATAGTGGGCCATAGAAAGCTTATTTATTTATTTTTTATTTGGTTTCTAAATTCTCCCAGAAAAATTTTTAAAAAAATCAGTCAGAGATTAATATTGGCCTTTTTGCTTGTGTGCCAGTCCTGACTCCTGAGTGCGCCATCTCTCTCTCAAATAGTGGGCCATAGAAAGCCTATTTTTTTTTTTATTTGGTTACTAAATTCTCCCTGAAAAAATAAAAAAAAAATCAGTGGGACATTAATATTGGCCTTTCTGCTTGTGTGCCAGTCCTGAGTGTGCCATCTCTCTCTCTCAAATAGTGGGCCATAGAAAGCCTATTTATTTTTTTTTATTTGGTTTCTAAATTCTCCCTGAAAAAATAAAAAAAAATCAGTGGGAGATTAATATTGGCCTTTCTGCTTGTGTGCCAGTCCTGAGTGTGCCATCTCTCTCTCTCAAATAGTGGGCCATAGAAAGCCTATTTATTTTTTTTTATTTGGTTTCTAAATTCTCCCTGAAAAAATAAAAAAAAATTAGTGGGAGATTAATATTGGCCTCTCTGCTTGTGTGCCACTCCTGACTTCTGAGTGTGCCATCTCTCTCTCAAATAGTGGGCCATAGAAAGCCTTTTTTTTTATTTGGTTTCTAAATTCTCCCTGAAAAAATAAAAAAAAATCAGTGTGAGATTAATATTGGCCTTTCTGCTTGTGTGCCAGTCCTGACTCATGAGTGTGCCATCTCTCAAATAGTGGGCCATAGAAAGCCTATTTATTTATTTTTTATTTGGTTTCTAAATTCTCCCTGAAAAAAAAAAATCAGTGGGAGATTAATATTGGCCTTTCTGCTTGTGTGCCAGTCCTGAGTGTGCCATCTCTCTCTCTCAAATAGTGGGCCATAGAAAGCCTATTTATTTTTTTTTATTTGGTTTCTAAATTCTCCTTGAAAAAAATAAAAAAATTATCAGTCGGAGATTAATATTGGCCTTTCTGCTTGTGTGCCAGTCCTGACTCCTGAGTGTGCCATCTCTCTCTCAAATAGTGGGCCATAGAAAGCCTATTTATTTTTTTTTATTTGGTTTCTAAATTCTACCTGAAAAAATAAAAGAAAAATCAGTGGGAGATTAATATTGGCCTTTCTGCTTGTGTGCCAGTCCTAAGTGTGCCATCTCTCTCTCTCAAATAGTGGGCCATAGAAAGCCTATTAATTTTTTTTTATTTGGTTTCTAATTTCTCCCTGAAAAAATAAAAAAAAAATCAGTGGGAGATTAATTTTGGCCTTTCTGCTTGTGTGCCAGTCCTGAGTGTGCCATCTCTCTCTCTCAAATAGTGGGCTATAAAAAAAAACCTTTTTTTATATTTGGTTTCTAAATTCTCCCTGAAAAAATTAAAAAAAAATCAGTGGGAGATTAATATTGGCCTTTCTGCTTGTGTGCCAGTCCTGACTCCTGAGTGTGCCATCTCTCTCTCAAATAGTGGGCCATAGAAAGCCTATTTATTTTTTTTTATTTGGTTTCTAAATTCTCCCTGAAAAAAATTTAAAAAAAATCAGTGGGAGATTAATATTGACCTTTCTGCTTGTGTGCCAGTCCTGAGTGTGCCATCTCTCTCTCTCAAATAGTGGGCCATAGAAAGCCTATTTATTTGTTAGGACTGGCGGAACGCACCAAGAAAGGTGATATAGATGCGTTCGCAGTCCGGGGTCCACCGTGCAGGTAAAAACCTGCTGCTAGTAAATACAGACTATATGGCGGTACACTAAAGTATATACACGTGGGTTCAACCTCACCCAGCGTGAAGGGAGCAATCCTGTTGCGTCACAGGATCGCGGTACCGCACCTAAAGCGCGAGCGAGTAGTCAGCGAACTTAACCCCAACTGGGATTGAAGTCCGATTAGACCCTTGCTGGCACTACACCACAACTGGGTGTGTAAGGAAACTAAGTATAAATATATAAATGCACAGGAGTGCGAGCAATGCCGCACTGATGGACGCCACCAACCACACTGGCTTGGGTATGGAAAGCGCAAGGCAAGCGCACGGCGCCGTACAGGCGGACACAGCAAGAGGACGCTGTAATGTGTGAATCGTGCTGTAGGATAAGTCGGGCGCTAGATAGCAAACATACACCTTCCGCGAACAGACATTCAATAGGGAGGGTTATTTAAAGAGCGACTTTCACTCACAACATACACACATATAACATTATGAGACAATACTAGTGCATGGCCGTGCGGTCATGCGCAGTTTATATAGTTGCAGCACAGGAAGTGGCTACAGCACTTTTGCCCTTCCAAGACCTGCCAAGAGGACCAATGGAATGTGCTGCAGAGCCTGAGCACATGACCCTCGATCTCCAACGGGAGATCTTACCCTGGGCATGCTCAGTACGTGCAGACAAGGACTTAGTCCCAGAGAAGTCCGCTCGCTGCTGACCAGCACTGACTTTAATGGCAGAGACTGGAGAAGCAGCAGCAACTCTTCGCACAGAGTCAGACTGAGCGAGACGCTGGGATCGACGTCCCTGCTGAGCAGACTCCACTGCGGCTGGAGGAGAATGGGAGACCGCAGCAGAGACGGATCGAGATTCCCCCTGTGCAGCAGAGGAAACTCGACTCCTAACATTACCCCCCCCTCCTAGGGCCCCCCCCCCTCCTTGGGCCTCGCTATGTTCGAAGGCAGCAATGAGCTGCGGAGCCCGAATGTGCTCAACAGGCTCCCAGGACCTGTCCTCGGGGCCATAACCCTTCCAGTCTACCAAATAAAATTTTTTACCACGCACCACCTTGCACCCCAAAATAGCGTTCACCTCATAATCGTCCGTAGACGAACCCGATGTCCCAGCAGATGACTCGGAAAACCGGGACATATACACGGGTTTCAAGAGGGACACATGAAAGGTGTCGGTGATACCCAGTCGTGGCGGAAGGGCCAAACGATAGACCACAGGATTAACCTGCTCGAGGACCTTGAATGGGCCCAAGTAGCGAGGAGCAAATTTAGTGGACTCAACTCGCAGCCTGATGTTACGGGCGGAGAGCCACACCAAGTCGCCAGGAGCAAAGGTCGGAGCGGGGCGCCGATGAGCATTGGCGGTGGACCTCATTCTCTCCTTAGAGGCCCGAATGGCATCCTGAGTGCGGTCCCAAATATCCCGTGCCTCCACAGCCCAGTCTGCCACCCTGGAGTCGGCGGAAGACACGGGCATAGGCACAGGTACCCGTGGATGCTGACCATAGTTGAGGAGGAATGGGGTTTGTCCAGTGGAGTCGGCTATGGCGTTGTTCAGTGCAAACTCTGCCCATGATAGCAAGGATGCCCAGTCATCCTGCCTGGCTGAAACAAAATGTCGCAGGTATGTGACCAAGGTCTGGTTGGCCCTCTCTACCAACCCATTCGTCTCGGGATGATAAGCGGAAGAGATAATCAACTCAATACTGAGAAGACGACAGAGCTCTCTCCAGAACCGAGACGCAAACTGGGGACCCCGGTCACTGACAATTTTGTCTGGCATACCATGCAGGCGGAAGATATGTCTAATGAACAACGCTGCCAAGGCCCGTGCAGAAGGTAACCGCGGCAGCGGCACCAAATGCACCATTTTTGAGAAATGATCGGTGATGACCCAAATGATGGTACAGCCGCGAGACTTGGGCAAACCCACAACAAAGTCCATCCCGACCATCTCCCAGGGCCTATCTGCCACCGGCAAGGGATAGAGCAAACCAGCTGGCCTTTGACGCGGAGATTTATTTTTGGCGCAGGAGACACACGCCAGAACATAATCCCTGACATCCCGGACCATATGCGGCCACCAGTACGTCCTCGCCAGTAGCTCAGATGTCCTCTTTGTCCCAAAGTGTCCACCCACCCTGGACGAATGAGCCCAAGAGAGAACCTCCAGTCGCAAATTAATGGGCACAAAAGTCTTGCCCGGAGGCACAGACTCTAGCGAAACTGGCGCCACGGTTCTCAGGCTCTCGGAAGGGACAATAAGCCGAGGCTCCTCTTCCTCCTCCTCAGTTGACATAAGGGAGCGAGAGAGAGCATCAGCACGGATATTCTTCTCCCCGGCGAGATAATGAAGGGAAAAGTGGAAAAGTGGAACCGGGAGAAGAACAGGGACCATCTGGCCTGGCGAGAATTTAGCCGCTGGGCTGTCTGCAAATAGACCAAATTTTTGTGGTCCGTGTAAACTTGGAAGGGAAACCACGCACCTTCCAGAAGGTGTCTCCACTCCGAAAAGGCCAACTTCATTGCTAGCAACTCCCTGTCCCCGATGGAGTAGTTCCTCTCCGCTGGCGTGAAGGTCTTGGAGAAGAAGAAGCATGGATGCTTCCGACCTTGAGCATCCTTTTGGTAGAGGACTGCTCCAGCACCAACGGACGAGGCATCCACCTCCATTAGGAATGGCTTATCCACATCGGGACGATGTAAGATGGGAGCGCTAGCAAAGTGGGACTTAATAGAAGTGAAGGCCTTGGAGACCACTTCCGACCACAATTTGGGATTCGCTCCCTTCTTGGTGAGGGCTACCAAGGGAGCTACCAGAGTTGAGAAGTGGGGAATGAACTGGCGGTAATAGTTTATGAACCCCATAAAGCGCTGCACCGCTTTAAGAGAATGGGGCTCTTGCCAGTCCATCACAGCCTGTAGTTTGGCAGGATCCATAGCCAATCCCTGGGCGGAGATGATATAGCCCAGGAAAGGTAAGGACTCCTGCTCAAACACACACTTCTCCAACTTTGCATAAAGAGAGTTTGCCCGTAGGAGGTCGAAGACTCTGCCAACATCTCTCCGGTGGGAGTCAATATCTGGAGAAAAGATGAGAATATCATCCAGATAGACTACAACCGAGGTGGAAAGCATATCCCGGAAGATGTCGTTGACAAAGTCTTGGAAAACGGCAGGTGCATTACAGAGCCCGAAGGGCATCACCAGATACTCATAGTGCCCATCTCTGGTGTTAAATGCCGTTTTCCACTCGTCCCCCTCACGGATGCGAATCAGGTTATAAGCACCCCGCAGATCTAGTTTAGTAAACACTCTAGCTCCCCGAAGCCTATCGAAAAGCTCAGATATCAACGGCAAAGGGTACTTGTTCTTAACTGTGATAGCATTAAGACCCCTGTAGTCTATTCATGGACGTAGTTCTCCATTCTTCTTCTGCACGAAAAAGAACCCTGCCCCAGCAGGTGACACTGACTTCCTGATGAACCCTCTTGCCAGATTCTCTTGTATGTACTGAGACATTGCCTCCGTTTCCGGGAGAGATAATGGATAGACTCGACCCCGGGGAGGCTCAGCACCAGGCAAGAGATCAATAGGACAGTCATAGGGGCGATGGGGCGGAAGAGTCTCCGCTGCCTTTTTGGAGAACACGTCTGCATAAGACCAATATTGCTTGGGGAGAGAGGAGAGATCTGCGGGTACCTCTGTAGTAGTAACCTGAACGCACTCTCGATGACACCTGTTCCCACAAGATTCACCCCATCCCAGAATTCTGCCTGAGGACCACTCGAAGTGAGGAGAGTGGTACCGTAACCAAGGTATCCCCAACAGGACCTCATCAATTCCCTCAGGAATGACGAGTAGAGATATAATCTCCTGATGAGATGGTGACATGGACAGAGTAAAAGGGATAGTTTGATGTGTAATCTGTGTGGGCAGTGTCGACCCATTCACCACTCGTACCGTTACTGGTTGAGATAGCATGACCAGAGGAATTGCGTGACGTTGGGCGAAGGCTGAAGACATAAAATTGCCCTCCGCCCCAGAATCCACGCAGAGTTCCACCGAGTGAGAGGATGAGCCCAATGTTATTGTCCCCTTAAAGGACAATTTGGAGGCAAACGTCGCCGTGTCTAGTGCACCTCCACCTACTACCACTAGACGCTGACGTTTCCTCGACCGCTGGAGACATCTGGAGGCAAGATGTCCAGACTGTTGGCAAAGATGACAAATCTGGAGTGCACGAGCGGTCCGGGACTTAGATCCTGCTCGAGACTCTACCACAGGCTCATGGGGCTCAGGAGCCTGGTCTGGAGATTCCAAAGGTTTGGCGAAGGTGGGAGCCAGCCGAAACCTCTGCCTACACTGGGCTCGCTCCAACCTCCGCTCGCGAAAACGGAGATCAATACGAGTGGATAGAGTAATTAATTCCTCCAGTGTGGCGGGAATCTCCCTAGTGGCCAGGGCGTCCTTAACGTGGTCAGCCAGCCCCCTCCAAAATATGGGAATGAGGGCTTTATCCGACCACTCCAGCTCAGATGCTAAGGTGCAGAAGTGGACGGCAAAATGACTGACCAAGGACGAGCCCTGAGTCAATGCCAACAATTGGAGCGCCGTATCATGGGTGACACGAGGTCCCAAAAAGACCTGTTTCAGAGTGCTCAGAAACAACAGAGCACTCTGCACCACATGATCGCTACGCTCCCATAGCGGCGTAGCCCACTGCAACGCTCTGTCCGACAGAAGAGACACTATAAATCCCACCTTAGCCCGCTCTGTAGGGAAACGAGAGGCCAGAAGCTCGAGATGGATAGAGCACTGACTCACGAAACCCCTACAAGACTTACTGTCACCAGAGAATTTCTCTGGAAGCGGGAGGCGAGTTAGGAGCGGCAGTGGACAAGGTGGCTGCAGCAACACTAGCAGCCTGAACAGCGACAGCAGTGACATCCACAGCTGAAGTTGAACGCTCAAGAGCGCCAACCTTCCCTACAGCTGCTGGATGTACCGCTGTGAACGCTGATCGTCCATCATTTACTAGCCAGACCCTGGCGCTAGTATTCTGTTAGGACTGGCGGAACGCACCAAGAAAGGTGATATAGATGCGTTCGCAGTCCGGGGTCCACCGTGCAGGTGAAAACCTGCTGCTAGTAAATACAGACTATATGGCGGTACACTAAAGTATATACACGGGGGTTCAACCTCACCCAGCGTGAAGGGAGCAATCCTGTTGCGTCACATGATCGCGGTACCGCACCTAAAGCGCGAGCGAGTAGTCAGCGAACTTAACCCCAACTGGGATTGAAGTCCGATTAGACCCTCGCTGGCACTACACCACAACTGGGTGTGTAAGGAAACTAAGTATAAATATATAAATGCACAGGAGTGCGAGCAATGCCGCACTGATGGACGCCACCAACCACACTGGCTTGGGTATGGAAAGCGCAAGGCAAGCGCACGGCGCCGTACAGGCGGACACAGCAAGAGGACGCTGTAATGTGTGAATCGTGCTGTAGGATAAGTCGGGCGCTAGATAGCAAACATACACCTTCCGCGAACAGACATTCAATAGGGAGGGTTATTTAAAGAGCGACTTTCACTCACAACATACACACATATAACATTATGAGACAATACTAGCGCATGGCCGTGCGGTCATGCGCAGTTTATATAGTTGCAGCACAGGAAGTGGCTACAGCACTTTTGCCCTTCCAAGACCTGCCAAGAGGACCAATGGCATGTGCTGCAGAGCCTGAGCACATGACCCTCGATCTCCAACGGGAGATCTTACCCTGGGCATGCTCAGTACGTGCAGACAAGGACTTAGTCCCAGAGAAGTCCGCTCGCTGCTGACCAGCACTGACTTTAATGGCAGAGACTGGAGAAGCAGCAGCAACTCTTCGCACAGAGTCAGACTGAGCGAGACGCTGGGATTGACGTCCCTGCTGAGCAGACTCCACTGCAGCTGGAGTAGAATGGGAGACCGCAGCAGAGACGGATCGAGATTCCCCCTGTGCAGCAGAGGAAACTCGACTACTAACATTATTTTTTTTATTTGGTTTCTAAATTCTCCCTGAAAAAAATCAAAAAATAATCAGTCGGAGATTAATATTGGCCTTTCTGCTTGTGTGCCAGTCCTGACTCCTGAGTGTGCCATCTCTCTCTCAAATAGTGGGCCATAGAAAGCCTATTTTTTTTTTTTATTTGGTTTCTAAATTCTACCTGAAAAAATTAAAAAAAAATCAGTGGGAGATTAATATTGGCCTTTCTGCTTGTGTGCCAGTCCTAAGTGTGCCATCTCTCTCCCTCAAATAGTGGGCCATAGAAAGCCTATTAATTTTTTTTTATTTGGTTTCTAATTTCTCCCTGAAAAAATAAAAAAAAAATCAGTGGGAGATTAATTTTGGCCTTTCTGCTTGTGTGCCAGTCTTGAGTGTGCCATCTCTCTCTCTCAAATAGTGGGCCATAAAAAAAACCCTTTTTTTATATTTGATTTCTAAATTCTCCCTGAAAAAATTAAAAAAAAAAATCAGTGGGAGATTAATATTGGCCTTTCTGCTTGTGTGCCAGTCCTGACTCCTGAGTGTGCCATCTCTCTCTCAAATAGTGGGCCATAGAAAGCCTATTTATTTTTTTTTATTTGGTTTCTAAATTCTCCCTGAAAAAAATTAAAAAAAAATCAGTGGGAGATTAATATTGGCCTTTCTGCTTGTGTGCCAGTCCTGAGTGTGCCATCTCTCTCTCAAATAGTGGGCCATAGAAAGACTATTTATTTATTTTTTTAATTGGTTTCTAAATTCTCCCTGAAAAAATAAAAAAAAATCAGTGGGAGATTAATATTGGCCTTTCTGCTTGTGTGCCAGTCCTGAGTGTGCCATCTCTCTCTCTCAAATAGTGGGCCATATGTTATGGCTGGCAATCAGGCAACACAGCGTGCAGTAATCAGCGCACATACAGAGATCTGGCAATAACCAAAAACAATAGGACGAGCTCTGAGACGTGGAATCTCTGTAGACTGCAGTACCTGATCTATCCTCACACAACTATAAGCAGCAGTGGATTGCGCCTATCACTACCTATGCAACTCGGCACTGCCTGAGGAGCTGACTAGCCTGAAGATAGAAATACAAGCCTGACTTACCTCAGAGAAATACCCCAAAGGAATAGGCAGCCCCCCACATATAATGACTGTTAGCAAGATGAAAAGACAAACGTAGGAATGAAATAGATTCAGCAAAGTGAGGCCCGATATTCTAGACAGAGCGAGGATAGCAAAGAGAACTATGCAGTCTACAAAAAACCCTAAAACGAAAACCACGCAAAGGGGCAAAAAGACCCACCGTGCCGAACTAACAGCACGGCGGTGCACCCCTTTGCTTCTCAGAGCTTCCAGCAAAAGTTAATAGCAAGCTGGACAGAAAAAACAGAAAACAAACTAGAAGCACTTATCTAGCAGAGCAGCAGGCCACAGGAAAGATGCAGTAGCTCAGATCCAAAACTGGAACATTGACAAGGAGCAAGGAAGACAGACTCAGGTGGAGCTAAATAGCAAGGCAGCCAACGAGCTCACCAAAACACCTGAGGGAGGAAGCCCAGAGACTGCAATACCACTTGTGACCACAGAAGTGAACTCAGCCACAGAATTCACAACAGTACCCCCCCCTTGAGGAGGGGTCACCGAACCCTCACCAGAACCCCCAGGCCGACCAGGATGAGCCACATGAAAGGCACGAACAAGATCTGGGGCATGGACATCAGAGGCAAAAACCCAGGAATTATCTTCCTGAGCATAACCCTTCCATTTGACCAGATACTGGAGTTTCCGTCTAGAGACACGAGAATCCAAAATCTTCTCCACAATATACTCCAATTCCCCCTCCACCAAAACAGGGGCAGGAGGCTCCACAGATGGAACCATAGGTGCCACGTATCTCCTCAACAACGACCTATGGAATACATTATGTATGGAAAAGGAGTCTGGGAGGGTCAGACGAAAAGACACCGGATTGAGAATCTCAGAAATCCTATACGGACCAATAAAACGAGGTTTAAATTTAGGAGAGGAAACCTTCATAGGAATATGACGAGAAGATAACCAAACCAGATCCCCAACACGAAGTCGGGGTCCCACACGGCGTCTGCGATTAGCGAAAAGCTGAGCCTTCTCCTGGGACAAGGTCAAATTGTCCACTACCTGAGACCAGATCTGCTGCAACCTGTCCACCACAGAATCCACACCAGGACAGTCCGAAGACTCAACCTGTCCTGAAGAGAAACGAGGATGGAACCCAGAATTGCAGAAAAATGGAGAGACCAAGGTAGCCGAGCTGGCCCGATTATTAAGGGCGAACTCAGCCAACGGCAAAAATGACACCCAATCATCCTGGTCAGCGGAAACAAAACATCTCAGATATGTTTCCAAGGTCTGATTGGTTCGTTCGGTCTGGCCATTAGTCTGAGGATGGAAGGCCGAGGAGAAAGATAGGTCAATGCCCATCCTACCACAAAAGGCTCGCCAGAACCTCGAGACAAACTGGGAACCTCTGTCAGAAACAATATTCTCAGGAATGCCATGTAAACTAACCACATGCTGGAAGAACAAAGGCACCAAATCAGAGGAGGAAGGCAATTTAACCAAGGGCACCAGATGGACCATTTTAGAAAAGCGATCACAGACCACCCAAATGACCGACATTTTTTGAGAAACGGGAAGGTCAGAAATGAAATCCATCGAAATATGTGTCCAAGGCCTCTTCGGGACCGGCAAGGGCAAAAGCAACCCACTGGCACGTGAACAGCAGGGCTTAGCCCTAGCACAAATTCCACAGGACTGCACAAAAGCACGCACATCCCGTGACAGAGACGGCCACCAGAAGGATCTAGCAACCAACTCCCTGGTACCAAAGATTCCTGGATGACCGGCCAGCACCGAACAATGAAGTTCAGAGATAACTTTACTAGTCCACCTATCAGGGACGAACAGTTTCTCGGCCGGACAACGATCAGGTTTATTAGCCTGAAATTTCTGCAACACTCTCCGCAAATCAGGGGAGATGGCAGACACAATGACTCCTTCCTTGAGGATACTCGCCGGCTCAGATAACCCCGGAGAGTCGGGCACAAAACTCCTAGACAGAGCATCCGCCTTCACATTTTTAGAGCCCGGAAGGTATGAAATCACAAAATCAAAACGAGCAAAAAATAACGACCAACGGGCCTGTCTAGGATTCAAGCGCTTGGCAGACTCAAGATAAGTAAGGTTCTTATGATCAGTCAAAACCACCACGCGATGCTTAGCACCCTCAAGCCAATGACGCCACTCCTCGAATGCCCACTTCATGGCCAGCAACTCTCGGTTGCCCACATCATAATTACGCTCAGCAGCAGAAAATTTCCTGGAAAAGAAAGCACACGGTTTGAACACTGAGCAACCAGAACCTCTCTGTGACAAAACCGCCCCTGCACCAATCTCAGAAGCATCAACCTCGACCTGGAACGGAAGAGAAACATCAGGTTGACACAACACAGGGGCACAGCAAAAACGACGCTTCAACTCCTGAAAAGCTTCCACGGCAGCAGAAGACCAATTAACCAAATCAGCACCCTTCTTGGTCAAATCGGTCAATGGTCTGGCAATGCTAGAAAAATTACAGATGAAGCGACGATAAAAATTAGCAAAGCCCAGGAATTTCTGCAGACTTTTTAGAGATGTCGGCTGAGTCCAATCCTGGATGGCCTGAACCTTAACCAGATCCATCTCGATAGTAGAAGGGGAAAAGATGAACCCCAAAAATGAAACTTTCTGCACACCGAAGAGACACTTTGATCCCTTCACGAACAAGGAATTAGCACGCAGTACCTGGAAAACCATTCTGACTTGCTTCACATGAGACTCCCAATCATCTGAGAAGATCAAAATGTCATCCAAGTAAACAATCAAGAATTTATCCAGATACTCACGGAAAATGTCATGCATAAAAGACTGAAAAACAGATGGAGCATTGGCAAGTCCGAACGGCATCACCAGATACTCAAAATGACCCTCGGGCGTATTAAATGCCGTTTTCCATTCATCTCCCTGCCTGATTCTCACCAGATTATACGCACCACGAAGATCAATCTTAGTAAACCAACTAGCCCCCTTAATCCGAGCAAACAAGTCAGAAATCAATGGCAAGGGATACTGAAACTTAACAGTGATCTTATTAAGAAGGCGGTAATCAATACACGGTCTTAGCGAACCATCCTTCTTGGCTACAAAAAAGAACCCTGCTCCCAATGGTGACGACGATGGGCGAATATGTCCCTTCTCCAGGGACTCCTTCACATAACTGCGCATAGCGGTGTGTTCAGGTACGGACAAATTAAATAAACGACCCTTAGGGAATTTACTACCAGGAATCAAATCGATAGCACAATCACAATTCCTATGCGGAGGTAGGGCATCAGACTTGGACTCTTCAAATACATCCTGAAAGTCCGACAAGAACTCTGGGATGTCAGAAGGAATGGATGACGAAATAGACAAAAATGGAACATCACCATGTACTCCCTGACAACCCCAGCTGGTTACCGACATAGAGTTCCAATCCAATACTGGATTATGGGTTTGTAGCCATGGCAACCCCAACACGACCACATCATGCAAATTATGCAGTACCAGAAAGCGAATAACTTCCTGATGTGCAGGAGCCATGCACATGGTCAGCTGGGCCCAGTACTGAGGCTTATTCTTGGCCAAAGGTGTAGCATCAATTCCTCTCAACGGAATAGGACACCGCAAAGGCTCCAAGAAAAATCCACAACGTTTAGCATAATCCAAATCCATCAGATTCAGGGCAGCGCCTGAATCCACAAACGCCATGACAGAATACGATGACAAAGAGCACATTAAGGTAATGGACAAAAGGAATTTGGACTGTACAGTACCAATAACGGCAGAGCTATCGAACCGCCTAGTGCGTTTAGGACAATTAGAAATAGCATGAGTAGAATCACCACAATAGAAACACAGTCTGTTCAGACGTCTGTGTTCTTGCCGTTCTACTTTAGTCATAGTCCTGTCGCACTGCATAGGCTCAGGTTTACTCTCAGACAATACCGCCAGATGGTGCACAGATTTACGCTCGCGCAAGCGACGACCGATCTGAATGGCCAAGGACATAGACTCATTCAAACCAGCAGGCATAGGAAATCCCACCATTACATCCTTAAGAGCTTCAGAGAGACCCTTTCTGAACAAAGCCGCTAGTGCAGATTCATTCCACAGAGTGAGTACTGACCACTTCCTAAATTTCTGACAATATACTTCTACATCATCCTGACCCTGGCATAAAGCCAGCAGATTTTTCTCAGCCTGATCCACTGAATTAGGCTCATCGTAAAACAATCCCAGCGCCTGGAAAAATGCATCAACATTACTCAATGCAGAATCTCCTGGTGCAAGAGAAAACGCCCAGTCCTGTGGGTCGCCGCGCAAAAAAGAAATAATAATCAAAACCTGTTGAATAGGATTACCAGAAGAATGAGGTTTCAAGGCCAAAAATAGCTTACAATTATTTCTGAAGCTCAGGAACTTAGTTCTGTCACCAAAAAACAAATCAGGAATCGGAATTCTTGGTTCTAGCATCGATTTCTGATCAATAGTATCTTGAATCTTTTGTACATTTACAACGAGATTATCCATTGAGGAGCACAGAGCCTGAATATCCATGTCCACAGCTGTGTCCTGAAGCACTCTAATGTCTAGGGGAAAAAAAAGACTGAAGACAGAGCTAAGAAAAAAAAATGATGTCAGGATTTCTTTTTTCCCTCTATTGGGAATCATTGGTGGGGCTCCTTGTACTGTTATGGCTGGCAATCAGGCAACACAGCGTGCAGTAATCAGCGCACATACAGAGATCTGGCAATAACCAAAAACAATAGGACGAGCTCTGAGACGTGGAATCTCTGTAGACTGCAGTACCTGATCTATCCTCACACAACTATAAGCAGCAGTGGATTGCGCCTATCACTACCTATGCAACTCGGCACTGCCTGAGGAGCTGACTAGCCTGAAGATAGAAATACAAGCCTGACTTACCTCAGAGAAATACCCCAAAGGAATAGGCAGCCCCCCACATATAATGACTGTTAGCAAGATGAAAAGACAAACGTAGGAATGAAATAGATTCAGCAAAGTGAGGCCCGATATTCTAGACAGAGCGAGGATAGCAAAGAGAACTATGCAGTCTACAAAAAACCCTAAAACGAAAACCACGCAAAGGGGCAAAAAGACCCACCGTGCCGAACTAACAGCACGGCGGTGCACCCCTTTGCTTCTCAGAGCTTCCAGCAAAAGTTAATAGCAAGCTGGACAGAAAAAACAGAAAACAAACTAGAAGCACTTATCTAGCAGAGCAGCAGGCCACAGGAAAGATGCAGTAGCTCAGATCCAACACTGGAACATTGACAAGGAGCAAGGAAGACAGACTCAGGTGGAGCTAAATAGCAAGGCAGCCAACGAGCTCACCAAAACACCTGAGGGAGGAAGCCCAGAGACTGCAATACCACTTGTGACCACAGAAGTGAACTCAGCCACAGAATTCACAACAGCCATAGAAAGCCTATTTATTTTTTTTATTTGGTTTCTAAATTCTCCCTGAAAAAAATCAAAAAATAATCAGTCGGAGATTAATATTGGCCTTTCTGCTTGTGTGCCAGTCCTGACTCCTGAGTGTGCCATCTCTCTCTCTCAAATAGTGGGCCATAGAAAGCCTATTTTTTTTTTTTATTTGGTTTCTAAATTCTACCTGAAAAAATAAAAAAAAAATCAGTGGGAGATTAATATTGGCCTTTCTGCTTGTGTGCCAGTCCTAAGTGTGCCATCTCTCTCTCTCAAATAGTGGGCCATAGAAAGCCTATTAATTTTTTTTTATTTGGTTTCTAATTTCTCCCTGAAAAAATTAAAAAAAAATCAGTGGGAGATTAATTTTGGCCTTTCTGCTTGTGTGCCAGTCCTGAGTGTGCCATCTCTTTCTCTCAAATAGTGGGCCATTAAAAAAAACCCTTTTTTTATATTTGATTTCTAAATTCTCCCTGAAAAAATTTAAAAAAAAATCAGTGGGAGATTAATATTGGCCTTTCTGCTTGTGTGCCAGTCCTGACTTCTGAGTGTGCCATCTCTCTCTCAAATAGTGGGCCATAGAAAGCCTATTTTTTTTTTTTTATTTGGTTTCTAAATTCTCCCTGAAAAAAATAAAAAAAAAATCAGTGGGAGATTAATATTGCCCTTTCTGCTTGTGTGCCAGTCCTGAGTGTGCCATCTCTCTCTCAAATAGTGGGCTATAGAAAGCCTATTTATTTATTTTTTTTTGTTTGGTTTCTAAATTCTCCCTGAAAAAATAAAAAAAAATCAGTGTGAGATTAATATTGGCCTTTCTGCTTGTGTGCCAGTCCTGACTCCTGAGTGTGCCATCTCTCAAATAGTGGGCCATAGAAAGCCTATTTATTTATTTTTTATTTGGTTTCTAAATTCTCCCTGAAAAAAAAAAAATCAGTGGGAGATTAATATTGGCCTTTCTGCTTGTGTGCCAGTCCTGAGTGTGCCATCTCTCTCTCTCAAATAGTGGGCCATAGAAAGCCTATTTTTTTTTATTTGGTTTCTAAATTCTCCCTGAAAAAAATCAAAAAATAATCAGTCAGACATTAATATTGGCCTTTCTGCTTGTGTGCCAGTCCTGACTCCTGAGTGTGCCATCTCTCTCTCAAATAGTGGGCCATAGAAAGCCTATTTATTTTTTTTATTTGGTTTCTAAATTCTACCTGAAAAAATTAAAAAAAAATCAGTGGGAGATTAATATTGGCCTTTCTGCTTGTGTGCCAGTCCTAAGTGTGCCATCTCTCTCTCTCAAATAGTGGGCCATAGAAAGCCTATTATTTTTTTTTAATTTGGTTTCTAATTTCTCCCTGAAAAAATAAAAAAAAAATCAGTGGGAGATTAATTTTGGCCTTTCTGCTTGTGTGCCAGTCCTGAGTGTGCCATCTCTCTCTCTCAAATCGTGGGCCATTAAAAAAACCCTTTTTTTATATTTGGTTTCTAAATTCTCCCTGAAAAAATAAAAAAAAAATCAGTGGGAGATTAATATTGGCCTTTCTGCTTGTGTGCCAGTCCTAACTCCTGAGTGTGCCATCTCTCTCTCTCAAATAGTGGGCCATAGAAAGCCTATTTATTTTTTTTTATTTGGTTTCTAAATTCTCCCTGAAAAAAATTAAAAAAAAATCAGTGGGAGATTAATATTGGCCTTTCTGCTTGTGTACCAGTCCTGAGTGTGCCATCTCTCTCTCAAATAGTGGGCCATAGAAAGCCTATTTATTTATTTTTTTTATTTGGTTTCTAAATTCTCCCTGACAAAAATAAAAAAAAATCAGTGGGAGATTAATATTGGCCTTTCTGCTTGTGTGCCAGTCCTGAGTGTGCCATCTCTCTCTCTCAAATAGTGGGCCATAGAAAGCCTATTTATTTTTTTTTATTTGGTTTCTAAATTCTCCCTGAAAAAATAAAAAAAAATCAGTGGGAGATTAATATTGGCCTTTCTGCTTGTGTGCCAGTCCTGAGTGTGCCATCTCTCTCTCTCAAATAGTGGGCCATAGAAAGCCTATTTATTTTTTTTTATTTGGTTTCTAAATTCTCCCTGAAAAAAATCAAAAAACAATCAGTCAGAGATTAACCCCTTCATGACCCAGCCTATTTTGACCTTAAAGACCTTGCCATTTTTTGCAATTCTGACCAGTGTCCCTTTATGAGGTAATAACTCAGGAACGCTTCAACGGATCCTAGCGGTTCTGAGATTGTTTTTTCGTGACATATTGGGCTTCATGTTAGTGGTAAATTTAGGTCGATAATTTTTGCGTTTATGTGTGAAAAAATTGGAAATTTGGTGAAAATTTTGAAAATTTCGCAATTTTCAAATTTTGAATTTTTATTCTGTTAAACCAGAGAGATATGTGACACAAAATAGTTAATAAATAACATTTCCCACATGTCTACTTTACATCAGCACAATTTTGGAAACAAAATTTTTTTTTGCTAGGAAGTTATAAGGGTTAAAATTTGACCAGGGACCACCTCACATTTGAAGTCAGTTTGAGGGGTCTATATGGCTGAAAATACCCAAAAGTGACACCATTCTAAAAACTGCACCCCTTAAGGTGCTCAAAACCACATTCAAGAAGTTTATTAACCCTTCAGGTGCTTCACAGCAGCAGAAGCAACATGGAAGGAAAAAATGAACATTTAACTTTTTAGTCACAAAAATGATCTTTCAGCAACAATTTTTTTATTTTCCCAATGGTAAAAGGAGAAACTGAACCACGAAAGTTGTTGTTCAATTTGTCCTGAGTACGCTGATACCTCATATGTGGGGGTAAACCACTGTTTGGGCGCACGGCAGGGCTTGGAAGGGAAGGAGCGCCATTTGACTTTTTGAATGAAAAATTGGCTGCACTCTTTAGCAGACACCATGTCACATTTGGAGAGCCCCCATGTGCCTAAAAATTGGAGCTCCCCCACAAGTGACCCCATTTTGGAAACTAGACGCCCCAAGGAACTTATCTAGATGCATAGTGAGCACTTTGAACCCCCTGGTGCTTCACAAATTGATCCGTAAAAATGAAAAAGTACTTTTTTTCACAAAAAAATTCTTTTAGCCTCAATTTTTTCATTTTCACATGGGCAACAGGATAAAATGGATCCTAAAATTTGTTGGGCAATTTCTCCTGAGTACACCGATACCTCATATGTGGGGGTAAACCACTGTTTGGACACATGCTAAGGCTCGGAAGGGAAGGAGCGCCATTTGACTTTTTGAATGAAAATTATCTCCGTTAGCGGACACCATGTCACGTTTGGAGAGCCGCCGTGTGCCTAAACATTGGAGCTCCCCCACATATGACCCCATTTTGGAAACTAGACCACCCAAGGAACTTATCTAGATGCATATTGAGCACTTTGAACCCCCAGGTGCTTCACAAATTGATCCATAAAAATGAAAAAGTACTTTTTTTTCACAAAAATTTTATTTTAGCCTCAATTTTTTTCATTTTCACATAGGCATCAGGGTAAAATGGATGCTAAAATTTGTTGGGCAATATCTCCTGAGTACACCGATACCTCCCATGTAGGCGTAAACCACTGTTTAGGCGCACGGCAAGGCTTGGAAGGGAAGGAGCGCGATTTGACTTTTTGAATGAAAAAATATCTCCAATCTTTAGCGGACACCATGTCACGTTTGGAGAGCCGCCGTGTGCCTAAACATTGGAGCTCCCCCACATATGACCCCATTTTGGAAACTAGACCACCCAAGGAACTTATCTAGATGCATATTGAGCACTTTGAACCCCCAGGTGCTTCACAAATTGATCCATAAAAATGAAAAAGTACTTTTTTTTCACAAAATTTTTATTTTAGCCTCAATTTTTTTCATTTTCACATGGGCATCAGGGTAAAATGGATGCTAAAATTTGTTGGGCAATATCTCCTGAGTACACAGATACCTCACATGTAGGCGTAAACCACTGTTTGGGCGCACGGCAAGGCTCGGAAGGGAAGGAGCGCCATTTGACTTTTTGAATGAAAAAATAACTCCAATCTTTAGCGGACACCATGTCACGTTTGGAGAGCCGCCGTGTGCCTAAACATTGGAGCTCCCCCACATATGACCCCATTTTGGAAACTAGACCACCCAAGGAACTTATCTAGATGCATATTGAGCACTTTGAACCCACAGGTGCTTCACAAATTGATCCATAAAATGAAAAAGTACTTTTTTTTCACAAAATTTTTATTTTAGCCTCAATTTTTTTCATTTTCACATAGGCATCAGGGTAAAATGGATGCTAAAATTTGTTGGGCAATATCTCCTGAGTACACCGATACCTCACATGTGGGGGTAAACCACTGTTTGGGCGCACGGCAAAGCTCGGAAAGGAAGGTGCGCCATTTCACTTTTTGAATGAAAAATTAGCTCCAATCGTTAGCGGACACTATGTTGTGTATGGAAGGTATGTAGTGTATGTCAGGTTGGTGTGTGTGTGGTGTAGTATTCACCACACACACACACACACACCTGACGTACACTATACCACACCACACCAAACTGACGTACACTACGCCATACACACCCTGACACTACGTCAGGTTGGGTTGTGTAGTGTATGTTAGGTTGGTGTGTGGTGTAGTGTACGTCAGGTAGGTGTGTGTGGTGTAGTGTACACCACACACACACACCAACCTGACGTACACTATACCACACCACACACCAACCTGATGTACACTACGCAACACACGCCAATCTGACACACTACGTCAGGTTGGTTTGTGTGGTGTAGTGTATGTCAGGTTGGGGTGTGGTGTAGTGTACGTCAGGTAGGTGTGTGTGGTGTAGTGTACACCACACACACACACACACACACCAACCTAACGTACACTATACCACACCACACACCAACCTGATGTACACTACGCCACACACACCAATCTGACACACTACGTCAGGTTGGTGTGTGTGTGGTGTAGTGTATGTCAGGTTGGGGTGTGGTGTAGTGTACGTCAGGTAGGTGTGTGTGGTGTAGTGTACACCACACACACACACCAACCTGACGTACACTATACCACACCACACACCAACCTGATGTACACTACGCCACACACACCAATCTGACACACTACGTCAGGTTGGTGTGTGTGGTGTAGTGTATGTCAGGTTGGGGTGTGGTGTAGTGTACGTCAGGTAGGTGTGTGTGGTGTAGTGTACACCACACACACACACCAACCTGACGTACACTATACCACACCACACACCAACCTGATGTACACTACGCCACACACACCAATCTTACACACTACGTCAGGTTGGTGTGTGTGGTGTAGTGTATGTCAGGTTGGGGTGTGGTGTAGTGTACGTCAGGTAGGTGTGTGTGGTGTAGTGTACACCACACACACACACACACACACCAACCTGACGTACACTATACCACACCACACACCAACCTGATGTACACTACGCCACACACACCAATCTGACACACTACGTCAGGTTGGTGTGTGTGGTGTAGTGTATGTCAGGTTGGGGTGTGGTGTAGTGTACGTCAGGTAGGTGTGTGTGGTGTAGTGTACACCACACACACACACCAACCTGACATACACTATACCACACCACACACCAACCTGATGTACACTACGCCACACACACCAATCTGACACACTACGTCAGGTTGGTGTGTGTGGTGTAGTGTATGTCAGGTTGGGGTGTGGTGTAGTGTACGTCAGGTTGGTGTGTGTGTGTGGTGTTGTGTATATCAGCCTGGTGTGGGTGAGTTCTGTAGTGGAATATCAGGATGTGGCTAGTCCACGGACGTGTGATGAATTCTGAAGCATTCATTCAAACACAGTCCAGGTTTGTCGGGACACGTTTCACATTGGAAACGAGTTTCCCTTCTTATCCCCCTTTTATAGCACACCCGGCACCTTTTTTTTGCTCTCCCCTCACAGGGAAAATGTTGCACCGGTACCATACGGAAACCTTGAGTTCCAGGGGTGCTGGGGCCCGCTCCTTCCACGCCTCCAATCAGGGCCTTTATCACCGCCTCCTGGAACTGAAGGAAGGTGTTGTTGGTCTGGCCTGCACATCGTGATAGCACGTATGCGTTATACAGTGCCATTTGTACGATGTGCACAGCCAGTTTTTTATACCACACCTTCGTTTTCCGCATGGCACTATAGGGCTGGAGGACTTGATCGGAAAGATCAACTCCCCCATGTGTTTGTTGTACCCCAGCGCACAGTCCGGTTTGTGGACCTGTGCTGGGGTACCTCGAAGAGTGCTGGCCGTGGTGCCAGGACCATGGATTGTTGTCAAGAAAAAGACGTCCCTTTTGTCTTTGAACTTGACCGCAAGCATGTTGCCACTACATTGGGCCCGGCTCTCACCCTTTGGGAGAACCTGCTCAATTAGTGACAAAGGGAGACCCCTCTTGTTTCTGCGCACAGTACCGCAAGCGACGGTAGCTCTGGCAGAGAGGGATTGAAAGAGTGGGATGCTTGTATAAAAGTTATCAACGTACAGATGGTAACCTTTATCAAGCAGTGGGTGGACCAAATCCCACACTATTTTCCCACTCACCCCCAGAGCAGGTGGACAATCTGGGGGCTGGATACTGCTGTCCTTTCCTTGATAAACTCTAAAGCTGAGAGTGTACCCTGAGGTACTCTCACAGATCTTGTAGAGTTTTATCCCATACCTCGCCCTTTTGCTTGGCAGGTACTGACGGAACTGAAGCCTCCCTTTGAAGTGGATGAGGGATTCATCCACACAAATTTCCCTTTGGGGAATGTACACTTCAGCAAACTTGTTGCTGAAGTGTTCGATGACCGGCCGAATTTTGAACAGTCTATCAAAATTCGGGTCATCGCGAGGAAGGATGTCCGTATTGTCCCTAAAGTGGAGAAATTTATGAATCGCCTCAAAACGTTTGCGATTCATAACCATGCCAAATATTGGAGTTTGATATAAAATATCAGTACTCCAGTATTGGCGAATTTCTGGTTTCTTCACAATTCCCACGTGAAGGACCAGTCCCCAATATTTCATCATTTCTACAGAGTCAACGGGATTCCAAGTAGAAAATGATGAACTTGGGTTTTGGGCAAAAAATTGCAGGGCGTACAAATTTGTTTGCTCCACCATGAGACTGACGATTGACTCCGAGAAAAAGACTTTGAAAAAGTCTATCTCCCGGAGGTTGGCAGTCTCAAATTGGATTCCTGATTGGGGAATGAAATCAGGAATCCGTGGAGCAAAGTTTTCAGCGACGGGGGTCCAGACGGGGGCACTAGTGCTAGGTTGGGCGTCACTAGCACTAGGTTGGGGGTCACTTACACTTGGCTCCGACTCTCCTCCCCTGGGCTCCGGCTCCCCTCCCCTGGGCTCCGGACGATTTCTCGACCTGCGACATCTTGGGGGTGGCGAGTCGGTGTCACTAGGGGAGGAAGAGTGGGAGGAATACAGAAAAGTGGGGTCCTCTCCCTCACTATCAGCTTCGGAGGCAAGAAAGGAATATGCCTCCTCAGCTGAGTACAGCCTTTGTGACTGGGATGACTGGGATGAGCGGGACATTGTGTGTGTGGTGCGTGTGCGTGTGTAAAAAAAAATTAAACTTTATTATAGTGTTGCGTGTGTATGTGCGAGTGTTTGGTGCAACTCTTCTGCAGGAGGAGGCTATCAGGTGCGGGGAGCTGTAAGACGCGCGTGGGGGCTGTCAGGCGCGGGGGGCTGTCAGGCGCGGGGGGACAGGAGGGGGCTGAGGAGATGCAGCGTCAGATGGAGATGAAGCTGGCAGCAGCAGGTGATCAGGGGGGCAGGGGGTGATCAGGGGGTGTAGGGGGTGATCAGGGGGGGCAGGGGGTGATTAGCAGTGATCACTAAAGAGGGTGATCACCAGGGGAGGAGGGGATGACAGACGCAGGGGGCGGTAGGAGAGAAGAAAACACAGCAGCAGGTGATAAAGGGTGGCAGAGGGGTGATCAGGTGGACGGGGGGGGGTATTGGCAGGGGGTGATCAGGGGGGGCAGGGAGTGATCAGGGGGGGCAGGGGGTGATTAGCGGTGATCACTGAAGAGGGTGATCACCAGGGGAGGAGGGGCTGACAGACGCAAACGCGGTAGGAGAGAAGAAAACACAGCAGCAGCAGCGGGTGATGAAGGGGGGCAGAGGGGTGATCAGGTGGACAGGGGGGGCAGGGGGTGATCAGGGGGGGTAGGGGGTGAGCAGGGGGGGCAGGGGGTGATTAGCGGTGATCACTGAAGAGGGTGATCACCAGTGGAGGAGGGGCTGACAGACGCAAACGCGGTAGGAGAGAAGAAAACACAGCAGCAGCAGCGGGTGATGAAGGGGGGCAGAGGGGTGATCAGGTGGACAGGGGGGGCAGGGGGTGATCAGGAGGGGGGTAGGGGGTGAGCAGGGGGGGGCAGGGGGTGATTAGCGGTGATTACTGAAGAGGGTGATCACCAGGGGAGGAGGGGCTAACAGATGCAGGGGGCGATAGGAGAAAAGAAAATAGAGCAGGAGCTGATGATAAAGGGGGGCTGGGGGATGATCGGGGGGGGGGGCAGGGGGGAGGGAGCGGAGGTTGGGGGGAGTGGAGGACAGAAGAGGGAAGGTACCTGTCCTCAGCAGCAGCGGTGGTACTGGCGGTAGCAGTGGGGGAGGCGGCGGTAGCAGTGGGGGATACGGCGGCGGCGCTCTCAAGCGGTATTCAGCAGCGGCGGCGGCGATCGCGGTGTCTGGGGGGGCAGGTGAGCAGTCGGGCACCTCGCTCCTCAGCTTCCACGGATGGGATGAAGCTGAGGAGCGAGGCAGACACTGTTTTTCTCCGCCCCTCCAGCTCTGATTGGAGTGCTAGCGTCACATGGACGCTAGCTCCAATCAGAGCTGGAGGGGGTTAAAAAAGGTCACCAGGAGCGATCGTAGACCCAGGGGGGCAAAGCCACCCCCCCTGGGGTGAAGTACAGGTCCCCCTGCACCTGCGGGTACGGTGACATTTGAATGACCCCGGTCACCGGACCCGCAGGGAAGCATTCCCGCCATGACGCCACATAGGCGTCATGGGTCGGATTGGCACCGACTTTCATGATGCCTACGTGGCGTCATGGGTCGGGAAGGGGTTAATATTGGCCTTTCTGCTTGTGTGCCAGTCCTGACTCCTGAGTGTGCCATCTCTCTCTCAAATAGTGGGCCATAGAAAGCCTATTTATTTATTTTTATTTGGTTTCTAAATTCTACCTGAAAAAATTAAAAAAAAATCAGTGGGAGATTAATATTGGCCTTTCTGCTTGTGTGCCAGTCCTAAGTGTGCCATCTCTCTCTCTCAAATAGTGGGCCATAGAAAGCCTATTAATTTTTTTTTATTTGGTTTCTAATTTCTCCCTGAAAAAATAAAAAAAAAATCAGTGGGAGATTAATTTTGGCCTTTCTGCTTGTGTGCCAGTCCTGAGTGTGCCATCTCTCTATCTCAAATAGTGGGTCATAAAAAAAACCCTTTTTTTATATTTGGTTTCTAAATTCTCCCTGAAAAAATTAAAAAAAAATCAGTGGGAGATTAATATTGGCCTTTCTGCTTGTGTGCCAGTCCTGACTCCTGAGTGTGCCATCTGTCTCTCAAATAGTGGGCCATAGAAAGCCTACTTATTTTTTTTTATTTGGTTTCTAAATTCTCCGTGAAAAATTTTTAAAAAAAATCAGTGGGAGATTAATATTGGCCTTTCTGCTTGTGTACCAGTCCTGAGTGTGCCATCTCTCTCTCAAATAGTGGGCCATAGAAAGCCTATTTATTTATTTTTTTTATTTGGTTTCTAAATTCTCCCTGAAAAAATAAAAAAAAATCAGTGGGAGATTAATATTGGCCTTTCTGCTTGTGTGCCAGTCCTGAGTGTGCCATCTCTCTCTCTCAAATAGTGGGCCATAGAAAGCCTATTTATTTATTTTTTATTTGGTTTCTAAATTCTCCCTGAAAAAATAAAAAAAAATCAGTGGGAGATTAATATTGGCCTCTCTGCTTGTGTGCCACTCCTGACTCCTGAGTGTGCCATCTCTCTCTCAAATAGTGGGCCATAGAAAGCCTTTTTTTTTTTATTTGGTTTCTAAATTCTCCCTGAAAAAATTAAAAAAAATCAGTGGGAGATTAATATTGGCCTTTCTGCTTGTGTGCCAGTCCTGACTCCTGAGTGTGCCATCTCTCAAATAATGGGCCATAGAAAGCCTATTTATTTATTTTTTATTTGGTTTCTAAATTCTCCCTGAAAAAAAAAAAAATCAGTGGGAGATTAACCTCTTCGTGACATGCGCCGTACTAGTACTGCGCTGCCGGCACTGCATTAGTGCCAGCAGCAGTACTAGTATGGCGCACCGATCACCGCGGTCTCGCGCTGAGCACCGCGGTGATCGGGTTCGGGTGTCAGCTGTATATGACAGCTGACACCCCGCAGCAATGCCCACGATCGGCGCTATCGCCGATCGCGGGCATTTAACCCCTCTGATGCCGCTGTCAGTAGTGACAGCGGCATAGAGGGGGATCGCGCAGGGACGGGGGCTCCCTGCGCTCTCCCACCGGAGCAACGCAATGAGATCGCGTTGCTCCGGTGACCCGGAAGGAGTCCCCGGATCCAAAATGGCCGCCGGACTCCTTCCGGGTCATGAAGTGACCTGGCTAGCCGGCGCCTGCTGAGAGCAGGCGCTGGAAAGCCAGCTAAGCTGCCTGTCAGATCGTTGAGCTGACAGTGCGCTATGCACAGTGTCAGATCAACGATCTGATCTAATACAGAGATGTCCCACCCTGGGACAATGTTAGAAAGTAAAAAAAAAAAAAATAGAATGTGTAAAAAAAAAAAAAAAAAAAATCCCCAAATAAAAAAAAAAAAAAAAATTTCCCAATAAATCCATTTATTTATGTAAAAAAAAAAAAAACAATAAATGTACACATATTTGGTATCGCCGCGTCCGTAACGACCCGCTCTATAAAACTATCCCACTAGTTAACCCCTTCAGTGAACACCGCAAAAAAAAAAAAAAACAAACAAGGCAAAAAACAACGCTTTATTATCATACAGGCGAACAAAAAGTGGAATAACACGCGACCAAAACGACGGATATAAATAACCATGGTACCGCTGAAAACGTCATCTTGTCCCGCAAAAAAAAAGCCGCCATACAGCATCATCAGCAGAAAAATAAAAAAGTTATAGCGCTCAGAATAATGCGATGCAAAAACAATTATTTTTTTATATAAAATAGTTTTTATTGTGTAAAAGCGCCAAAACATAAAAAAAATTACATAAATGAGGTATCGCTGTAATCGTACTGACCCGAAGAATAAAACTGCTTTATCCATTTTACCACACGTGGAACGGTATAAACGCCCCCCTAAAAGAAATTCAGGAATTGCTGGTTTTTGTTCATTCCGCCTCCCAAAAATCGGAATAAAAAGCGATCAAAAAATGTCATCTGCCCGAAAATGTTACCAATAAAAACGTCAACTCGTCCCGCAAAAAACAAGACCTCATATGACTCTGTGGACCAAAATATGGAAAATTATAGCTCTCAAAATGTGGTGATGCAAAAACTATTTTTTGCAATAAAAAGCGTCTTTTAGTGTGTGACAGCTGCCAATCATAAAAATCCGCCAAAAAAACGCTATAAAAGTAAATCAAACCCCCCTTCATCACCCCCTTAGTTAGGGAAAAATAATAAAATGTAAAAAAATGTATTTATTTCCATTTTCCCATTAGTGCTAGGCTTAGGGCTAGGGTTAGGGTTAGGGCTAGGGCTAGGGTTAGGGCTAGGGCTAGGGTTAGGGTTAGGGCTAGGGTTAGGGTTGGGGTTAGGGTTTCAGTTATAATTGGGGGTTTCCACTGTTTAGGCACATCAGGGGCTCTCCAAACGCGACATGGCGTCCGATCTCAATTCCAGCCAATTCTGCTTTGAAAAAGTAAAACAGGGCTCCTTCCCTTCCGAGTTCTCCTGTTTGCCCAAACAGTGGTTCCCTCCAACATATGGGGTATCAGCGTTCTCATGACAAGTTGACAACAACTTTTGGGGACCAATTTGTCCTGTTACCCTTAGGAAAATAAAAACATAGGGGATAAAATATAATTTTCGCGGAAAAAAAATTTTTTTTTATTTTCACGGCTCTGCTTTATAAACTGTAGTGAAACACTTGTTGGTTCAAAGCTCTCACAACACATCTAGATAAGTTCCTTTGGGGGTCTAGTTTCCAATATGGGGTCACTTGTGGGGGGTTTCTACTGTTTAGGTACATCAGGGGCTCTGCAAATGCAACATGACACCTGCAGACCAATCCATCTAAGTCTGCATTTCAAATGGTGCTCCTTCCCTTCCGAGCTCTGCCGTGCACCCAAACAGTGGTTCCCCCCAACATATGGGGTATCAGCGTTCTAAGGACAAGTTGGACAACAACTTTTGGGGTCCAATTTGTCCTGTTACCCTTGGGAAAATAAAAACATAGGGGATAAAATATCATTTTCGTGGAAAAAAAATATTTTTTATTTTCACGGCTCTGCGTTATAAACTGTAGTGAAACACTTGTTGGTTCAAAGCTCTCACAACACATCTAGATAAGTTCCTTGGGGGGTCTAGTTTCCAATATGGGGTCACTTGTGGTGGGTTTCTACTGTTTAGGTACATCAGGGGCTCTGCAAATGCAACATGACACCTGCAGTCCATTCCATCTAAGTCTGCATTTCAAACGGTGCTCCTTCCCTTCCGAGCTCTGCCATGCACTCAAACGGTGGTTCTCCCCCACATGTGGGGTATCAGCGTACTCAGGACAAATTGGACAATAACATTTGTGGTCCAATTTCTCCTGTTACCCTTGGGGGAAAAAAAATTGCGGGCTAAAACATCATTTTGTGGAAAGAAAAAATTATTTTTTAATTTTCACTATGCTACATTCTAAACTTTAGTGAAACAATTAGGGGTTAAAAGTGCTCACCACACATCTAGATAAGTTCCTTAGGGGGTCTTCTTTCCAAAATGTGGTCACTTGTGGGGGGTTTCCACTGTTAAGGCACGTCAGGGGCTCTTCAAATGCGACATGGCGTCCGATCTCAATTCCAGCCAATTTTGCATTGAAAAGTCAAATGGCACTCCTTCCCTTCCGAGCTCTGCCATGCGCTCGAACAGTGGTTTATCCCCATATATGAAGTATCAACGTACTCAGGACAAATTGCACAACAACTTTTGGGGTCCAATTTATCCTTTTACCCTTGGGAAAATAAAAAATTTGGGGCAAAAAGATCATTTTTTGTGAAAATTAATATAATTTTTTTTTTACGGCTCTACATTATAAACTTCTGTGAAGCACTTGGAGGTTCAAAGTGCTCACCACACATCTAGATTAGTTCCTTAGGGGGTCTACTTTCCAAAATGGTGTCACTTGTGGGGGTTTCCACTGTTTAGGCACATCAGGGGCTCTCCAATCGTGACATGGGCTCCGATCTCAATTCCAGCAAATCTTGCATTGAAAAATCAAATGGCGCTCCTTCCCTTCCGAGCTCTGCCATGTGCCCAAACAGTGGTTTACCCCCACATATGGGGTATCGGCGTACTCAGGACAAATTGTGCAACGACTTTTGTGGTCCAATTTCTCCTGTTACCCTTGGTAAAATGAAACAAATTGGACCTGAAGTAAAAATTTTGTGAAAAAAAAGTTAAATGTTCAATTTTTTTAAACATTCAAAAAATTCCTGTGAAGCACCTGAAGGGTTAATAAACTTTTTGAATGTGGTTTTGAGTACCTTGAGGGGTGCAGTTTTTAGAATGGTGTCACTTTTGGGCATTTTCTGTCATATAGACCCCTCAAAGTCACTTCAAGTGTGAGGTGGTCCGTAAAAAAATGGTTTTGCAAATTTTGTTGCAAAAATGAGAAATCGCTGGTCAACTTTTAACCCTTATAACGTCCTAACAAAAAAAAAATATGTTTCCAAAATTGTGCTGATGTAAAGCAGACATGTGTTAAATGTTGTTTATTAACTATATTATGTGATATAACTCTCTAATTTAAGGGCATAAAAACTAAGAGTTTGAAAATTGCTAAATTTTCATAATTTCTGACAAATTTTTGTTTTTTTTCACAAATAAATGCAAGTCATATCGAAGAAGTTTTACCACTATCATGAAGTACAATATGTCACGAGAAAACAGTGTCAGAATCACCAGGATCCGTTGAAGCGTTTCAGAGTTATGACCTCATAAAGTGACAGTGGTCAGAATTGTAAAAATTGGCCCTGTCACTTAGGTGAAAACAGGCTTTGGGGTGAAGGGGTTAATATTGGCCTTTCTGCTTGTGTGCCAGTCCTGAGTGTGCCATCTCTCTCTCTCAAATAGTGGGCCATAGAAAGCCTATTTATTTTTTTTTATTTGGTTTCTAAATTCTCCCTGAGAAAATCAAAAAATAATCAGTCGGAGATTAATATTGGCCTTTCTGCTTGTGTGCCAGTCCTGACTCCTGAGTGTGCCATCTCTCTCTCAAATAGTGGGCCATAGAAAGCCTATTTATTTTTTTTTAATTTGGTTTCTAAATTCTACCTGAAAAAATAAAAAAAAATCAGTGGGAGATTAATATTGGCCTTTCTGCTTGTGTGCCAGTCCTAAGTGTGCCATCTCTCTCTTTCAAATAGTGGGCCATAGAAAGCCTATTAATTTTTTTTTTATTTGGTTTCTAATTTCTCCCTGAAAAAATAAAAAAAAAATCAGTGGGAGATTAATTTTGGCCTTTCTGCTTGTGTGCCAGTCCTGAGTGTGCCATCTCTCTCTCTCAAATAGTGGGCCATAAAAAAACCCTTTTTTTATATTTGGTTTCTAAATTCTCCCTGAAAAAATTTAAAAAAAATCAGTGGGAGAATAATATTGGCCTTTCTGCTTGTGTGCCAGTCCTGACTCCTGAGTGTGCCATCTCTCTCTCAAATAGTGGGCCATAGAAAGCCTATGTTAGGAGTCGAGTTTCCTCTGCTGCACAGGGGGAATCTCGATCCGTGTCTGCTGCGGTCTCCCATTCGGTATCGGCCGCAGTGGGCTCTGCTCAGCGGAGACGTCGCTCCCAGCGTCTCGCTGGGGCTGATTCGGTGCATAGGGTCACTACTGCCTTTCCTGGCTTTCCTATGGTACCCTGCACTGATCTGCGGCGAGCAAGCCTCTCTGGGACTAAGTCCTTGTTTACTCACACTGAGCATGCCCAGGGCAAGGTCTCCCATTGGAGGTCGAGGGTCACATGTTCGGTCACATGCTCAGGTGCTGCAGTACATTCCATTGGTCCTTCTGGAAGGTCCTGACAGGGCAAAAACCTCAGTAGCAGCTTCCTGTGCTGCAACTATATAAACTGCGCATGACCGCACGGCCATGCGCTAGTATCGTCTTTTGCTATATGCTTTGCGCCAATGTGGTCATGTGTTTGTATGTGTTCAGGGACCCGGCTGAAATAAGCCCCTAGAATGCTGGCACCTCCGGCGAGGAGATTGTGTATAAGAGTGTTCAGGGACCCGGCTGAAATAAGCCCCTAGAATGCTGGCTCCTCCGGCGAGGAGATTGTGTATGCATGCATGACCACTCACTGCTCACATCTGGGTAGTTGGCCTGTGCCTCTGTGAAAGTCTAACAGGGCACAGAGCTCACCTCTCGCGGTTACTCTGTGAAGCTAACAGAGTTGGTATATACCGCCATATAGAGCCGCCATTATTTAGCAGCAGGTACTTTCCTGCACGGTGGATCCCGGGTTGCGAATGCACTAATTCCTTTTAATAAACAATATATTTGGTGCGTTCCGCCAACCCTAACAGTATACTAGCGCCAGGATCTGGCTAAGTAATGGCGGATGAACAGCGATTGCAGGGGTACATCCAGCTGCTGGAGGGCCGGTTGGCGTCTCTTGAGCATGCAACCTCGGCGGTGGATGTTACCGCAATAGCTGTTCAGGCTGCTAGCGTGGCTGCAGCAGCTTTACCCACTGCCACCTCTGTTCCAACCCTATCTCACCTTCCTTTGCCTGAGAGATACTCTGGGGACAGTAAGTCCTGTAGGGGTTTCGTGAGCCAATGTGGTATACACCTCGAGCTTCTGGCTGCACGTTTCCCTACTGAGCGGGCAAAGGTGGGATTCATAATCTCTCTCCTGTCGGACAGAGCGTTGGAGTGGGCTACGCCGCTGTGGGAGCGCAACGATCATGTGGTGCGGAGTGTTCCTAGGTTTCTGGACACTCTGAAACAGGTCTTTTTAGGACCTCAAGTCACCCATGATATAGCGCTCCAACTGCTGGCTTTGACTCAGGGTTCAACCATGGTCAGCCATTTTGCTGTTCACTTCCGGACATTAGCGTCTGAGTTGGAATGGCCAGATAAAACCCTCATTCCCGTATTTTGGAGGGGGCTGGCTGACCATGCGAAGGACGCTTTGGCCACTAGGGAGATTCCCGCCACACTGGAGGAGCTCATAGCCGTATCTACTCGTATTGACCTCCGTTTTAACGAGCGGAGGTTGGAGCGAGCCCAGTGTAGGCAGAGGTTTCGGCTGGCTCCCACCTTCACCAAACCTTTGGAATCTCCAGTCCAGGCATCCGAGTCACATGAGGCCTTAGAGGTGACACGAGCGGGATCCAAGTCTCAGTCTGCCCGTGCACATAAGGTCCGTCATGTTTGCCAGCAGTCAGGACACCTTGCCTCCAAGGGTCCTCAGCGGTCGGGGAAACGTCAGCGTCTAGTGGCAGTTGGAGGAGGTACACTAGACACGGCGACGTTTGCCTCAAAGTTGTCCTTCAAGGGGACAATTACCATAGGCCCATCCACTCTTATGGTCGAGCTATGCGTGGATTCTGGGGCAGAGGGTAACTTTATGTCTTCCGCTTTTGCCCAGCGTCACGCAATACCCTTGGTGATGCTCGCCAAGCCGGTAACCGTTCGAGTGGTAACACAGTGGTAACACAGATTACCCACCAAACCATTCCTTTCACGCTATGTGTGTCTCCATCACATCAGGAGATAATCTCCCTATTAGTCATTCCTGAGGGAATTGATGAGGTCCTGTTGGGGATACCATGGCTTCGCTACCATTCTCCTCATATTGAGTGGTCCTCTGGGAGAATTTTGGGTTGGAGTAAATCTTGCGAGGGTAGATGTCTGAGGGAGTGCGTTCAGGTTGCTACTACACAGGTACCCGCAGATCTTTCCTCTCTCCCCAAGCACTATTGGCCCTATGCAGACGTGTTCTCCAAAAGAGCTGTGGAGACCCTTCCGCCTCACCGCCCCTATGACTGTCCTATTGACCTCTTGCCTGGTGCTGAGCCTCCCCGGGGTCGAGTCTATCCGTTATCTCTCCCGGAGACGGAGGCAATGTCCCAGTACATCCAGGAGAATCTGGCAAGAGGATTCATTAGGAAGTCAGTGTCACCGGCAGGGGCAGGGTTCTTCTTCGTACAGAAGAAGACTGGAGACTTACGTCCATGCATAGACTACAGGGGTCTTAACGCCATCACCGTTAAGAACAAGTACCCACTACCCCTGACATCTGAGCTGTTTGATAGGCTACGGGGAGCAAGGGTATTTACAAAGTTAGATCTGCGGGGTGCTTACAACCTGATTCGCATCCGTGAGGGGGATGAATGGAAGACGGCTTTTAACACCAGGGATGGGCACTATGAATATCTGGTGATGCCCTTCGGGCTCTGTAATGCCCCAGCTGTTTTCCAAGACATTGTGAACGACATCTTCCGGGATATGCTCACCACCTCGGTCGTAGTCTATCTGGATGATATTCTCATCTTCTCTCCAGATATTGACTCACATCGGAGAGATGTTCGCAAAGTCTTCGACCTCTTACGGGCAAACTCCCTCTACGCCAAGTTGGAGAAGTGTGTGTTTGAGCAGGAGTCCTTGCATTTTCTTGGTTATATCATCTCTGCCCAGGGTTTGGCTATGGATCCTGCCAAGCTACAGGCTGTAATGGACTGGCAGGAACCCCATTCTCTTAAAGCGGTGCAGCGCTTTATGGGGTTCATTAATTACTATCGCCAGTTCATTCCACACTTCTCAAATTTGGTAGCTCCCTTGGTTGCCCTCACCAAGAAGGGAGCAAATCCCAAGTTGTGGTCAGAGGAGGTCTCCAAAGCCTTTCTCTCGATCAAGTCACACTTCGCTAGCGCTCCCATCCTACATCGCCCCGATGTTGATAAGCCATTTATCTTGGAGGTGGATGCCTCATCCGTTGGTGCAGGAGCAGTCCTTTTCCAAAAGGATGCTCAAGGTCGGAAGCATCCTTGCTTCTTCTTCTCCAAGACCTTCACACCAGCGGAGAGGAATTATTCCATCGGGGACAGGGAGTTGCTGGCCATGAAGTTGGCTTTTTCAGAGTGGAGACATCTCTTGGAGGGAGCTCGCCTTCCCTTCCAAGTCTTCACTGACCACAAGAACTTGGTGTATCTGCAAACGGCCCAGCGGCTGAATTCTCGCCAGGCTAGATGGTCCCTGTTCTTCTCCCGGTTCCATTTTACTCTCCATTTCCTCTCCGGGGAGAAGAACGTTCGTGCTGATGCTCTCTCCCGCTCCGTGGTGTCATCGGAGGAGGAGGAGCCTCGGCTTATTGTCCCTTCTGAGAGCCTGAGAACTGTAGCACCGGTTTCGCTAGAGTCTGTGCCCCCGGGCAAGACTTTTGTACCAGCTAACTTACGACCGGAGGTTCTCTCTTGGGCTCACTCCTCCAGAGTGGGTGGGCATTTTGGGACCAAGAGGACATCTGAGCTTCTGGCGAGAACATACTGGTGGCCGCATATGGCCCGAGATGTCAAGGACTATATTCAGGCGTGCGTTTCTTGCGCCCAGAATCGGTCTCCTCCGCAACGGCCTGCTGGGTTGCTTTACCCTCTACCGGTGGCAGACAGGCCCTGGGAGATGGTCGGGATGGACTTTGTGGTGGGCTTACCCAAGTCGCGTGGCTGCTCCATTATTTGGGTTGTCACCGACCATTTCTCCAAGATGGTGCATTTGGTGCCGCTTCCTCGGTTACCCTCAGCTCGGGCCTTGGCGGTGTTGTTCATTAAACACATTTTCCGATTGCATGGTATGCCTGATAAGATTTTCAGCGATCGGGGTCCCCAGTTCGCATCTCGGTTTTGGAGAGAGCTCTGCCATTTACTCAGCATAGAGTTAAACCTCTCCTCTGCATACCATCCTGAGACGAATGGGTTGGTGGAGAGAACCAACCAGACTCTGGTGACATATTTGCGACATTTCATCTCTGCTAGGCAGGATGACTGGGCATCTTTGCTACCTTGGGCGGAATTTGCCCTGAACAACGCCGTAGCCGATTCCACTGGTCAAACTCCTTTTCTCCTTAATTACGGCCAGCATCTGCGTGTCCCTGTGCCCATGCCCGTGTCATCCACCGATTCTAGGGTGGCAGACTGGGCGGTGGAGGCACGTGACATCTGGGACCGCACACAGGATGCCAGAATGAGGGTTTCGGCTGATACACACCGGCGCCCCGCTCCGGTCTTTGCTCCTGGCGACTTAGTGTGGCTCTCCGCCCGTAACATCAGGCTGCGAGTTGAGTCCACTAAGTTTGCTCCTCGCTACATTGGCCCGTTTAAGGTTCTGGAACAGGTCAACCCTGTGCTCTACCGTTTGGCTATTCCTCCACGCCTTGGTATCACCGATACTTTCCACGTTTCCCTCTTAAAGCCCGTTCATTTGTCCCGGTTTTCCGAGTCATCTGCTGGGACATCGGGTTCATCCACGGATGAGTTTGAGGTGAATGCTATTGTGGGGTGCAAGGTGGTACGTGGCAAGAAATTTTATCTGGTGGACTGGAAGGGTCACGGCCCAGAGGATAGATTTCAAAAACCTGATCTGCACATCCAAACATAGACTGAGTGTGAACAGGTGCTGAACCCAGAGTCGCCAACTCGTATATAGTTAAATAAACAGGGCAGCACACTGCAGCGCCAAAACATGCAAACTTGAAAACACGAAATTTAAACTGCATTACTGCACTAAAAATATGAAAAATGAGAGCTTTTAGCGCATAAAAATGGCCAATTTTATGTGTACCTCGTAGCCACTTTACGGCATCTCTCTTATACGAGGTCCTACTCTAAACCTACCTCGCTGAGAATAAACATCTCCATCTGAACGGGTACATGTGAAACCTCTTCTTGGACTCAAATTCTCTCTCTCTGTGGAGGGGTATTGGACCTACTATAATTAAAACACCTGAAGCTAAGAGGCAGGGAGTGCACGATCAGAAGGCTAGAGAATACATTTCAAAAACCTGATCTGCACATCCAAACATAGACTGAGTGTGAACAGGTGCTGAACCCAGAGTCGCCAACTCGTATATAGTTAAATAAACAGGGCAGCACACTGCAGCGCCAAAACATGCAAACTTGAAAACACGAAATTTAAACTGCATTACTGCACTAGAAATATGAAAAATGAGAGCTTTTAGCGCATAAAAATGGCCAATTTTATGTGTACCTCGTAGCCACTTTACGGCATCTCTCTTATACGAGGTCCTACTCTAAACCTACCTCGCTGAGAATAAACGTCTCCATCTGAACGGGTATATGTGAAACCTCTTCTTGGACTCAAATTCTCTCTCTCTGTGGAGGGGTATTGGACCTACTATAATTAAAACACCTGAAGCTAGGAGGCAGGGAGTGCACGATCAGAAGGCTAGAGAATACATTTCAAAAACCTGATCTGCACATCCAAACATAGACTGAGTGTGAACAGGTGCTGAACCCAGAGTCGCCAACTCGTATATAGTTAAATAAACAGGGCAGCACACTGCAGCGCCAAAACATGCAAACTTGAAAACACGAAATTTAAACTGCATTACTGCACTAGAAATATGAAAAATGAGAGCTTTTAGCGCATAAAAATGGCCAATTTTATGTGTACCTCGTAGCCACTTTACGGCATCTCTCTTATACGAGGTCCTACTCTAAACCTACCTCGCTGAGAATAAACGTCTCCATCTGAACGGGTACATGTGAAACCTCTTCTTGGACTCAAATTCTCTCTCTCTGTGGAGGGGTATTGGACCTACTATAATTAAAACACCTGAAGCTAGGAGGCAGGGAGTGCACGATCAGAAGGCTAGAGAATACATTTCAAAAACCTGATCTGCACATCCAAACATAGACTGAGTGTGAACAGGTGCTGAACCCAGAGTCGCCAACTCGTATATAGTTAAATAAACAGGGCAGCACACTGCAGCGCCAAAACATGCAAACTTGAAAACACGAAATTTAAACTGCATTACTGCACTAGAAATATGAAAAATGAGAGCTTTTAGCGCATAAAAATGGCCAATTTTATGTGTACCTCGTAGCCACTTTACGGCATCTCTCTTATACGAGGTCCTACTCTAAACCTACCTCGCTGAGAATAAACGTCTCCATCTGAACGGGTACATGTGAAGCCTCTTCTTGGACTCAAATTCTCTCTCTCTGTGGAGGGGTATTGGACCTACTATAATTAAAACACCTGAAGCTAGGAGGCAGGGAGTACACGATCAGAAGGCTAGAGAATACATTTCAAAAACCTGATCTGCACATCCAAACATAGACTGAGTGTGAACAGGTGCTGAACCCAGAGTCGCCAACTCGTATATAGTTAAATAAACAGGGCAGCACACTGCAGCGCCAAAACATGCAAACTTGAAAACACGAAATTTAAACTGCATTACTGCACTAGAAATATGAAAAATGAGAGCTTTTAGCGCATAAAAATGGCCAATTTTATGTGTACCTCGTAGCCACTTTACGGCATCTCTCTTATACGAGGTCCTACTCTAAACCTACCTCGCTGAGAATAAACGTCTCCATCTGAACGGGTACATGTGAAACCTCTTCTTGGACTCAAACTCTCTCTCTCTGTGGAGGGGTATTGGACCTACTATAATTAAAACACCTGAAGCTAGGAGGCAGGGAGTGCACGATCAGAAGGCTAGAGAATACATTTCAAAAACCTGATCTGCACATCCAAACATAGACTGAGTGTGAACAGGTGCTGAACCCAGAGTCGCCAACTCGTATATAGTTAAATAAACAGGGCAGCACACTGCAGCGCCAAAACATGCAAACTTGAAAACACGAAATTTAAACTGCATTACTGCACTAGAAATATGAAAAATGAGAGCTTTTAGCGCATAAAAATGGCCAATTTTATGTGTACCTCGTAGCCACTTTACGGCATCTCTCTTATACGAGGTCCTACTCTAAACCTACCTCGCTGAGAATAAACGTCTCCATCTGAACGGGTACATGTGAAACCTCTTCTTGGACTCAAATTCTCTCTCTCTGTGGAGGGGTATTGGACCTACTATAATTAAAACACCTGAAGCTAGGAGGCAGGGAGTGCACGATCAGAAGGCTAGAGAATACATTTCAAAAACCTGATCTGCACATCCAAACATAGACTGAGTGTGAACAGGTGCTGAACCCAGAGTCGCCAACTCGTATATAGTTAAATAAACAGGGCAGCACACTGCAGCGCCAAAACATGCAAACTTGAAAACACGAAATTTAAACTGCATTACTGCACTAGAAATATGAAAAATGAGAGCTTTTAGCGCATAAAAATGGCCAATTTTATGTGTACCTCGTAGCCACTTTACGGCATCTCTCTTATACGAGGTCCTACTCTAAACCTACCTCGCTGAGAATAAACGTCTCCATCTGAACGGGTACATGTGAAACCTCTTCTTGGACTCAAATTCTCTCTCTCTGTGGAGGGGTATTGGACCTACTATAATTAAAACACCTGAAGCTAGGAGGCAGGGAGTGCACGATCAGAAGGCTAGAGAATACATTTCAAAAACCTGATCTGCACATCCAAACATAGACTGAGTGTGAACAGGTGCTGAACCCAGAGTCGCCAACTCGTATATAGTTAAATAAACAGGGCAGCACACTGCAGCGCCAAAACATGCAAACTTGAAAACACGAAATTTAAACTGCATTACTGCACTAGAAATATGAAAAATGAGAGCTTTTAGCGCATAAAAATGGCCAATTTTATGTGTACCTCGTAGCCACTTTACGGCATCTCTCTTATACGAGGTCCTACTCTAAACCTACCTCGCTGAGAATAAACGTCTCCATCTGAACGGGTACATGTGAAACCTCTTCTTGGACTCAAATTCTCTCTCTCTGTGGAGGGGTATTGGACCTACTATAATTAAAACACCTGAAGCTAGGAGGCAGGGAGTGCACGATCAGAAGGCTAGAGAATACATTTCAAAAACCTGATCTGCACATCCAAACATAGACTGAGTGTGAACAGGTGCTGAACCCAGAGTCGCCAACTCGTATATAGTTAAATAAACAGGGCAGCACACTGCAGCGCCAAAACATGCAAACTTGAAAACACGAAATTTAAACTGCATTACTGCACTAGAAATATGAAAAATGAGAGCTTTTAGCGCATAAAAATGGCCAATTTTATGTGTACCTCGTAGCCACTTTACGGCATCTCTCTTATACGAGGTCCTACTCTAAACCTACCTCGCTGAGAATAAACGTCTCCATCTGAACGGGTACATGTGAAACCTCTTCTTGGACTCAAATTCTCTCTCTCTGTGGAGGGGTATTGGACCTACTATAATTAAAACACCTGAAGCTAGGAGGCAGGGAGTGCACGATCAGAAGGCTAGAGAATACAATTCAAAAACCTGATCTGCACATCCAAACATAGACTGAGGGTGAACAGGTGCTGAACCCAGAGTCGCCAACTCGTATATAGTTAAATAAACAGGGCAGCACACTGCAGCGCCAAAACATGCAAACTTGAAAACACGAAATTTAAACTGCATTACTGCACTAGAAATATGAAAAATGAGAGCTTTTAGCGCATAAAAATGGCCAATTTTATGTGTACCTCGTAGCCACTTTACGACATCTCTCTTATACGAGGTCCTACTCTAAACCTACCTCGCTGAGAATAAACATCTCCATCTGAACGGGTACATGTGAAACCTCTTCTTGGACTCAAATTCTCTCTCTCTGTGGAGGGGTATTGGACCTACTATAATTAAAACACCTGAAGCTAGGAGGCAGGGAGTGCACGATCAGAAGGCTAGAGAATACATTTCAAAAACCTGATCTGCACATCCAAACATAGACTGAGTGTGAACAGGTGCTGAACCCAGAGTCGCCAACTCGTATATAGTTAAATAAACAGGGCAGCACACTGCAGCGCCAAAACATGCAAACTTGAAAACACGAAATTTAAACTGCATTACTGCACTAGAAATATGAAAAATGAGAGCTTTTAGCGCATAAAAATGGCCAATTTTATGTGTACCTCGTAGCCACTTTACGGCATCTCTCTTATACGAGGTCCTACTCTAAACCTACCTCGCTGAGAATAAACGTCTCCATCTGAACGGGTACATGTGAAACCTCTTCTTGGGCTCAAATTCTCTCTCTCTGTGGAGGGGTATTGGACCTACTATAATTAAAACACCTGAAGCTAGGAGGCAGGGAGTGCACGATCAGAAGGCTAGAGAATACATTTCAAAAACCTGATCTGCGCATCCAAACATAGACTGAGTGTGAACAGGTGCTGAACCCAGAGTCGCCAACTCGTATATAGTTAAATAAACAGGGCAGCACACTGCAGCGCCAAAACATGCAAACTTGAAAACACGAAATTTAAACTGCATTACTGCACTAGAAATATGAAAAATGAGAGCTTTTAGCGCATAAAAATGGCCAATTTTATGTGTACCTCGTAGCCACTTTACGGCATCTCTCTTATACGAGGTCCTACTCTAAACCTACCTCGCTGAGAATAAACGTCTCCATCTGAACGGGTACATGTGAAACCTCTTCTTGGACTCAAATTCTCTCTCTCTGTGGAGGGGTATTGGACCTACTATAATTAAAACACCTGAAGCTAGGAGGCAGGGAGTGCACGATCAGAAGGCTAGAGAATACATTTCAAAAACCTGATCTGCACATCCAAACATAGACTGAGTGTGAACAGGTGCTGAACCCAGAGTCGCCAACTCGTATATAGTTAAATAAACAGGGCAGCACACTGCAGCGCCAAAACATGCAAACTTGAAAACACGAAATTTAAACTGCATTACTGCACTAGAAATATGAAAAATGAGAGCTTTTAGCGCATAAAAATGGCCAATTTTATGTGTACCTCGTAGCCCAGAGGATAGAACCTGGGAGCCTGTGGAGCACATTCGGGCTCCGCTGCTTATCGCAGCTTTTGAGCGTAGTGAGGCTCAAGGAGGGGGGGGGGGGCCCTAGGGGGGGGGGGTAATGTTAGGAGTCGAGTTTCCTCTACTGCACAGGGGGAATCTCGATCCGTGTCTGCTGCGGTCTCCCATTCGGTATCGGCCGCAGTGGGCTCTGCTCAGCGGAGACGTCGCTCCCAGCGTCTCGCTGGGGCTGATTCGGTGCATAGGGTCACTACTGCCTTTCCTGGCTTTCCTTTGGTACCCTGCACTGATCTGCGGCGAGTGAGCCTCTCTGGGACTAAGTCCTTGTTTACTCACACTGAGCATGCCCAGGGCAAGGTCTCCCATTGGAGGTCGAGGGTCACATGTTCGGTCACATGCTCAGGTGCTGCAGTACATTCCATTGGTCCTTCTGGAAGGTCCTGAAAGGGCAAAACATGCTCAGGTACTGCAGCACTTTCCATTGGTCCTTCTGGAAGGTCCTGAAAGGGCAAAAACTTCAGTAGCAGCTTCCTGTGCTGCAACTATATAAACTGCGCATGACCGCACAGCCATGCGCTAGTATCGTCTTTTGCTATATGCTTTGCGCCAATGTGGTCATGTGTTTGTATGTGTTCAGGGACCCGGCTGAAATAAGCCCCTAGAATGCTGGCACCTCCGGCGAGGAGATTGTGTATAAGAGTGTTCAGGGACCCGGCTGAAATAAGCCCCTAGAATGCTGGCTCCTCCGGCGAGGAGATTGTGTATGCATGCATGACCACTCACTGCTCACATCTGGGTAGTTGGCCTGTGCCTCTGTGAAAGTCTAACAGGGCACAGAGCTCACCTCTCGCGGTTACTCTGTGAAGCTAACAGAGTTGGTATATACCGCCATATAGAGCCGCCATTATTTAGCAGCAGGTACTTTCCTGCACGGTGGATCCCGGGTTGCGAATGCACTAATTCCTTTTAATAAACAATATATTTGGTGCGTTCCGCCAACCCTAACAGCCTATTTATTTATTTTTAATTTGGTTTCTAAATTCTCCCTGAAAAAAATTAAAAAAAAATCAGTGGGAGATTAATATTGGCCTTTCTGCTTGTGTGCCAGTCCTGAGTGTGCCATCTCTCTCTCAAATAGTGGGCCATAGAAAGCCTATTTATTTATTTTTTTATTTGGTTTCTAAATTCTCCCTGAAAAAAATAAAAAAAAATCAGTTGGAGATTAATATTGGCCTTTCTGCTTGTGTGCCAGTCCTGAGTGTGCCATCTCTCTCTCTCAAATAGTGGGCCATAGAAACCCTATTCATTTATTTTTTATTTGGTTTCTAAATTCTCCCTGAAAAAATAAAAAAAAATCAGTGGGAGATTAATATTGGCCTCTCTGCTTGTGTGCCAGTCCTGACTCCTGAGTGTGCCATCTCTCTCTCAAATAGTGGGCCATAGAAAGCCTATTTATTTTTTTTTTATTTGGTTTCTAAATTCTACCTGAAAAAATAAAAAACAAATCAGTGGGAGATTAATATTGGCCTTTCTGCTTGTGTGCCAGTCCTGAGTGTGCCATCTCTCTCTCTCAAATAGTGGGCCATAGAAAGCCTATTTATTTATTTTTTTATTTGGTTTCTAAATTCTCCCTGAAAAAAATAAAAAAAAATCAGTTGGAGATTAATATTGGCCTTTCTGCTTGTGTGCCAGTCCTGAGTGTGCCATCTCTCTCTCTCAAATAGTGGGCCATAGAAAGCCTATTCATTTATTTTTTATTTGGTTTCTAAATTCTCCCTGAAAAAATAAAAAAAAATCAGTGGGAGATTAATATTGGCCTCTCTGCTTGTGTGCCAGTCCTGACTCCTGAGTGTGCCATCTCTCTCTCAAATAGTGGGCCATAGAAAGCCTATTTTTTTTTTTTTATTTGGTTTCTAAATTCTACCTGAAAAAATAAAAAACAAATCAGTGGGAGATTAATATTGGCCTTTCTGCTTGTGTGCCAGTCCTGAGTGTGCCATCTCTCTCTCTCAAATAGTGGGCCATAAAAAACCCTTTTTTTATATTTGGTTTCTAAATTCTCCCTGAAAAAATTAAAAAAAAATCAGTGGGAGATTAATATTGGCCTTTCTGCTTGTGTGCCAGTCCTGACTCCTGAGTGTGCCATCTCTCTCTCAAATAGTGGGCCATAGAAAGCCTATTTATTTATTTTTAATTTGGTTTCTAAATTCTCCCTGAAAAAAATAAAAAAAAAATCAGTGGGAGATTAATATTGGCCTTTTTGCTTGTGTGCCAGTCCTGAGTGTGCCATCTCTCTCTCTCAAATAGTGGGCCATAGAAAGCCTATTTATTTTTTTTTATTTGGTTTCTAAATTCTCCCTGAAAAAATAAAAAAAAATCAGTGGGAGATTAATATTGGCCTTTCTGCTTGTGTGCCAGTCCTGAGTGTGCCATCTCTCTCTCTCTCAAATAGTGGGCCATAGAAAGCCTATTTATTTATTTTTTATTTGGTTTCTAAATTCTCCCAGAAAAAATTAAAAGAAATCAGTGGGAGATTAATATTGGCCTTTCTGCTTGTGTGCCAGTCCTGACTCCTGAGTGTGCCATCTCTCTCTCAAACAGTGGGCCATAGAAAGCCTATTTTTTTTTTATTTGGTTTCTAAATTCTCCCTGAAAAAATTTAAAAAAAATCAGTGAGAGATTAATATTGGCCTTTCTGCTTGTGTGCCAGTCCTGACTCCTGAGTGTGCCATCTCTCTCTCAAATAGTGGGCCATAGAAAGCCTATTTATTTATTTTTAATTTGGTTTCTAAATTCTCCCTGAAAAAAATTAAAAAAAAATCAGTGGGAGATTAATATTGGCCTTTTTGCTTGTGTGCCAGTCCTGAGTGTGCCATCTCTCTCTCTCAAATAGTGGGCCATAGAAAGCCTATTTTTTTTTTTTTATTTGGTTTCTAAATTCTCCCTGAAAAAATAAAAAAAAATCAGTGGGAGATTAATATTGGCCTTTCTGCTTGTGTGCCAGTCCTGAGTGTGCCATCTCTCTCTCAAATAGTGGGCCATAGAAAGCCTATTTATTTTTTTTTTATTTGGTTTCTAAATTCTACCTGAAAAAATAAAAAACAAATCAGTGGGAGATTAATATTGGCCTTTCTGCTTGTGTGCCAGTCCTGAGTGTGCCATCTCTCTCTCTCAAATAGTGGGCCATAAAAAACCCTTTTTTTATATTTGGTTTCTAAATTCTCCCTGAAAAAATTAAAAAAAAATCAGTGGGAGATTAATATTGGCCTTTCTGCTTGTGTGCCAGTCCTGACTCCTGAGTGTGCCATCTCTCTCTCAAATAGTGGGCCATAGAAAGCCTATTTATTTATTTTTAATTTGGTTTCTAAATTCTCCCTGAAAAAAATTAAAAAAAAATCAGTGGGAGATTAATATTGGCCTTTTTGCTTGTGTGCCAGTCCTGAGTGTGCCATCTCTCTCTCTCAAATAGTGGGCCATAGAAAGCCTATTTATTTTTTTTTATTTGGTTTCTAAATTCTCCCTGAAAAAATAAAAAAAAATCAGTGGGAGATTAATATTGGCCTTTCTGCTTGTGTGCCAGTCCTGAGTGTGCCATCTCTCTCTCTCAAATAGTGGGCCATAGAAAGCCTATTTATTTATTTTTTATTTGGTTTCTAAATTCTCCCAGAAAAAATTAAAAGAAATCAGTGGGAGATTAATATTGGCCTTTCTGCTTGTGTGCCAGTCCTGACTCCTGAGTGTGCCATCTCTCTCTCAAACAGTGGGCCATAGAAAGCCTATTTTTTTTTTATTTGGTTTCTAAATTCTCCCTGAAAAAATTTAAAAAAAATCAGTGAGAGATTAATATTGGCCTTTCTGCTTGTGTGCCAGTCCTGAGTGTGCCATCTCTCTCTCTCAAATAGTGGGCCATAGAAAGCCTATTTATTTTTTTTTATTTGGTTTCTAAATTCTCCCTGAAAAAAAAAAAAATCAGTGGGAGATTAATATTGGCCTTTCTGCTTGTGTGCCAGTCCTGACTCCTGAGTGTGCCATCTCTCTCTCAAATAGTGGGCCATAGAAAGCCTATTTATTTATTTTTTTATTTGGTTTCTAAATTCTCCCTGAAAAAATAAAAAAAAATCAGTGGGAGATTAATATTGGCCTTTCTGCTTGTGTGCCAGTCCTGAGTGTGCCATCTCTCTCTCAAATAGTGGACCATAGAAAGCCTATTTATTTTTTTTTATTTGGTTTCTAAATTCTCCCTGAAAAAAAAAATCAGTGGGAGATTAATATTGGCCTTTCTGCTTGTGTGCCAGTCCTGAGTGTGCCATATCTCTCTCTCAAATAGTGGGCCATAGAAAGCCTATTTTTTTTGGGGGGGGGTTTCTAAATTCTCCCTTAAAAAATAAAAAAAAAATCAGTCGGAGATTAGTATTGGCCTTTCTGCTTGTGTGCCAGTCCTGACTCCTGAGTGTGCCATCTCTCTCTCAAATAGTGGGCCATAGAAACCCTATTTATTTTTTTTGGGGGGGTTCTAAATTCTACCTGAAAAAATAAAAAAAAAATCAGTGGGAGATTAATATTGGCCTTTCTGGTTGTGTGCCAGTCCTGAGTGTGCCATCTCTCTCTCTCAAATAGTGGGCCATAGAAAGCCAATTTTTTTTAAATTTGGTTTCTAAATTCTCCCTGCAAAAAAAAAAAAACAGTGGGAGATTAATATTGACATTTGTGCTTGAGTGACAGTCCTGCGTGTGTGGCATCTCTCTCATTTGGTGCCACAGAAAACAGTGTGTAACATTGTGCCTGATTTTCCTTGCGGTCTCACCCACCTCTAAAGGGATATCTAAATCATACAGAAATTATAGCTCACCATGTAAGTTGTTTGACAGCAACAAATACCGTTACTTTGGTTACGTTTTTAAAACAATGAGGAAGTCTGGTGGAAGAGGTCGTGGCCGTGGGCGTTCATTGCCAGCTGGTAATGATGGTAGTGGTAGTGGAGCATCATGTGGTCGTTGGAAAAAAAATATAGCACCTAAGTCTGGAGCTGTGGAGCCAGGTTCGTCGTCTGGCTACACAAGGCCTCGAACGCTCCCTTTTCTGGGAGTAGGAAAACCACTTTTAAAGCCGGAGCAGCAAGAGCAAGTGTTGGCTTACCTTGCTGACTCAGCCTCTAGCTCTTTTGCCTCCTCTTCTGAAACTGGTAAATGTAAAAGCAGCGCGTCGTTAGTGGATGTTCACTGTCAGGGACAAGTCGCTTCCTTGTCCTCTTCAGCGAAAACAACAACAGAGAAGGATGCGTCAGGAGACACAACGGGTTACTCCATGGAGCTCTTTACACATACCGTCCCTGGGTTAGAAAGTGAAACAGTTAACAGGCCATGCCCATTACTAGTTGAATCGGACATGGAGTGCACTGATGCACAGCCACAGCCAGACTACTATGCTGTTCCTTTGACTCAGACCACAACATTGCCCTCGCAGGGTACTGATCCAGAATCAGACTCTGATGAGACTATGGTGCCCCGTCACGAACGCTATACCACCGACTTACACGGTGACACAGACGAAGTTGCACACGAGATAGAAGAGGAGGTTATAGATGACCCAGTTGTTGACCCCGATTGGCAGCCATTGGGGGAACAGGGTGCAGGCGGCAGTAGTTCTGAAACGGAGGAGGAGGGGCCGCAGCAGGCATCAACATCGCAACAGGTTCCATCTGCCGGGCCCGTATCTGGCACAAAACGCGTGGCAAAGCCAAAACCTGTTGGAGGACAGCGTGGCCATCCGGTTAAAGCTCAGTCTGCAATGCCTGAAAAGGGATCCGATGCTAGAAAGAGTGCAGTCTGGCATTTTTTTAAACAACATCCAATTGATCAGCGCAAAGTCATCTGTCAAAAATGTTCAACTACCTTAAGCAGAGGTCAGAATCTGAAAAGTCTCAATACAAGTTGCATGCATAGACATTTAACCACCATGCATTTTCAAGCATGGACTAACTACCAAACGTCCCTTAAGGTTGTAGCACCCTCGGCCAATGAAGCTATTCAGCAACGCTACATCCCTACCGTCACTGTAAGGCCACCATTTTCCGCACCACCTGCAATATCTGTGCAGGTTTCTTTGCCAGGCCAAAGCAGTCAGGATCAGGGAATCACCAGTTTCGTAGTAGGAAACACTGCATCTGGGGCACCGGCGGAAACAATACCGTCTCCAACCATCTCTCAGTCTGCCATGTCCACCGGCACACCCGCTAGTTCCACGATCTCCAGCTCTCCAGTCCAGCTCACCCTACATGAGACTCTCGTTAGAAAAAGGAAGTACTTATCCTCGCATCCGCGTACACAGGGTTTCAACGCCCACATAGCTAGACTAATCTTGCTAGAGATGATGCCCTACCGGTTAGTTGAAAGCGAAGCTTTCAAAGCCCTGATGGACTACGCTGAACCACGCTACGAGCTACCCAGTCGACACTTCTTTTCGAGAAAAGCCATCCCAGCCCTCCACCAGCATGTTAAAGAGCGCATCGTCCATGCACTCAGGCAATCTGTGAGTACAAAGGTGCACCTGACAAAAGATGCATGGACCAGTAGGCATGGCCAGGGACGTTACGTGTCCATCACGGCACACTGGGTGAATGTGGTGGATGCAGGGTCCACAGGGGACATCAATTTTGGGACAGTTCTGCCTAGCCCACGGTCTAGGAAACAGTTGGCTGTAGCCGTTCGCACCCCCTCCTCCTCCTCGTCCTCCTGCAGAAGCGAGAGCTCGTCCACAGACCGCAGTCGCCCAACCACTCCATCCGCAGCTGCCACTGTTGCACACCAGTTGTCCCATTATGGGGCAGCTACTGGCAAGCGTCAGCAAGCTGTATTGGCTATGAAGTGTTTGGGCGACTGTTGTGAGTTCTGTTTTTGGGCTCCCTCTGGTGGTTACTGATGGTACTGGGTGACTTGTGTTCTCTGCGGTCTCTGGTGTCCACCTGTTCCATCAGGTTATGGGAGTTTCCTATTTAACCTGGCTTTTTTGTCATTTCCTCGCCGGCTATCAATGTAATCAGTGTTTCTTTTTACCTCTGCTACCTGCGTCTGTTATCTTCAGGACAAGCTAAGTTTTGATTTTCCTGTTCCACGTTTTGCTTAATTTTTGTCTTAGTCCAGCTTGCAGATATGTGATTCCTTGCTGCTGGTTGCTCTAGTGGGCTGAAATTACTCCTCATGTTCCATGAGTTGGCACATGAGTTCAAGTAATTTCAGGATGGTTTTTTGAAGGGTTTTTCGCTGACCGTGCAGTTCACTTTTGTATCCTCTGCTATCTAGCTTTAGCGGGCCTCATTTTTGCTGATTCTATTTTCATAACTACGTATGTGTTTTCCTCTCATTTCACCGTTATTTCATGTGGGGGGCTGCTATTTCTGTGGGGTGTTTCTCTGGAGGCAAGTGAGGTCTGTGTTTCTCCTGGTAGGGGAAGTTAATCCTTCGGCTGGCGCGAGACGTCTAGGAATCATCGTAGGCACGTTCCCCGGCTACTGCTAGTTGTGTGTTTAGGTTCAGGATCGCGGTCAGCTCAGGTTCCATCACCCTAGAGCTTGTTTTGTTTTTGTGCTTGTCCTTTTGTGATCCCCTGCCATTGGGATCATGACAGTATAGCCGGCCAGAAAAAATTGGTCATCGTTTTGGCTGAAGTAGGAGGAAAAGTAGTCTGAGGAAGTTTTTTTTTTTTTTTTTTTTCTCCCTCCTCAGTGTTTGCTGCCTAGCCTTAATTGTAGCTTGGCTGCTTCTTTCCTCCTCTTAATCCTTGAATGGCTCTGACCTCAGCTGTTTATCATGGACGTCCAGAGTTTGGCTTCCAGCCTGAATAATCTTGCTGCTAAGGTTCAAAATATACAAGATTTTGTTGTACATACTCCTATGTCTGAACCTAGAATTCCTATCCCAGAGTTTTTTTCTGGAGATAGATCTAGTTTTCTGAATTTTAGGAACAATTGCAAGTTGTTTCTTTCCTTGAAATTTCGCTCCTCTGGAGACCCTGCTCAGCAGGTCAAGATTGTTATATCTTTCCTGCGGGGTGACCCTCAGAATTGGGCATTGGCATTGGCACCAGGGGATCCTGCGTTGCTCAATGTGGATGCGTTTTTTCTGGCATTGGGTTTGCTCTATGAGGAACCTAACCTAGAGATTCAGGCTGAAAAAGCTTTATTGGCTCTCTTTCAGGGGCAAGATGAAGCAGAAATATATTGTCAGAAATTTCGGAAATGGTCGGTGCTTACTCAGTGGAATGAGTGCGCTCTGGCTGCAAAATTCAGAGCTGGCCTTTCTGAGGCCATTAAAGATGTTATGGTGGGGTTCCTGGCGCCTACAGGTCTGAATGAGTCCATGACTATGGCTATTCAGATTGATCGGCGTTTACGGGAGCGCAAACCTGTGCACCATTTGGCGGTGTCTTCTGAACAGGCACCTGAGATAATGCAATGTGATAGAATTCAGTCCAGAAGTGAACGGCAAAATTATAGGCGGAAAAATGGATTGTGTTTTTATTGTGGTGATTCAGCTCATGTTATATCAGCATGCTCTAAACGCACAAAAAAGGTTGATAAGTCTGTTGCCATTGGTACTTTACAGTCTAAGTTCATTCTGTCTGTGACTCTGATTTGTTCATTATCATCCATTTCCGTCGATGCCTATGTGGATTCAGGCGCTGCCCTGAGTCTTATGGATTGGTCATTTGCCAATCGCTGTGGGTTTAGACTGGAACCTCTGGAAGTTCCTATTCCTTTGAAAGGAATTGACTCTACACCTTTGGCTATGAATAAACCTCAGTACTGGACACAAGTGACCATGCGTATGACTCCCGTTCATCAGGAGGTGATTCGCTTCCTGGTACTGTATAATTTACATGATGTCTTAGTGCTTGGTCTGCCATGGTTACAAACTCATAACCCAGTCCTGGACTGGAAAACAATGTCTGTGTTAAGCTGGGGATGTCAGGGGGTTCATGATGATGCATCTCCGATTTCTATCGCTTCATCTACTCCTTCTGAGGTTCCGGTATTTTTGTCTGATTATCGGGAGGTTTTTGAGGAGCCTAAGCTCAGTTCGCTTCCTCCTCACAGGGATTGCGATTGTGCTATAGATTTGATTCCTGGCAGTAAATTCCCTAAAGGTCGTTTGTTCAATCTGTCAGTGCCAGAGCATACTGCTATGCGGAATTATGTTAAGGAGTCCTTGGAAAAGGGACATATCCGTCCATCTTCGTCCCCTTTGGGAGCAGGTTTTTTTTTCGTGGCCAAAAAAGATGGTTCCTTGAGGCCTTGCATAGATTATCGTCTTTTGAATAAGATTACAGTCAAATATCAGTATCCTTTGCCATTGTTGACTGATGTGTTCGCTCGCATTAAGGGGGCTAAATGGTTCACTAAGATTGATCTTCGGGGTGCGTATAATCTTGTGCGGATAAGGCAGGGTGATGAGTGGAAAACCGCATTTAATATGCCTGAGGGCCATTTCGAGTATTTGGTGATGCCTTTTGGACTTTCTAATGCTCCTTCTGTCTTCCAGTCTTTTATGCACGATATTTTCCGTGAATATCTGGATAAATTTATTATCGTGTATTTGGATGATGTTTTGGTTTTTTCTGATGACTGGGAGTCTCATGTTCAGCAGGTCAGGAAGGTGTTTCAGGTCCTGCGGGCCAATTCTTTGTTTGTAAAAGGTTCTAAATGTCTCTTTGGAGTCCAGAAGATTTCTTTTTTGGGGTATATTTTTTCCCCTTCTACTATTGAGATGGATCCCGTCAAGGTTCAGGCTATTTGTGACTGGACGCAGCCTACATCTCTTAAGAGTCTACAGAAGTTCTTGGGCTTTGCTAATTTTTATCGTCGCTTCATAACTAATTTTTCTAGTGTTGTTAAGCCTTTGACGGATTTGACTAAGAAGGGTGCTGATGTTGCTGATTGGTCTCCTGCGGCTGTGGAGGCCTTTCAGGAACTTAAGCGCCGGTTTTCTTCTGCTCCTGTGTTGCGTCAGCCAGATACGTCGCTTCCTTTTCAGGTTGAGGTTGATGCTTCCGAGATCGGAGCGGGGGCGGTTTTGTCACAGAGAAGCTCCGATGGCTCAGTGATGAAGCCATGTGCGTTCTTTTCTAGAAAATTTTCGCCCGCTGAACGGAATTATGATGTTGGTAATCGGGAGCTTTTGGCCATGAAGTAGGCATTTGAGGAGTGGCGCCATTGGCTTGAGGGTGCTAGACATCGTGTGGTGGTCTTGACTGATCACAAAAATCTGATGTACCTTGAGTCTGCCAAGCGTCTGAATCCTAGACAGGCTCGTTGGTCACTGTTTTTCTCCCGTTTCAATTTTGTGGTTTCATACCTGCCAGGTTCAAAGAATGTGAAGGCGGATGCTCTTTCTAGGAGTTTTGTGCCTGACTCCCCTGGAAATTCTGAGCCCACTGGTATCCTTAGGGATGGGGTGATTTTGTCGGCTGTCTCCCCAGACTTGCGACGTGCTTTGCAGGAGTTTCAGGCGGATAAACCTGATCGTTGTCCGCCGGAAAGACTGTTTGTTCCGGATAATTGGACCAGTAGAGTCATCTCCGAGGTCCATTCTTCTGTGTTGGCAGGTCATCCTGGAATATTTGGTACTAGAGACTTGGTGGCCAGGTCTTTTTGGTGGCCTTCCTTGTCGAGGGATGTGCATTCTTTCGTGCAGTCTTGTGGAGTTTGCGCTCGGGCTAAGCCTTGCTGTTCTCGGGCCAGTGGATTGTTGTCACCTTTGCCTATCCTGAAGAGGCCTTGGACGCACATTTCCATGGACTTTATTTCGGATCTCCCTGTCTCTCAAAAAATGTCCGTCATATGGGTTGTGTGTGACCGCTTTTCTAAGATGGTTCATCTGGAACCCTTGCCTAAGTTACCTTCCTCCTCTGAGTTGGTCCCTCTGTTTTTTCAAAACGTGGTCCGTTTGCATGGCATTCCGGAGAACATCGTTTCTGACAGGGGATCCCAGTTTGTGTCTAGATTTTGGCGGACGTTCTGTGCTAAGATGGGCATTGATTTGTCCTTTTCGTCTGCATTCCATCCCCAGACGAATGGCCAGACGGAACAAACTAATCAGACTTTAGAAACTTATTTAAGGTGTTTTGTTTCTGCTGATCAAGATGACTGGGTTACCTTTTTGCCGCTTGCCGAGTTTGCCCTTAATAATCGGGCTAGTTCTGCTACCTTGGTTTCTCCTTTCTTTTGTAATTCGGGGTTTCATCCTCGTTTTTCCTCTGGTCAGGTGGAGCCTTCTGATTGTCCTGGAGTGGACATGGTGGTGGATAGGTTGCATCAGATTTGGAGTCATGTGGTGGACAATTTGAAGTTGTCCCAGGAGAGGGCTCAGCAGTTTGCTAATCGCCGTCGCCGCGTGGGTCCTCGACTTCTTGTTGGGGACTTGGTGTGGTTGTCTTCTCGTTTTGTTCCTATGAAGGTCTCTTCTCCTAAGTTCAAGCCTCGGTTCATCGGTCCCTATAGGATCTTGGAAATTCTTAACCCTGTGTCGTTTCGTTTGGATCTCCCGGCATCGTTTACTATTCATAATGTGTTCCATCGGTCGTTGTTGCGGAGGTATGAGGTACCTGTTGTTCCTTCGCTTGAGCCTCCTGCTCCGGTGCTGGTGGAGGGTGAATTGGAGTATGTTGTGGAGAAGATCTTGGATTCTCGTGTTTCCAGACGGAAACTCCAGTATTTGGTCAAGTGGAAGGGTTATGGTCAGGAGGATAATTCTTGGGTGGTTGCCTCTGATGTTCATGCTGCCGATTTGGTCCGTGCTTTTCATAGGGCTCATCCTGGTCGCCCTGGTGGTTCTCGTGAGGGTTCAGTGACCCCTCCTCAAGGGGGGGTACTGTTGTGAGTTCTGTTTTTGGGCTCCCTCTGGTGGTTACTGATGGTACTGGGTGACTTGTGTTCTCTGCGGTCTCTGGTGTCCACCTGTTCCATCAGGTTATGGGAGTTTCCTATTTAACCTGGCTTTTTTGTCATTTCCTCGCCGGCTATCAATGTAATCAGCGTGTCTTTTTTCCTCTGCTACCTGCGTCTGTTATCTTCAGGACAAGCTAAGTTTTGATTTTCCTGTTCCACGTTTTGCTTAATTTTTGTCTTAGTCCAGTTTGCAGATATGTGATTCCTTGCTGCTGGTTGCTCTAGTGGGCTGAAATTACTCCTCATGTTCCATGAATTGGCACATGAGTTCAAGTAATTTCAGGATGGTTTTTTGAAGGGTTTTTCGCTGACCGCGCAGTTCACTTTTGTATCCTCTGCTATCTAGCTTTAGCGGGCCTCATTTTTGCTGATTCTATTTTCATAACTACGTATGTGCTTTCCTCTCATTTCACCGTTATTACATGTGGGGGGCTGCTATTTCTGTGGGGTGTTTCTCTGGAGGCAAGTGAGGTCTGTGTTTCTTCTAATAGGGGAAGTTAATCCTTCGGCTGGCGCGAGACGTCTAGGAATCATCGTAGGCACGTTCCCCGGCTACTGCTTGTTGTGTGTTTAGGTTCAGGATTGCGGTCAGCTCAGGTTCCATCACCCTAGAGCTTGTTTTGTTTTTGTGCTTGTCCTTTTGTGATCCCCTGCCATTGGGATCATGACACCAGACCACTGCTGCCCGTGTACCCCTGGTACCAATTATAAAGTGCCTACAGCCCAATTTTTTTATGTTATGCCTTCGAAGCCTGTCTGCAGTCCCTCCTTCCACTAGTCCTCCACTGACCTGACCACTGCTGCCCGTGTACCCCTGGAAACAATTTTAAAGTGCCTACAGCCCAATTTTATTATGTTAGGCCTTCAAAGCCTGTCTGCGGTCCCTCCTTCCACTAGTCCTCCACTGACCTGACCACTGCTGCCCGTATACCCCTGGAAACAATTTTAAAGTGCCTACAGCCCAATTTTATTATGTTAGGCCTTCGAAGCCTGTCTGCGGTCCCTTCTTCCACTAGTCCTCCACTGACCAGACCACTGCTGCCCGTGTACCCCTGGAAACATTTTTAAAGTGCCAACAGCCCAATTTTATTATGTTAGGCCTTCGAAGCCTGTCTGCGGTCCCTCCTTACACTTGTCCTCCACTGACCAGACCACTGCTGCCCGTGTACCCCTGGTACCAATTATAAAGTGCCTACAGCCCAATTTTTTTATGTTAGGCCTTCGAAGCCTGTCTGCGGTCCCTCCTTCCACTAGTCCTCCACTGACCAGACCACTGCTGACCGTGTACCCCTGAAACCAATTTTAAAGTGCCTACAGCCCAATTTTATTATGTTACGACTTCAAAGCCTGTCTGCGGGCCTTCCTTCCAATAGTTCTCCACTGACCAGACCAATGCTGGCCGTGTACCCCTGGAACACAGCTGAAACTGCATGGAGCCTACTTTTTTTCTTTGTTTTATATTTATAAAGCCCAGATGAACTACTCTGTACCACGGTTCAAGCTACCCAGTCGACACTTCTTTTGCAAGAAAAGCCATCCCAGCCCTCCACCGGCATGAAAAAGTCTGCATTGTCATAGCACTCAGGCAATCAAACAGTAGAAAGGTGCACCTGACAAGAGACGCATGGACCAGTAGGCATGTCCACAAAAAGTTACATGTCCATTACGGCGCACTGGGTTAATGTGTTGAATGCATGGTCCACAGGGGACAGCCTACAAAGTCTGTCTGCAGTCCCTAATTCAAATTGTCCTCCGCTGACCACACCACTGCTGCCCGTGTACCCCTGGAACCAATTTTAAAGTGCCTACAGCCAAATTTTGTTAGGTTAGGCCTACTACGCCTGTTTGTGGTCCCTCCTTCCAATACTCCTCCACTGACCACACCACTGCTGCCCGTGTACCCCTGGAACCTATTTTTAATTGCATAGAGCATCCTTTTTTTAATAGTAGGCGTACAAAGTCAGTCTGCGGTCCATAATTGAAATAGTCCTCCACTGACCAGACCAATGCTGCCTGTGTACCCCTGTTACCTTTTTTAAACTACATTGAGCCACATTTTTGGTTTATGGCCTACTACCTGTGTCTGTCTGCGCCACTCAATACAGCTGTCCTCATTTGAAAAAAGCTGAGCGTCAATAGTCTGGTTTTCAGCCTCTAGGAATTTGAAAACTGCATTGGGGCTACTACTTCGGTAGGGCCTACTAACGGTGTCTGCCACTCCAAGGTGTTCCCCAGGTTTCCTCGCCATTGCTTCAATCTTCTGACTCTCGTTTAGTAGTTGTTGAAAACTACACTGCATTAGGCCTACAAATTGGGTATGGGGTGTAGAGACGGTGTGTTCCACTCCAAGGTGTTCCCCAGGTGTCCTCGCCATTGCTTCGATCTTCTGACTCTCGTTTATTAGTTGTTGAAAACTACACTGCATTAGGCCTACAAATTGGGTATGGGGTGTAGAGACGGTGTGTTCCATTCCAAGGTGTTCCCCAGGTTTCCTCGCCATTGCTTCGATCTTCTGACTCTTCTTAAGTAGTTGTTGAAAACTACACTGCATTAGGCCTACAAATTGGGTATGGGGTGTAGAGACGGTGTGTTCCACTCCAAGGTGTTCCCCAGGTTTCCTCGCCATTGCTTCGATCTTCTGACTCTTCTTAAGTAGTTGTTGAAAACTATACTGCATTAGGCCTACAAATTGGGTATGGGGTGTAGAGACGGTGTGTTCCACTCCAAGGTGTTCCCCAGGTTTCCTCGCCATTGCTTCGATCTTCCTACTCTCGTTTAGTAGTTGTTGAAAACAACACTGCATTAGGCCTACTAGTTGGGTTGGGGCCTTCTATCTGTGTCTGCCGCTCCTTGCTGTTCTCCTACAGTGAACAAAGCTGTGCCGCCGGTTTACTACTGTTGCCAATTTTGAACTGCATTTAGAATACTTACTGATTTGGGCCTACTCTCTGTGTCAGCCTCTCATTCCAGTTGTCCTCCACTGAACAAAGCAATGCCCCCTGGTTAGTCCTGTTACCAATTTTGAACTGCATTTAGGCCACTTTATTCTTTGGGCCCATATCTGTTTCCCCCTCATCCTGCCCATTGCCCAGCCAGTGATAGATGAGTCTGCTGGTACATTGACCCATAACGCAACATTCCCCGTGCACGCTACACTGCAAGATTGTGACCCTGCTGCAAGTCAGGTCCCCCTTTCCTGCATACCATACCACCTTACATGGGGACAAAGAGGAAGGTGCAGATGAAGGTGCAGGTTCCTTCATCAGGTGGGGGGAGGAATACTCGTTGGCGACATCACTGGCACAGGGCCTCTCATAGTATGCAAAAGTGTTGCTGCCGGTGGGAGGCGCCCCCGCCGTGCAAACACACCGCTGTACTTTGAGGGGCCCTGTGCTAGTGCCAATGCCAACGAGTGGGCCCCCCCTGCTTGCTCTGGATCACAGCACTTGCAAAGTTGAAATACTTACCTCTCCCTGCTCCACTGCCGTGACGTGGTCCAGATGTCCTGGGCCCACTAATTACCTGAACCAGCCCTACCCCCACAACTTTAGCCAAATGACCCCCAATTTCAAATGCCTTACAATTATTATAAGCTAAATTACGATTGACAAGCTTCAGTAGCAAGAATGGATGTTTTTGCCAATACAATAAGCTCTGTACATGTTTTCCTGGCCTCTACTCACTGCCGACTATGCTCCCCCATTGACTTGCATTGGGTTTTGTGTTTCGGTCGATCCCCGACTTTTCGCGATAATCGGCCGATTCCACTCGACTCGACTTTTGAGATAGTCGGGTTTCGCGAAACCCGACTCGACTCTAAAAAGGTCAAGGTCGCTCAACTCTAATTAGGACCATCCACAATTTGCTTAGTTTTCGGCGCTCCCTCAAAACACATTTGTTTAGAGTGGCCTATCACATTCCCTAATCAAAGTAATTTTAAGTATAAGTGTGCATGTGTAGTCCATTCACTACTTACATCTATCCCCCACCCCTGAAGATGGCTGGACCATCATTGTAAAAAAAAAAATTGTAAA